>NC_092862.1:130640384-130797994 GCF_032062135.1 Pyxicephalus adspersus
TCTAAACTCTGCCTTTGATACTTATGGATTTATTAAGGCTCTCTAAGACTGGTGAAGATAGACTATCATCGGTGAACCTGGGACTAACTATGAGTTAGTCCAACAATCTGAATAGATCTGGTCCAGGATTGAAAACATTGGCCAACTAATAGCAAATCATTTTTAAGAAATCCATTCAAGGTTTACTGCATTATACAGGTTCTCCCATGATAGGCTTGATCTTCCCTGGTCTTGGAGAACATAAATAAATCATGCCCTATGTGTGTTCTTTTCTCGCTATAGTTTCAGAGGTCATTTATTACACTGACATGTATTTGTTTCAAAGCTCTAAAACATAACCCACAAACATTCCTCTGTAAACTCATTCATTTGGGACTTTTCCCAGGAGGACAATTGCCTAAAATATTGGGATTCCCCTAAATCAAGAAGAGTCACATCCTAATGACACTGATACCTAATGAAGGATGAATGATAAGATACCATAGGTTTATAAGTTTACATGTGGATGGACAGGACGAATGCCATCTGTACAGCTCCACCCAATACACAGACATAACCATTTGTGTAACTTATGAAATGTTACCTGATGCACTATGAGCAGCAGTATCAACATGTTCAGCATTACAAGCCACTGTTTGACAAAATAAAAAACTGTGCTTTTTTTAGTCTAAGCTTCAAGCTAGTATAACAAAAATAAATGTAATAATAAAAAATTACTGTAATAATACTGGGTATAGGCATATTGAACAACAGTAATACAAAAACACAAAAAGATAACACAAAATGGTATACAAGAGCATAACTTCCTCTTTGATCCCTAAGCCTCTTTGCTTTCAAGATAGTACTTCTTTTTTATCTACTGCATAGGTCTCTATGACTGTATTCAATGCAGATATGAAGAAATGAATAAATACAGTCTGGTAAAACACTTCATTAAATGCATTTAGTAAAAGTATTTGAATTTATCTTGACAGTAGCATTTTTGGTGGAGATGTAAGGGCAGGTCAGGGAGCCAATCAAGTGTGTTGTAGGCAAATGTTATGACAAGGAACATTCTGAAAACTAGCAAACAGAAGGAAAGGGTAGAGGAATACTCTTATTAGTCTTATATTGGCGCTATCTAAATTCCTATTATTTTTATAAAAAATAATAATAACATTCAGTCTTCTGTCCAATCAGAAAGTGAGGCATAGAAGGAAAACACCTCTGTATTTCTTCTAAAGTGGAACCGTGGTTCCATCTGTCTGGCTGTGTTATCTGGCGGGGCTGTGCATCTCTTGACAGGCACAAAAGATTGAAAGATGAGAGGACAAGTGCTGTACATACAGTGCCGTTCTGTTCTAAGTAGAGGGGAGAATAAGCAAGCACTCCGCTGAACCCCCCTCCCGGTAACTGCTATTGCAGTCCTTCAGCAGTCATTCATTGATTGGTCAGGACAGATCCATGAATGATGTCAGAATGTCAGATTCTCGACCGAGACGAGCCTGCCTGTTCGTATCTGGTGAGAATCATCTGATGTGTGTCTTAAGACTAGAAGTGGACACAAATACAAATATTTCAAAGGTTAAAACAGTCCTAAAATATTTTTTTAAACTTAGTATTTACCAGTTTTTACCTGGAGTTTTAAATATCACATACCACTGGTGTGTACCCAGGTACTATTTAAAGATATTGCCCCACCAATTTCCTATAGTTACCTCCTAGGGAGACTTTATTGGGGAAATCTATGAGCTGACTTTCCAAATCTGAGCATCTACGGTGGCCATTATGAGGAGCTTTTTCCCTCTTTGTTTTATAACACAGAGATCGTAAGAAGAGGAGCTGAAACATATGTGGACAAAACCTCTAAACTCCTAAAAGGAACAGATTTGGTAATATAAAACTCTATTGAAATACCAAAAACTTGAGCTGAGTGTCTTCTGATAAAATGTTCCTTGTATGTTTCCTGTTATTACTTAGTGACTTAGTAGCTTACTTTCTGACATTTGTGTAAACTAAGAGCCATTAATAGGCTATTGATCTGTTGGATCACTAAAAAGCACTGTAAGTTCATTTATGAACATGCTAACAAAAGTGGTAGATACCTCGCCAGGGCTCTGAAAATGAAGCACAATATCGCACAAATAAGGAACAAACAAGGCCAAGTCTTCTTTAAATCAGATGAAATTGCCAACCACTTTCAAGCCTATTACACAAAGTTGTCCAACTTACACCCTCCCCAACAACCAGTGGGGAACTAAATGACAGATAAACGGCTATACGTACCTTTTTAGCCAAATATGGTCCAAACAAAATATCAGCTGAAGACGGTGAATTACTAGAAAGGCCAATCTCAGACCTGGAATTTCAACAGACCTTACCCCCCATTTCTTAGCAGCATTCAATTTATTTGGAGAGGGCAAAAACCCACCTTCAGAATTTCTTGAAGCCCATATGTCACTTATACACAAAGAGGGAAAGGATGAATCTTGCTGTAGTAATTTTAGACCTATTTCCCTATTAAATGTAGATTTAAAGATCTTTGCTAAGATTCTGGCAACTGGCTAATTACACTTATCCCAAATCTGATAAGTCTAGATCAAGTAGGTTTTATCCCAGGTACGGATTTTAAGAGATAATACCATCAAAGCTCTCAATTTGGCATATTGGGCTCAGAAATCAAATCATAAATGTTTTTTCATATCAACAGATGCAAAAAAAATGCATGGCACTATATGGCATGTGTTTAAAAATCAATAGGCATTCAATCCATAATGCGGGCTTGCATTCTTTCACTGTATTCTGACCCATCAGCAAAGATCAGAATTAACGGTTTACTTTCGGGACCTGTCTTCATTAACAATGGCACCAGACAGGGGTGCCCACTTTCACCTTTGATCTTTGTTTTAGCACTTGACCCACTATTGAATCAAATCAGAGCAAATTATGAAATTTTGGGAGTACATGTAGGCACGAAAGAATAAGTTGGGAGCTTTTGCAGATGACATTCTGTTCACGCTTTCTCGACCCATGTCTTCCGTTCCTACACTACTAAACATACTAGAATCATTCCAATTCCTCTCATACCTCAAAACCTATTACTCAAAATCCTCTGCTCTATATCTCATTATCCCCACAATAAATCAAAGATTGTCACGCAAAATTTCCATGTTCATGGCAAAGGAAATCAATCACATATTTAGGTATACAGCTGGCCTCTTCAGTCTCAGAATTGTATAGTCTACACTTTGTGCCTTTTCCCTCAAAATTAGCAACTGAATTAAGAAATTGGGATAAATCAGCCTTCTCATGGTTTGGAAGAGCTGCAATATTAAAAAGGAATGTTTTGCCAAGAGTTCTATATTTGTTGCAAACAATCCCAATCTATCTCCCAGACTCCTTCTTCAAATCCATATTCTCGTACTTCAGAATGTTCCTCTGGGGACTCTTACTAACACATTCACTATATCAGTAGTGTTCCACTCACAGCTTTTTAATACTTTTTGGCCGCTGGCTTTCGTGGAACACTCTGGCTCTCTCTCAGCCTGGAACGCTCTGGCTCTCTCTCAGCCTGGAACAATCTGGCTCCCTCTCAGCCTGGAACACTTTGGCTCTCTCTCAGCCTGTAATCCACTCTGGCTCTCTCCCAGCCTGGAGTCCAGTCCGGCTCTCTCCCAGACTGGAGTCCACTCTGGCTCTCTCCCAGACTGGAGTCCACTCTGGCTCTCTCCCAGACTGGAGTCCACTCTGGCTCTCTCTAAGCCTCTTGCTGATCACTTCCCTCAGCCTCTTGCTAAACACTTCCCTCAGCCTCTTGCCGATCACTTCCCCCGGCCTCTTGCTGTTCAATTCCCTTCTCCCTTGCACCTGAGTACAGGTGCATATTAACCAAGGCAGGATTGGGTTGGGCCAAGGAACCCACCCTTTCACTCCCTTGGCCGGCTCCAGGGCCCTAAAAAAACAGGTTTCCTAGAAACATACAGAGACCTATCTAATCTCTATTCCCAGGAGCCTTTTTAACACTTTCCCTGAGATTCTTAGGGTCACCCACAGTATTTGACCATTTGGTGATCCCCATTGGAAATGGCAAAGATTAGTGATGCTTTTTTTCACTGATCACCACTTTTGCTGGGATGGGCTTTTGTTTACTTTGCAAATATAGTGTACATAGATGCAATGAAATAAAATGGGCCATGTATTCAACTTTGAAATGTGGTGATCAGTTGCTCTGTTTAGGAGAATAGAGTTTTGGATCGCCAATTATAGATGCCTGATCCCAAGGCATCACACCTTGTTCCCTTTTCAATAAATATATAATTCTGAAAGTGGTGATCAGGTTCCAAAAAATAGAAAACAGTTTTCTGCATTGAGAACAGTTTTTCTCAAAGCGGACCTATCACAGGAGGCTCCTGGCTGCTCCCTCTACACATGCCCAATCTCAGTCATGCCCAGAAGGAGCTTTTTCTTCAACGGGGGAAAAAAAACTGCTGATCTCACACATGCGCAGTGAGATCGGCACTCTTTCTTTCCCCATTTACAGCAGCTACATCACCTGATCTCGCGTCTGCGCAGTGCAAAACCGGGTGACGTAGGCAGAAGGGGGAATAAGAAGAATGAAGATGGTGATGCTCGGTGTTTCCCCAGCACTGGGACGAAGGTGGATTACAGGACGACGTGGGACCTGATCCAGGAAACCTCTGCAGGGGTCGAGGGACCTGCAGAAGTAAAGGTGAGTAAGTTTTTTTTTTGGTTTTGATTTTTACATTTGCTTGAAGGTTTACTAGAGTGTACCTTTAAAGCAAAAACACCTCAAACACAAATAAATTCTAAGAAATCATTGCAGCTGGAATATTACTATATTCCTCTATTTAATGACTGTGCCAGCTGTCATCATTTTCCTATTGGTGAGAACAGACTGTGCCGACTAAGTTCTGCAGAGTTCACTCTAAGCCTGCAGCAAAACTTCACTACCTGAGAACAAATATGGCATGGGAACAAAACAGACTACATAAGAATGCAGCAAGGTAAATATTCCCCTTCCAAATGATTTAGGAACTCCTAACTACACATATGAGCAGACTGCAGCTTGCATATCCACCAGGTAGGGCCAATGTTCAATAAACATGCAGAAGAAATAAGGTTTATGAGAGAAATAAATTCATTTAAATCTAAAATTATGCAGAATTAAAATTGGGTTTAATTGTTTTATGTGGAACTTTTTGGAGTTTTCAGTGTCTCTCCTTCCCATGTAAAGGATCAGATCTTATAGGTCTAGTCTACATTATTAAGATTCCCATAATGACAGGGGCGTAGTAAGGCCACCTTGGGCTATTTTCCTTACCCCAAAAGAGCTGTTTACATAGATCCATAATCCCCAACAGCAGTAGGTTGGAGTCTTAAATAATTCTCTCAATTTATGGAATGTAACTGTGAACAAGTGAAGCTTTTTATTTTGCATATGTTCGTCACTTCAGTAAAAATAACATACCACAAAACCAGTTACCATTTATAATGATAAAAACCTTTGTTTCTAATCAGAAGCATGACAGAGAGTTAAACACAAAAGGCCTTTTTTATGTGTGCAAAATGAAAAGTGTGTGATACTCGCCCACTCTCCTCCCTGTTGGTGTTCCCCAAGGGTCAGTCCTTGGACCGGTTCTCTTTTCTCAGTACACCTCCTCTCTGGTAGTCTCATATCGTCCTTTGGCTTACAGTACCATCTGTATACTGATGACACTCAAATCTATCTATCTAGCCCTGACCTGTCTCCCTCAGTCCTGGATAAGGTCTCATGCTGCCTGTCAGCCATCTCATCATGGATGTCTGACCGATTCCTGAAACTCAACCTGGATAAAACAGAACTCATCATCATCCCCCCTCAAATTCCAAATCTCCCCCTGACATATATCTAACTGTTAACAACACTGTTATTCGGCCCTCAGGCACGTTGTCTTGGTGTCACCTTTGACTCTGCCCTCTCATTTTCCTCCCATATGCAGAACATTTCCAGGTTCTGTCACTTTTGCCTACGCAACATCTCCAAAATCGGCCCCTACCTGTCCCCAGAGACCACCAAACTCCTTGTACATGCTCCTATCATCTCTCATCTGGACTACTGTAACCTCCTCTTATTTCTTATAGATTGTAGAGGAGAGAGTCGGTTAGGTATTTCACTAACCCAACTCTCTCCTCTACAATCTATTATGAGTGCTGCAGCCAGACTCATCCATCCTTCCCAGCGCTTCTCTTCTGCTGCATCTCTTTGTAGTTCTCTCCATTGGCTTCCATTTCACCTTAGAATCAAATTCATCTCCAGTGCTTTGCCTTCAAATCCCTTCACAGCTCTTGTCCCACTTACATTTTTGACCTGGTAAAAAAATACTCCCCCTGCCGCTCTCTCCGCTCCTCCAATGACCTACTATTGACTTCCTCACTCATAACCTCATCACACGCACGGATACAAGACTTCTCTGGAGCTGCCCCAACTCTCTGGAACAGTCTTCCTTGTCGTATTCAGCTTGCTTCTAGAACTTTCTGCTCATTTAAAAGAACACTCAAAACCCATTTTTTCAATATTGCCGACCCATCATCTGTCTTTTGAAACCATCACTACTTCCCACCACTACATATCTCCCATCCTATTGTGTGTAAATTCCCCCACCTACTAGATTTCTCTGGGGCAGGGTCCTCTCCTCCTGTGTCTGTAATAATAAAATTTTTAATAATAATAATAATAATATTAATATTACTCCAAAAACTAATAAACAGAACAAACACATTTATTATACTAAATGAAAGGCATATTAAATAATTAGCAAAAAAATGAATAGCCAAATAGAAAAGGGAGGAAGTAAGTAAGAGTAGCTGAGTAGGGTAAATCAATGGACAGTATGAGGTTGTTACTAATGTAACATAGAAAAAAGTGTAAGCCAAAATGAAAAATTATTTTTTTATTGCAGAAGAAGCATATTATAGGGTATAGCACACTGCAGAAAGTCACCTGTCTTAAAAATATAGATACATTCAACTAAGATTTGCCCAGAAAGTACTTCTTTTTACAATACTACATTTGCAGGGTAAATCTTGGCAAACTGAATCTGGTCAAACTAAAGAACCAGCAAAACTTTAAAGTACAGTAGTAGTTTTTTTCACCTTTTATGGATGATCATAACAAAGTGGGTGAATGTAGCATTATGGGCAAATGTAGCAGGTTACCATATTTGGGAAAAACTGGGTTGGCTAAAGCCAAATACTCCAGATAAAAAGAGCTTCACAGGAATGAGTGGAATTAAAACCTTTGTCAGGTTTATTACTGCTAATAAAACCACCAATGAAAGAAAACCTGTTACCAGGCAGAAAGTGAAAAAAGATCTGCAACTCATCTTTACATGGGGTTCCATGTTCCAATTCTTCCCCGCCATACAAAGTACATTTAAGGTTCTTTGATTAGGATTCTTCTGGGTATATAACCTACGTCCAAGGTCTAACAATATTGGTTTGGGCAGGTATGAACACGCTAGCAGCTTTGGATTACTAGGGTGCCCAATTTGCCCTGATGTGCCCATGTCACTGTATAATACCATCATGACAATTGGGTGGAACCCGGAACGGATCTCACTACTGGGTTGGATAAGAAGTATAGGAAGCCACCATGTGATTTGACATGAAGCCTATTATACACACCTAAAATCCTTCCTTGTGATCGGCCTTTACTAGCAGCTATTTTTGCTCTGCATCATTGGCCCCTTTAAAAATGAGAAAACCCAACTATGCAGCTCAATAGTACTTAATTTCTGAATACTAAATGAGACGTTTCTTAGAAAACTGTGGAACTAAATTGGCATAACATAGTTGTGACCAGAGGCGATTAAAGGTTTTTTTAATGTATATTAGAGGAAAATTATTACATTTCTGAAAAGAATTGCATCAGAATTCCTTGATCCTTCAAAATGTCAGATATTGTTGCCGCGGGGAGATTACATTACTGGCCGAAGCATTAAACATACTTAATAATTCTTACTTTATAAAGCAATGTGAGGCTGCAGGAATCACAGAAAACTTTCTAGGGGGATTTTATTACCCGTTTAACAATGTGTTTGTTGAAAGAGCTATATAATAATAAAAAAGTGAGAATGTTCAGTCTGACATGTATTTTCTTAAATAATACAAACCTAACACTTCCTAAAGTGCGTTTAAAGTAAAAACTTTTTGAGCTTTTTTTTAGATAGAGCGGTGAATAGATTGACAGAATATAAAATAGCTTCAATATGCGGCCATACCTACCTGCCTCATCACTCACTCTTAACTCTTTTTATTTAATTTTAAAAGTCCATCTCACAACCTGTGCACGTAACCCCATTCCCTCATCCCATTCCCCAACCCTCCTAATCCTTTATTTCTACCCTAAGATCCCTTTTTAACCTTTTTCTGTTGGCAATTTTTCTTTCCTATTCAGTATTTTCTGCCATTTCACCACTTATCATTTCACTGAAACAGCCCTTCAGTCTGGTTTCTGCCCCCACTATTTCAGCTCTTCCTATAGTCACCAACGACCTCCTGGTAGCAACTCATCGTATACACATTTTCCATGACCTTTCCTCAGCCTTCAACTTGGTTGATCATTCTCTTCTTCTCTAGACGCTAGGCATAAAGAGCTTATTGAATTCTTGGACTTCCTCTCACATGTTCAGATGTTCTTGTACTGGATCTTACTTCCATAATTTTTCTACCCCGCACCTGCTGCCTGTTTGTGCACCACAAGGCTTTTTCCCTGAACCCCTTCTCTTCTCCATCCACACTCATGTTTTAGGACACGTAATATGTTCTTCTGGCTTTCAGTAGCACTATAAACCAATGACACCCAAATATACCTCCTAGCACCCCAACTACTCTGGCCTAATATCTTGTACAGGTAGTCCCCGGGTTAAGAACATCCGATATAAGGATGTAAAACGCGACTGCTCGCTGTGTGCCGAACGGTGGCTCGGAGGGAGGAGGAGGGCGGTTTGCATGACTTGCAGAAGAAATCTTTTGCTAAACACAGCTGAGGTTGTGGGTGATCTTAAGGACTGAGCTCATTCTGCAGCCTCTTGTAACTCTTTAATGACCAAGACAAACTCTTCAGCCGTATCTTTTTGCATATCAAAGCACAGCTTGCTCCAGAAGTTAATGAATGTCTAAGGTCCATAAAGATTTTTTTTTGCTTTGTTTGTGATTAACTCAAAGTGTAGATTTTTTACAGTAACTGACACCAAGCTGCCTAATAATATGTTGAGACAAACGTCTGTCCTAATTGCATTTATTAAAATAATGTACCTGTTCTGACTTACATACAAATTCATTTTAAGAACAAACCTTCAGTGGACCCGGGGACTACCTGTATTCCTATCATGTCACCCTTCTAAAATTATTATAAAAAAACAGAACTTGTCATCTTTTAACCATCTCCCTACGCTACCCTACTAGTAGTTATTCTAAATGTATATAAAATGGCACCCCATTGACCCCAAATCCTAAAGCTCAGTGGCTGGTAGTAATATTTGATTCTAGGCTTTCATCTAAGCCTCATGTTAACACATTACCTACCTCCTGCTACTACAATACTTGTGGATGCCCTCATCACATTATGTCGTGACTACTGCAACATCATCCTCCAAGGTCTACCAACAAACAGACTGGTACCCCTCTAATCCCACACACTGTAAAATGGTGCAGGGATGTTTTTGCTTTGTGCAATGACAATTGACCACAGTGAAAACAAAGTGATGCTAATGAGATGACTGTCAACAAGTAGTTGAATATCGCTACAGCAAAGAAATTTATTTGTGATGGTAGCTGTAGCCTAACTAAACAAATTACAATACACAATCACCATATGCTCTCTTTTTTAAAGCTGGACCTCTGAGCTCTGCAAACACAGATGTTAAAAATATAAATGAAGTGGTGTGATCATTAAAATACCTGTGCAGACAACAAAGCTGGTCCATCCATTATGGGTTGCCTGCAGAAAACTACAAGGGATAGAGAAAGCGGCACCAAGTGATCTTTTTCACAGGAAGCTTTTATGCAGAAGCAAAATTAGTGAATTGTTTTATGCGACATTGCTGCTCAGGATTAAAAGAAAGCACAAAATGGGCAGAAATTCCTCTACATATTCAATCTCAAGGCCACATCCCCAAGAACAAATAAACTTGGGACTTTTTAGGTCAATTTAATTCCAATATAGAAAAATGTTTTTTGATAAAAACCTTTATTTCAATATGATATCAATACAATTCATAAAGCAAAAACATATATGTTGAGCACTAACTCCCGGCTGGACAGAACAGGAGTTAGTGCTCAATATAAATGTTTTTACATTATGAATTGTATTGATATCTTATTGAAATAAAGGTTTTTATTAAAAAAATGCTATATTGAAAATGAATTGGCCTGAAAAGTCCCAAGCTTCTTATTCAATTAAAAGAAAGCACCCCAGGATTTAGGAATGAATACACATGACTCTGGTATCTAGATAATGTTTGCTAATTCTGGAGTTCATCTTTAACTAAGCAACCAATACAAGATGCTATAATAATAAATTTCTTCAGTCTGCAGCCTTCTTCTGCTTAAATATCTATCTGATTATTTTCCATCTGATTTCTGTACTTAATTAAATAAAACCACAACACTTTCAGTGTGCCGGGTTGGCTAAGAATTGTGGTTATATTCTTTTCCCTGCCTCATCAGTCAAAGATATTCCACAACAGACAAACTCTTAATAATTGATTCTTCACATTGACTACAAACCCTGGTGCTTATTTTATGAAATCTATGTTAGCATACTGTCTCCAGTTTTGCAGCACTTTGAACAGATAAAGTGAACATGTTCTCTTCATTGATGCTGAGTGGATAGAAGATGCTGTAATTAGTTACTTCATTTATTATTGGCAGAGTACCTACTGAATCTTCAGGAGTCACATCACCTAACGTCTTTCACCTACTTCCAACCACCAACCAAAGGAGGATTTTGTTTTATAACAGGCTGGAGGAAGAGGGGAATGATTAGAGAATTCCCATTAGAATAGTTAATTAGAATATAAGAACCAACAAAACCTATGTTTCATACTTTACCCTAAACAAAAAAAATGTATACAGGTTGACATTCTCTCGCCGCACCCGCGGACATCTGGCACAGTTCCAGGGAACAGGCAGCAGGGACGTCTCAACGTATATTTAGTGTAGCAAGCAAGACCTAACACCTGTTTCTGCAGAACAGCGCCATCAAAACATCAGTGGCCAAACAGTGTACTACAGTCCCTGTATTAAAAATGCGCCAAAATGCATGCCGGAAAACTGAAGGAACCGGATTATCGATGGTCGGAATTTTGATTGTCAGTCTGTATACTTTATTTACCAAGAAAAGGAAACTCAGGCTCAGTAATAAGAAAGTGAAACTAAAACAATATGGCACAAAAAATCCTAAATTGCATCTTGTGTCTGCTCCTAAGTTTTGTACAGTTCAGTAATGGTAATTCTAAATGGTCATTAGTAATCTTTTCAGGTAATTGTTGTACAGACAGGTTGTATGGGGAATGGGGGATTGGAAGGTGCCCAGCCAGAGACTATAATAGTCCCCATTATTAGATAGCCATATAGATGACCATATTAACAGATCGTTAAAAAAAAACATCTCAGGACTCTTGGAACTCAATAACAATGCTAAAGCAAAGTTTCCCAACCAGGGTTCCTCCAGGGCAGTGGTCGCCAACCTTTTGGATGTCAAAGACAATTAATTTCACGGACTCCAGACTCTGCATGCGCGGGAAGCCGTGTGTCACTCAAAGGGCAATAAACTTCCCCCAGAGTGAGGTAATGATGCCAGAACCTGCCCAGTCCACCCACTTCACTGCCCTGAGCCTGCGACCCATACGAGGGACATTGTCAGAGGTTCTGACCCAGGGGCACACCAGCCAAAGCGGCAGACCACCAGTTGGCAACCACTGCTTCAGAGGTTTTTAGGAGTTCCTTGAGTCATGAGCAATTTGGATCTCGGAGGTCAGTTTAACTAACACCAATGATTTTTTGGCTATCTTTACTTGTCTATTGTTTTCTTGGGCAATCAAAATCTACCGTCTGTAGGGACCTTTAGGAAAGACATCAAAGTTTAAAACTGAGTTAGGTTCAGTTAAATGTCAAACTCACTTTGGTAACATGTACTCTTAAAAAAAAAAAAAAACCTGATGGTCAAAAAATCCATCGTTTGATAATAGCAAAATATTAATGAAGTTGTGACCTCCAACAGACATGACTGATAGAACAAAATAAAAGTAAAGGTCTTGCACCTGGCAGATTTATAGGTTTCCTTTTTGTAAACAGATGGTTTATACTTTTACTGATCCCTAAATCTTTCAGAACCAGAATATTTCCCACACGTCCCTTCGTGAGATATGAAAGCTGACTTGGCAACTGGGTTTTGCTGACATGATACAGTGTTCATGATGTTATGCAATATCTCTTTCACCTCCACTCCCCCCCCACCATTCTGTCTTGAAGCATATAAAGTTTAGCTACTGGAAATAAAAAATCTAGACGTCCGCCAAACGCCTCAGTTTGAGGTCTTTCATGCCAAAATCCATCCACTTTTTTTATTTTCCTTTGTGAAATTCACTAGGGTTTTATATATACTGCAAAGGAAAGAAACAAAGATATAAAAAGAAAAAATAGATTTCTAACATGTAATTGGAAGATCAGATTAAAGAAAAAACAAAATACCAAAAATAACAATCTTACATTTGTATAGTTCCATAATTATTGGTTTTATATACTGGACCTGTAACTTTTCAAATTGGCCACTTGTAACTCTGAGATTGCAGTAAGAAAATTAAGGAGGCAAAGTATGGCTTCAATGTAATAGCTATGGTAGGTGGGTGGGGATCTGCAGAGACCTTATTCCTTGGCTAGTGATTGATTCACTTCACTTATGTATCTCTGTTCAGAAGAGGGTTTACTTAAATTGCCCAAATATTGCTTCTGAACACTGAATTAGCTGTGTGGTCAGAGAATTGCAGCTTGTTAAGTAGATGCTGGTCTACGCAATTGAGATGGGCAAATCCTTTAACGCAAATCTAACCTAGGCTGGTTGCCTCAAAGTAATGGCTTTGGCAAACCAAGAGTGGAATCAAAACTCCGAAAATTGCACCGAAAGTGTATCTAAAGTCAAAAACGTAAAAAAATATTATATAAAACAGTAAATTGCTAAAACCCCTATCAGGGTAATTTTTGCAGTTTGTGTCCAAATACAGTGTCCTGATGGGTAGACGATAGGTATTCCCCTCAATTAGCTTGTGATCGGTACACATTGGGTCTAATTTATTAAAGTTCTCTAAGAAAGACTATCATGGGTGAACCTAGATGATACATTTAATTTTTTAAAAAATAATTTGCTATTAATTGGCAATTGTTTTAAGTCTTGGACCAGATCTTTGCTGGATCACCAAGGTTCTGTATTTTCTACTGTCTTGGAAAGCTTTATTAAATCAGGTCCATTGTCTGCACTGGAAGAGTTCCCCTCTATTCCTGTTCTACTGTCAACTTTAATGGATCTGTTTATGAAGCAGTGGATCTGACATTCACTAAATCATTCCCTGGTGGGGAATAAATCATTGAAACACATTAACCTGGAAGATTCTCCATCAGAAAATGTTTCGGTGAATATCGGAATTACCTCTTTAAAAAACAGACCCCTAATATTTGCATTTGTTATCTCTTCTGTCTAAGTGGCAATGGTCTCCGGCAGAAATAGAAAAAATGATTGTTGGCATTACATACACTTCAGCATATGTCACAAAGAATATCAGAAAGCGTCCCAATTCGTCTTTTTGGTAGGACTGACATTTCAGTAAAAACATTGAAACATTTTCAAAACCTTGTGTCAGCACGCATTAAAATCATAGTTCAGTCTGATCATTATTTTCATTTATGATCATTTGTTCATTCCTTGTGAAACTGTCAGACACTTATTTTTCTTTAATTATTTCAGAAATAAATTTTTTAAAGAATATAAAATTAAGAGGCGGCCAAAGAAAAATCAATCTCTGGTAAATTTGTTTTTTAGATATTTATAACAAGGAACATCAAAGCATATTTAGAGGCAATAGTTTTGTCCAATGACAATATTCATCCACTTCTCAGCACTGTCACAGTGCAGTAATACAATCACAGCATGAGATGGGCAGCATGGTGGCTCAGAGGTTAGCACTCTGGCCTTTGCAGTGCTAGAACCCAGGTTTAAATCTGGGTCAGGACATTTTCTACTTGGAGTTTGCAGGTTCTTCCTGTGATTGAGTGTGTTTCCTCCCAAAAACATGCATTTAGGGTAATTGGCTTCCCCACAAAATTTACCTTAGACTTTATTAACAGGAATATGACTATGGTAGGGGACATTAGATTGTGAGCTCCATTGAGAGACAGCTAGAGACATGACTATGGACTTTGTACAGTGCTGTATCATGTGATGGCACTGTATAATAATGTTTTAGTCCAATAAGGCCCGGAATCATTTAGCCTAAAAGACTGAGGACATCCTGTAAGTGCAGGGCACCATGGACCTGTTGCTGATAGGGTAACACAACAGAACCTTGCAATCACAGTGCAATGATGAAAAGAGCTGAAGATTCAAAGGGTAAGTTTGTATGTGATCAAATTTGCATTCCAGAGTGTTCACTCCTCCAGGCCTTTACCAAAAGGGGTCTTCTGCTGGAAGTCCAGAGGGTACATGTCCCGCCTGATATTACCCTGTTGGGGTTCAGTTCAAAGGGTTCTGTGTTAATGCTATGTTTACAAGCTCAATAGTTGTTGCTGGGGCTGAACATAAATGATCATTTCCAGCACAGTAGAATGAACAGGCATTGTCCATGGAGTGGGGAGAGGAAATGATAATTGGGAGGTGTTCCAGTAGGTCTTTCACATTGCAAAACATTAGCAGTAGCTCCTGTCAGTGTCTGGCTACAAAGTAGAGGAACCAAACTGGCTGACAAAAGAAAGCAGAATCTAGAACCTCTTGGCTGACTTACAGTTTACAAATAGAATGTCCAAGAATTGTGTGGCTGTTCTGGCTAGCCATTGTTGCATGCATAAGGTCTTCAAGACAAAAGTTATTAGATTTATTGAACCCATATCAGATGGTGTACAGAACGTTGTACTGTTGTAGGACATTTCATCCCATCACCCTCTTTTCTGTTAGTGCCAAGGCACTAAAACTTAAACACCTACTAGCGCAATGTTTCTCAACCAGAATTCCTCCTAGGGTTTGCTGGGGATTCCTAAAACAATACACAGTTTGTGCCTCTCAGGTCAGTATACCGGATTCAAATGATTGTTTTGGCTATCTGTACGGGTTACAATTTTCCCTATTGGAAAGCAATGTAAAATGCATTCTTCCCACTGACCACAACACTAATCTACTGTGAGTTGTGGATATAGTAATCATAGCAAGGGTTCCTTGATGACCTGAAAGTTATTTCCAAGGGTTCCTCCATGTTAAAAAGGTATTAGCTCTAAAAAAAAGTAATGCATTTGAAAGCCTAAAGCAAGTAAATAGACTAAGGCATTCACAATGCATACCTATGAGGTCACTTAGGGATCATCTCACATGACCCTGGGGGTCATAGTGTAACATATATCTCCCAACGCACACATGCATCACAAATCTAAAACACCTGCACACCATATACACTGTCATTAGTCAAGAGAAAAAAAATTCCGCAATTTGTTTGAATGTCAATTTGATCAAAAGATATAATGCAATAGTTGGAGAAAATATAGGGAAAGCAATGCAAATGCCAAATTGTATGCACCATGAAGTGTGTGGACGATAATAATTAAAGGTCTGTCAATAAACAGTTTAGTCTGCATTTTACTAATATATATAAAGAATACCAAAAAATATATATAAAAAAACACATAAAAGACCAGCTAACAACAAATTCTAAATAAGAAATTAAATCAGTACTACTGTACAATAAAGGATATTCTACTTGATACCATCCCTGGATAAACATCTGCAGGCTGATCTGATGGCTACAAGGCCCTGGCCATATGGCACATGTGATACGGGTGAGATAACTCATGGACCTCTTGACATCGCTAATCATTAATCTTCATACTGTCATCAAGATTCATGTCATGGCTGCAGAATGCAGAATGAAGAGTTTTTCATTACATGAAGCACTTAATAGTGAAATGAACGATTCATCCTACCAGGGAACAGAATCAGGAATGATACGAATGTGGTATGTCAAGTGTTGTCACAGCAGTATTGGCCCTTTAGCTGTCTACATGTGAATATATACTGGGATCTTATTAGATAAGATTCAGAGATGAAGGTAGGCTGTCTGGTTATCATCTTAATACGGTAAAAGAATGATTGTAAAATGTATTATATCCAAAGATTTTGCAGCACGATGACCACATTTCCCTAGCTGCCTACACACTATAATGGCCCCTATAATAATAAGCTTAACTCACTTCAAAACTTTATCCTTAACTTTGAATAGAGAGGAAGTGGTAAAGCCTTTGTTGGGTTCTTATTACCATCTGTGTCTCCATTAAATGTACCCGCGTTTCCCATCATTACATATTTAGTAGCAGAAACAATGCCACATTCTCCTAATAATCCTTCTGAGAAATTAGGAAATTTCAATAATATAAACTTATATTAGTAAAGTATAAACATTATAGATATATAAGTCAATATATGGATTGTATGTATGGACAAGGGATAGGGATATGCACACCATCTCATACAAATTTGGAGAAGGAGATTTTGGATACATTGGTTTTCAGATTTTTGTAGAACAAATAAACAAGTGGTTAAAACACTTTATAATGGAGAGCTGATATTGCAGTCTGTTCTTTGCTGTACCCCAATCAGTTAAGCAATGGGGGCCCCCATTCTATGGCACATCCATAATGCTATAACAATATATTAAATAACATGTTAAAGTCAAAACTTATCTGAAAACGTCTTTTGCTTTTTAAATGCGTGCAGTGAAAGTATTTCAATGTCACCAGGTATAACCCTCGTGCAATTCCCTGTACAGTAGAGTGAGTGAGAGTGAAAGCAGGAGCAAATCATTTGTTCTTATATACTAACAAGCAGAGGTTGGAACTCGAGTTGCGGGACTTGGACTCGAGTCTGACTTATGTCGCCTAATGAACGACTTGCAACTCGACTCGTGACTGGCTTTCTCTGCTGACAGCTAAAGGGGGAAGGGAGGAAGGCAGTGAGGCTTCTGTAACATAACACTAACTTCCTTTCTGCCTTTTTTCTATTCTAAGTTTTCTCCTCTGAAAGCTGAATGGGGGGGGGGCTGTGTTACAGAAGCCTCACTGCCTTCCTCCTTTCCCCCTTTAGCAGTCAGAGGAAATTGTTGGACTTAGAATGCAATCCTGTGGTCAAGAACAGGATCAGAGCTCTGTTTTTATCGGGGGACTAATGGGGATAAATTAAGTGACTTGGCTTGGGACTCGACGTGGAAGAATTCTTGATGACTTGAGACTTGACTTGGGACTTGGTGTCAATGACTTCAGACTCGACTTGGACTTGAAGAGTGACGACTTCAGCTACCAAGTAGCATGCTGATAAGAAGGTAGAGCAGTAATGAAAAGATTAGCTCATCAGTTTGCTGCTTCTCCCTCACTGTCCAGTCACAGGCTGTAAATTCTACCTTACACAACAGAGAAAAATGAGGTCTCCTGATTTTTCAAAATTAAAGGTCAGAAATACCAAATCTTTCGAATATCTGCCAGGGCTTTTCTTTCATTTTGGTATACCAGCCCCACACATTTATAACAGAAGCCATGCTGTGCCGCCGGTCTGACCACTGATGTTAGCGCCAATATATTACATAGCACTGTACAATAAATAGAGGTTGCAAATGATAGACACATACAAACAACGACACAGGAGGAGGGCAGGATCCTGGCCAAAAGAGCTTACAATCTAAGAGGTAGGGAAAACTCCACTTTAGTGCAATCCTTTGACCCTTGCACTGGACGGGATGATGATCACACCCAACCTTCAATCTGGAACGTCAAGCAGTGAAAGAGAGTGCATGCAGAAATAGGGAGTAAGGTAAGTTTTCCTCCCAAATAATTACCCCCTTCATAGAACCATTACCCTTTGCAGTGAGGAGGAAGAAATTATTTAACCAGAGTTCAGCTTTAAGAAGGACACTGCAATATTAACTTAAAAGGAAAAAAATATACTTTTCCTTTCATGCAGCACTATAGGCAAGAAGGCGGTTTCCTCAGAGACGCCGAAACTCAACACATTGTAGGGAAAACTATTTGTCAACCAGCCTGTGTGTAAATTAGCTGCTGAGGATTCTTCAGAAGAGTTTCTGGTCTGGTGCAGCTTAATAACTGCCTATAGAGGCTTCCCATAGCTGACTTACCTAATATATACAGCAGAGAACTTCAAACACTCGGCTCCTATTGATATGTGCATCAGCACTCGGCAGAACACAGACTATTAAAATAAAATGTAATGGAGCAAATATTTTCTAACAGTCTTTCAATTTCACTTTCTCCACCGTCTATTATTTCCTGCTGACATTAGAGGATCCTGCTGTAAATTTCATATTAGAGGGGAGGGAACGTCTATTATAGTCTTTATGACTTTTGTCAACACCAGTTCACTTTATTTGCTCCTCCATGGAGCTCCGGCTGCCTTGCTTAGCATTCAGTAGATAAACATCACCAGATATTGTCTTGTATTACAGTCTGGAATATAATATTGCACCTAAATCAGCACATGGGCACTGTAGGGCATTTATGAACGCTCTTGATATAATACAGTACCATTTTCAAATACAGGGACACGATCAATAGTTTCAGTTTCACGGTTAAGGAAATTTCTCATAAAAATGAGACTGGTTTAAGATTAATTACCTTATTAATGCATGGTAAATGTGAAGGCAGTTTTTATAACTTTCATGAAATTTTAACTTTGTAAAGAACTTGTAAGAAAGTGTAAGTAGCATTGTGAGTTGTTATTGTCACAGTTGCCTAGCTATATTTGTTTATGTTACCTTTGCTGCATATTTTGTCTATTGCATTTACCAATTTTTCATGATTCTTTCTAGCAGTTTGTTAAAATTTGTTTGCTGCTATTTGGTAGATGCCAAAGGGTAAAAAATCTTTACTAATTTTTAGTTTCCCTAGATTTTGGAAGCAAAATCTGGCTGCAAACATAATTTTTACTCCAAAACTGTCCCCTGCAGGACCTGATTTCCTACACAAGACATTCTCAGTTTTCAGAGTTGAATGGCACACAGCATCACTCAACCTGGAAGGATCCCTTGGAGGTTTAGGAAAACACAATTTGAATGAAAACCAGAACTGTCCCCTGCAGTCCCTGGAAGGAGGGTTGGTGATGTCCAAGGCTTTGCTGAAACTGGTGGTGAGGTTGAAGTGTGTTTATGATTTCCTCACATTCCTGCTTCCTTGCTTCCTTCCATAACTGCTTCCTTGGTTAAGATAGCACACATAGGGCCTGATTTATTAAAGCTCTCAAACGCTGTAGCGGATACATTTTCATCAGTGTATTCAACAAACCTAGAAAGGAGTTCTTAAAAGTCATTTGCTATTTTGTTAGCAAATGTTCTCAATCCTGGACCCCATCCATTCCAGGTTTGTTGGATCACCCAGCTTCACTGATGAAAGTGTATTCTCTCCAGCCTTGGAGAGCTTTAATAAATCAGGCTCATTGTGAGTGTCCATTAACAGAAGCTTATAGAGAATGAATGAGAAGGGAAAGTTATTGGTTTAGTAACAAACTCCAACACCTGCTGAAATGTATGCAAATGCTGATTCTTTAAGGTCGCAGCAGTTGAGAGCCATGCAGAAACCACTTTTCTTACCATGGATGTGAATTTAGCAAAAAGGTAGGCGATTTTCACTAATATTTTTAACTAATACTGTTGCTGTATATTGTGACATCAGGAATGTGTTCATGCTGACTTGACCTAAAGGTTCTCTGTCTTTAGGTTTGAAAGATGTTCAGCATCACTCAACGTGGAAGGTCACAGTGAGGGTTTAGGGAAACAAAATCTAGCTGGAAATGTCACCTTTAATCTAGAACTGCCCCTGCAAGACCTGATATCCTCCACAGGATATACTTAGTCTTCAAAGTTGAATGATGCCCAGCATGGAAGTTTGGAAGACAGACTGAGAAAGGTGGGCATCTAACCCTACATTCTTATCAGTGGTGGCCTAAAGGGGGGCATCCTCTGAGGATGTGAAAGTATGGGGCCCAAAGCTAGTGTTGGTGTCTTCTAATTTGGGTTGTCCTTATATTCGACCTGAATATGGCTGTTCGAATACGGATAGACCCGACCTGAAAATCATGGGATTCGACAGCGCAAATTCGTGTGTAAAAAAATGTGTGTAAAAAAAAAAGAATGATAATTTATTGAATGTGTGTGATTTGTGTAACTAATTTTTATTTTTTTACAGGTCATCCCACAATGACAGGATGATGGGGAATCCTCCTGTCAGTGTGGGATCCCTGGGCACTAGAAATTAAATAGGGACAAGTTTCCCCATTCATCACTTCTAGTGCTCTGTGATCGGCTGAGTAAAGGTAAACGCTGATGACAGCTCAAGTGTCATCAGGATTTCCTTCCCCCAGCCAATCACAGAGCACTAGAGGTGAATGAATGGGAATAATTGTCCCCATTTAGCCTCTAGTGCCTCGGGGACTTTTTCAATGAATGCGGCCGCGGTCACATTAATAGAGAAACTTTATCCAAGAACAAATACAACTTGTAAAGGGCTGCAAGAGCAATTAGGGGAGCGGAGCTGTCAGCTCTGCTCTCCTGATTGGTCTTACAGTTCTTCATAGTCCCTAAAAATAATCTGAATTCTCCCACCATTGACTTTAATAGTGTTCGAATTTGGCATTCGATAACCCAAACAATATCTCCCTATTCATACGAATAGCTGTCGAATCGAATAGTGAGATATTCGACCAACATTACCCAAAGCAAGAGATTTACTGGGGGGAGGTTGAGCGGTCCAGTAATGCCTTCTGCAAATTGTGCACACATTGGTTCTTTAGGAACAGCGTAGCAGTGCAGGGAGCGCGATGTCTAGAAAAATGCCAACTTCCAAGAGTCACATGGAAATGCCTGTTCCCATCACAGGTCAAGGTTTACCAAAAAGGTAAATTATTTCTACATTTATTTTTAAATAATACTGTTATATTGTAACCATTAGGAATGTATTCATTTGCCTCTTACCCCCCACCCCCACCCACTTCAAACCATGTAGATTCAGACTTAATGGGTTACATTGTATCCTTAACAGAATTATAATTCTCTGATTGACTTTCAAGATATATATATAAACAGTCATGCTCAATGTATTAATCTTGCAGGGGAAGGAGGGGGGAGTCTTAGCCTTTCTTCTATTAGGGCTACGCATACCAAGGCATACTTTTGCCTCATTAGCGCTTATCAGAAGGAATGCAGCACAGCTCCATCTAATGCAGTCAGATTACTTCGCTTGTACTGCGCTCTTACACAATGGACCACTCATACTCAAAATTAAACCGTCGAGTTCTGCTTTTAATTTTAATGCCATAAATTCCACGAACAACAGGCCCTTCTGCTTCAGCTGCTTTTAATCAATAATCATGTATCATTTGGACTACATTACTGCAGAAAAACAAAAATTGACCTTACAATGAAAAATCACAAAACTTAACTGTAACAGAGATTTTTAGAAGAGTGCAGCAGGTATTCCGATACCAAATCTTATAGTCTATATGTCTGAACATGAAAGGACCCTCGTCAACGTCTGCAAAGACCCCGCTTCTCAGCTGAAAGACTCTTGAGATAAAATATGTGGACGATAGACGGAAGCGATGTGACTTTAATAAACACAGGAATTTAGGCAGACATAAGCTCTAATGTAGCTAACTGAAAAGAAAACTTGTTGCTCACAGCAAACATCCCTCTAGGCTATAAATATTGTAGGGCTCCCAAATTTGGGCAAAAGCTAAACCTTTTTGAGAACTGAACTAGATAAATTAATGCATTTTATTTTGGCTGAATACATTTATATAATTATTCATTATTTTTATTTCTTTGTCTATTCGCAGTAAAGTGATCCTATGGGGTTGACTTTGATTAGAAAAAGCTGGGCTGACTTTATTCTTCCAATCATGAGTGACCAAAAGCCCTGTCATTTTCTTTGCATATGATTGGTTATTCGTTCCAAATAATTTTTTTCTTAGCTTCACCTTATTTATTAAAGTAAATTCCATTTGGAAAGTAATGATGTTCTACTTTTTCCATTAATCAGTCTATAATCTTTTTTAAGCTCACCCCCTCACCTGCTCATACTCACCTTTCCCTTGACCCCCCCCACTTATACATTTTGCTATGCTAACCCAGTGTAAGCTCTATGTGCTGATGGTGTTGGAGCTTACACAATGGTTTATAATGTTTCATGCTTATGTGTTCAGTCATACAAGAGCAAAGAAAAATATTACATTGAACTAAAGCCGCGCAATTCGCCTATCAATGTTTTATTGCAGAACGCCGCCATGTGTATTTTTCTGCAATAACTACCTGCCCGATCCTTTATTGTACTGCAAGACTTTAGTTCTATTTTAAAGTTAATAGATAGATATGACAATAAGATATGTATACTAGTCAAGGTGAGTGGCTCATCACAAGAACTGCTTTGAAATCCCTGGGTCCAGCTCATTGCATTCTAGAATATGATTCATAAAATGAAATGAATCACTGCACTCCAGGCTGCACCAACTTTTCTTCTGTATTGTATTTGGCATGACACACAGGAAAAAGCATTGTTTCTCTTTAAAAAAGACATTTTCAGTCACATGTGAACCCTTCTACTATTTTATATACATTAAAAGTTGCTGTAGCCTGGAGTGTAGTGATTCATTTCATTTTCTGAATGATCTTCTAGAATGCAATGAGCTGGCCCTGGGATTTCAATACAGTGCTTGTGATGAGCCACTCATCTTGACTAGTATACAAATCTTATTGTGAAACTGGCAGTTCAGCTGTTAATAATTACCGTACACCTTTAATCACCAGACTTTGAAAAGCTTTATTAACTTGCTGTTTTTTTTCTGCACTTCAGTAACGTCAGTTATTAGCAGCCACAGTTTGTACCTCCAGGTCAGTGTCTTGCCTTTATGCCGTCCATGTGTTTTTATGTTGTCTTTTTGATGTATGCCACTTCTTAAGCTGTGTACACACGTGCAATAATTATCGTTGGAAACGAACGACTAACGACTGTCCAATAATTGTTAACAAAAAAAGTGCAAAACAACGCCGATGAACGAGGATTGTCCTCGGAAATTACCACCGTCCCGGCGGATCTGATTGGGCAACGATTGTTCGCAATCTATTGTGTGTACGGCCGTTCAGTGCTTGCGGATGGTTCTGCTGTACACTTTCTCCTTTACATGTCACTTCCTGCATCGTTCAAACGATCGTTTCTAGCGTGTGTACACTATTGGTGGATTATATTTGAATGATCGTATCGTTACAGCATGTGCAGAATTGTGCACAATACAACCGTTCAAAATAATCGTGCATAATCGGTGATCTGACGTTAGTCGTTCGTTTTCTAACGACAATCATTACACATGTGTACCTAGCTTAAGGGTTTGTTCAAAGTATGTTTGCTGTTCGGCAGAGCCTCCAGCCCAGATAAATGCTTTTTAGGAGTCATATGCTGATTTATTCCAGCACATCTGACTCATGGTCTTAAACCTCAACACTGCTAATGAAGCACTTTATCCATCATGGATGATAAGATAATGTGTCATCACCTTTGTTTTGTGTCATGCTGCAAAAATCCTTTAAAACCTTCTTCAGAGCCACATAACCAGGAATGTTCACCTTAGAGGCCTCCTAAATGCAGCCAGTTTTGGTTAAACAATTGCACTCTGGCAGCTTCTAAAAAGCTTTATGAGTAAGTGTTTACCCACACTGAGGGATGTGGTTGGATTTCAGTGCGGTCAGCCGTGTGCTTTAACCCTAGAAAGCCCTATCTGCAAGAGATTCATTTTTTTTTCATGGATAAGCACTTACCTTTGGGTAGGCTATAGATAGATTGCTTAGTCAAAGGCCATTCATGCAAACTTCCCAAAATTAGTGTGCATTAAACCTATTTGATATATTTTACTTACCTGTAAAAGCATTTCTTGTGTACACATCCAAAATCCCTAAAGTCTCGTGCAAACGTCCGATGCACGTCACAAGATTGTTGCTGAAAATGATCGCTTTCCAGTAAAGGATGAATGAATGAGCGTGGTACACACAATGCTGTTCTATTCTATGCAGAGGAGAAGGGGTAGGATAAATGAGCGGACTCTGCTGTGTTCTCCTCCATTGGAGTAAATTTGCAACAGCAAATTAATGATGAGCTGATCGGGTTTTTTACAATCGGTAAATCTTTAATTTGCTGCGGTGGATTGGTAAATGACAAATGAGGGTTCTTTGTACATTTAGAGATGTACACTACACTTTACAGTTTTTCACCTGAGGCAAGCATGGCCATTCATCTCAGGTGGGTGAATATTATCTGATGTATGTAGAAGACTGCTGCTGGGCATACACAATGTCGTTTGGAGTGGAACCAAGAAGATCATCACATGGCATATTCACTGGCCTGCATTGGCCCACTGTGAATGTAGCTGTATGTATGTGTAAAAAGCTACATGACCACAAATATTATATATATTGGAGTTGATATAAAAAAAACCTTAAACCAGTTAGTCTTGGCCTAATCAGTTGCCAATTATAGAATATGAAAATAACACTGTTTTTTCGAGCAGACACCCATTAGAGGATCCTTTATTGCAGTTTTCCCCACCATACAAAAGAAGAAACTACCGCTGTGATCTCTTTAGAAGTCCCAGAAAGATTTGCGAAAACAACTAATTGGGTATAGACCAGTATTTCTAAACTAGGGGTCAGTGGAACCCAAGGGCTCCTCCCGAAGTTCCCAGGGGTTCTTTGAGCAATGAGCAGTTTGGGATTCCTAAATCAGTTTAGGAGTGGAATGGATAATGTACTGTGAGTTGAGGGTATAGTAATTTATAGTAGGGGTTCTCTGGAGACATGAAAGTTATTACAAAGGGGTTCCCCCATGTTAAAAAATGGAGAAACAATGCTTTATTGGCTATCTGTTCCCTTTGTTCAGGTGTACTCTATGGCTGGATCACTGCACTGTACAGAATACACTGCCATCTATGAATGGCCAAGGAGAGATAATGGCTAGAGAGTTGCAGAAATGATCCACAGCTCTCATATCTAGAGTGAGCTGGAAGCATGGCAAGAATTGCGTTTCTGAATAAAGGAAGCTATTGTTTTTAGCTACAATGGAGTCCTCCAGCCAAGTATTACACCTTATGCAGAGGTAACATTTGTTTACACATCACAACTTACCAAAATTCCCCTGCCCAAACTTGTGTTTTAAAGTTTCATGAAGGAAGTACTATTTGTTTCCTCTACAGGCACCATGAGAAAATTAAATTAATGTAAGACTGTTTGACTTCAGTACATTAGTAACAATTCTTGGTTGATTTTATATAGGGAATTGCTGTTTGAACATACGCTATGCTCTGGCTATGTTCACTGAATTTCATCTTTGCAAACTAGATAACTGTAGCAAAAAAGCAAATCTGTTTTATTAAATCCCACTGTATTTGTCAGGTACTCTCAGTCCAGAATGTGTCTACACCACGGCTTTCACACTGCGGGCAAAATGTGTAAAAGTGTGAAAATATCTACTGAAGAGCCTTTTGACTTATTCATTGTAGAGCATCTGCTGATGGTACTGACTAGCAGAGAATCAAGCAATTCACTGAAAGCATACTTCTGCAATCAATATCATTTTCACATTGCGGTTTGCCTGCACTGCCAAAAAGTCTACTAAAAACTTTATGGAGTTTATTTATAAAGAAGTGAATCTGCCATTCAGCAAATATTCTGTGATGGAGAACCAATCACTTCCATTAAAACCACATGGAAGATTCTCCATCTGACAAATGTGGCTGAATGTCATATTCACTACTTCATATACCTAAATACATACATTTGTAACTAAATTTGTGAAATTAAAAGGAATTTTAAGCAAACCTCAATCTATCCCTTCATGTCATGGCTATAGGCAAGGAGTAGGAATACTCTAGCTCACCTCCACCCTCAAAGTCCCAATGACGTACACATTTTACCCATTTCAGAGTGTTTCGTAAAAGTTTGGTGGGGGTTACCATTAGGTTTACTCATGTCAGCATACAAGTGGGAATTACATGGAGAACACTGGATGAAATGCTGGTATATTCAATTAAAGTTGGTACAAAGAGAAGGCTTTTGTCACCTCTCTGATTAAATTCCACAGTTGGTAGGGCTAATAGTGATATAGTGTATCGAGGACCATGTGGGTGTTTTACATATCATTTCTGGAAACATGAGGCCAAAGCAAGTCCAATAAGGTGAAGAACAGACTGAAGGTCAAGTGGCTAGAAAAGGCAAACATCACATTTATCTTGGTTGACCTACTTGGATGACAAATGAGAAGACGGCTCCCTGTGATTCTGGGTGGCCATTAGTGACTTTAACACCTTTAGGTAGATAAGACTGCTTGTTCTGATGGCGGTCCTAGAGATAGAATCTTTAGGAGGATGAAAAAGGAAACAGTTTAGGAGGGGGGGGGGGGGGGTGTAAGAAGAATAATTCCTTTGGGAATGGAGGTGAGGCAAAGTCTATTCACCCATGTACTGACATGGAGCCATTAAGAAATATTGTTCTCTATCTTTTGTCTGATCTAGTTTTTTCCAGCCCATTGAAATTATTTATAATGACTTTTGAAGAAGGTGTTACTAAAATGAAACACAGACAAGAGATAAGTAAGTGATGTCAAGCGAACCATTCTAGGAGAACATTCAATACAAACTGACATAACAAAACAAACCTCTATCTCTAGCTGCCTATCTAAGAAGCATTGCAATTCGATGCAGTTGACTTTTTATAGGGACTTTCAAGTCAGAGCAAACACATGATGTGCATACCTGATTCAGCTGAATTCTGTAATGAATCCACCGGTTGATCATGACACACAGGCAACTGACATTTGCAGCAATAGCAGCCTCCATGTGCTCTTTTCCTTTAAAGCCCAATTTATACCTGTGACTTAGGATACCGCCTTTTCCCTTTTGTTGAAATGCATTCTGCACCAGTGATCTATGCTGATTTAGATGGTTAGCTGTCACCTCTCTCATCACAAGTGTTGTCAAACAGATTTGTACTGCAGAAGAAGAGAAGGAGGCATGTCCGACCCAGTCTGTTAGATTACAGCGTGCACTGTGCAGTGTGACCAAACTCTGCTGCCCATTGGACTGCACACTCATATTTGGGGAAATTGCATATTGCTATAGCAGTACAGTGGAAGTATGATCATGGAAATTAAGCTTTTATGTACAATATCATATATGTATGTGATCTCAGATAGGCTTTAAGGCATGTGTACAGTGATGTTGTTCTGTAATCAGTCCCAAAAACATCATGCTTTCCTATGGAGGAGACCACAACAGTGTGCTGCTTGCTTGTCCTCTCCTCTCAGTAGAACATACAAAATAGACAAGGACCCAATCACAAAGAGAGAACGCAAAGTGATCAAAGAGATGACCTTTAGTTGCTCCATTAACATCCAACCAAAATCTTTGGGTGGAAAGAGAACCCCACTGTATCCTTTCTACAATAAAATTAGCCTGGTTGTACTATGTTGCATATCTGGGTAAAACCCAGCACTGAATATACAGAATTGTAAGTATATTGTCACATAAACAGCTGTCTCATATTTATTTTATCGGTGTATTTGCCTGGAGTTCACTGTGTCCACCCCCTGTATGGTCTATTATCTTCTATGGAAATATCCTGATGCATTTTATGAGCAGCAATCCAACGCCAGCAGCTATAGACGAGCACTTTGCACTCCAAGCACGTGACCTTTCCAAGCTGCACATTAACTAAAAACGAACAATTTGCCCGCAGCCATCTCTTTATCCAAGGAACATTTTTAGCAATCTAAAACAAACTTCCTGGAAATGTTGAATCTTATTTTTTTTGCCTGTGTCCCCCCTTCTTTGGCCCACAGGGTGCAGCTCATCTATTTGTAACTTTGATGAGTTCATTCATAAACTATATCACATGGGATGATGTTCTCCCAAACGGCGAAAGTAATAACCTTGGACTCAACAAACAAATAATGTTTCATTATTGTTGTATCACATACAGTACAGAAAGATGATTTGTCTGACAGCAAAGAACAGAACGGGAGAAGATCATCTACAGGTATATAATATTGAGTCAAAGATAACCGATGAACAACTGTCCTGTACAAGGATCGTGGAATGAACATACATGGGTGCACCAGGTAAGGCAATCTCACAGATGGGAAGATCCAACAAATCAGGGCTGATAAAGCCAATGCAGCCAGATTGGATACAATTTTAACCGATTAATAATAATTAGGTATGATCACAAAACTTCATATTGTATAGAGATTGTACAGCACTAGATAAATGCCATGAAAAAACGAATAACGTGCCCGACACATCGCTTTCTAATCATCTATAAAACTTGCAACAAATGATAACAATGAACGAGGATTCTCAGTGAAAACAGTCAACCATCCTGGCAAATTCAGTCATTCGATGATCACTTTTTATCTAGCGTGTATGCTTAGGGACACGTTTGGGGAAGGAAAATGAAGTGAAATGATCCAATCTCTTACCAATCCATCTATAGTCTGTACAGTCACCTGGAATGGTCTGTGAACAATCGTATTATTACTGTGTGCACTGTTCAGTTGTTTATAGAAAACATTCATATATCAATAATCATTACTTTTATCTCATGTCTGTACATAAGCTTAAATCCAGTGGAGATCAAACAATCTGATTGTCATATGTGTGGTCAGCTCTTGATTTACAAAAGCCACAAGGCCCTACCTAAACAATCCATTTCAATATTATTTGCGCATAGATATAAAGGAGTTTGCACAATGGGATTGTAACATTTTGTATATTGTTAGTTTAAGAATACTTAACTTATAGGCAAAGCCTGGCTACATGTGACTTTAGCATTGCATCTATTAATATATCACTCTCCAGGACCTGGAAGGCTTGCTACCATTTGGAACAAGTTGTCATACTCTATAACAGTGTTTCTCAACCAGGGTTCCTCCAGAGGTTGCTGGGGGTTCTTTTGAGCAATGAGAAATCTGTGCCTCTCAGGTCAGTTTAACTGGCACTGACGATCTTTTGGACTATTCGTAAGGTGACATTTTTTCCAATGGCCAGCAATGTAAGAGTCATTCATCCCAATGACCAGCACACAAATGTTCTGTGAGCTGTTGATATTGTTTATAATGTCAGGGGTTCCCTGAAGAACTGAAAGTTGTTCAAGAGTTTCCCCTTGTTAAAAAGGTTGAGAAAGTCTGCTCTACAAGTTTCAGAATCTGCTTGGATAGGCCAAAGAAACCAATGGCTAACATAACAATTATCTGGCAATTTAGAGATCTCTAGACATGCACAAGACTGAAATATATGGGTAAAATTGTCTTGGCGTACCTTTGGCAGAGTTGGCTCCGGGCAGCTTCCCTGGTATGTGTGCCGCCTGCACCTGCTGCTGTTGCTTCTTTACCAGACTCCCCTCGCTGCCAGCCCTGAGAATCTTCTCCCCTAAGCTGATTTTTCTTGACCTGCTGTTGAAATCTTCAATCCTGCTCACAGGGAGCTTAGTTGTTACGTTGGCTGACAAGGGCCTGGTTAAACGTGACGGCTTGGACATGGCGAGGGGGCAAAAATAAAATTCCCTCAAACCGGGGCAGGACAAGCAGATCCTCAGTTAGCCATAGTGGGCTAGCAGTGCAGAAGAGAGAAGGATCCAGGCTGTGTGTGCTGCTAGAAAGTGCTGAGATGGAATTTTTGGTGAAAAGGCGGTGAATGGGCAATCAGACAGCCACTTTATCAGACCTGTGGAATGTAAATGTGTCCTGAGTTCAGGATTATGGCTCCTCTGCCGAGGGCGAGCAGGGAACAGATGCTGAATGCTGTGTTTCAGAATGCTCTGACTGCAGGAAGGAGGCTGCTGCATGCTCAGACTGGAACTGACCATCGTTTAACAGAAACAAGAATTTGCCAGTGCCCAACCCACTCAGGTAAACTTCTGCACACAATGCAGATGGAATCTGCGCTGAATTCCAGATGTTCCATTGATTGGCAGTAAATCAGCCAGCCTTCTATAACCCGTGCCTTTGCAGGAATATGTACAACTTGGCTTTGATCATAATTCAGAAGTCAGCACGGTTACAGTTTTTTTTTATGAATTGGGCAAAGCAACCGATTCAAAATCATCTGTATGTGATCTAATTAATAAACGTATAGCGTTACAATGTCTGGAGCTATATACACACGTCAGATGATTGTTGCCAATAAAAGCCAATAGACGTCAACTTAAAATACCAAAACTAGAATCCAAATTTCGACAGAAAAAAAAGCTTCAGCAAAAGTTTTTTAAACACACCAATCAGATGTCACATTCACTCGTATCATAAGTAAGGATGACAAGACCTGCTCAGCATTTCTTTGCATTTAGAAAACTGGGTTAGGGTCCTCCATAGGTATCTGTCTGAACAAGGCCCAAAGCTTTGTACACATGCTGGATAACTGTAACCCGATACAAAGTTATATGACTTCGTGTTTATAGCCATTTCCTAATGCTGTGGCAAATCAATAAGCAAATGACTGGGGATGACTACTGTCATTTGCTATAGTGGGGGACTCCTGCTCGTCCTTCCCCATCCCCTCTTCAAAGAACAGAATGAAGCTGTATGTACAGCAGTTGCTCATTCTACTTCCACTGGAAACGATCACAAAATATGTCTGTAAGTGGCTTTAGTCTCCAAGTCAAGTCCCCCCAATGACAGGTAAATGTAAGCCTCCTAAAGTTACATATAGTTACATAGTAGGTTAGGTTGAAAAAAGACATAAGTCCATCAAGTTCAACCACTAGGAAAATAAGCATATCCCAGAAATAAAACCCCATGGACATAGTTGGTGCAGAAGGCAAAAAAAATCCAGATCCAAATCCAGAAAAGGCAAACCCGAAAACAGGGGTGCAAATAAAGACCTCCAATTCATCAGGCTTTCTTGCTGGCCACTGTATGCAACATGCAAATTCAATGGTCAAAAGGAAGACACGAAGGGAGAGCATGAAAAGGAAAGAAAAGGCAAGAAAAAGGAAATGAGCAAGAAAGAACTTTAGAAGCTGTCATCCTCATTTGCCTTTTGGGTTACAGAAATCCCAGGGTGCAGTGATCATAATTTATAGATTTATAGACAGACGTAAAGGTCCCATCTTTAAAAAGAAAACTTTAAACTGTTGCCTCCCCTCATCTTCCTTTTATGACTTCTGGTTTTAATATGAATTTATTTTAGTAACTTTTTTTGCAATGTAGTAAGACTGAGCACTCGGGAATTTGTCTGGTGTACTCGGATTCCGGAGATATAACAAAAGACAAGTAATTTAGTTGTCGCTTCTCTGCACTTCAGCTGGCATTTCTATCAGCCAATTTCCTTCAAGCCTCTAGAAGTCTAAATATTGAGAAGTAAATTCTGTGAAATATAATTCACTTGTAAACAGTGAAAGTCAGACATAATCCTCACACATCCAATAGGTAAACAAAATTTCCTATCTACAAACACAGATACACAGGGAGTGCACGTAGAGTCACCACGCATCACGGCATTGATTGGGGAACCTCTGTGCTGAGGATATGATTAATATAATTGGTTAAAGTACATTAACAGTAAAGTACAGGTTGTAAGTCTCACTATTTTTTAGCTTTTTACTCAGTAGTGCTAACTCTAGTATCTTTGTCTGCTGGAAACATTTTTTTTTTCTAATTCTCATTGGAGCTAAGAATAATAAAAGAACAAATGGCAAATTTTTATTAATTAAGTTGAAGGATGTATGGTATATCCAAGGTCAGAACATATCTTTCTGTACAGTAGGTCTAGGTTCATGGACAGAAAAGTAGGGAGGTGTAAATCTTCTTACATACTGTGCATTGGATGATCTTCACCCCAGTGTTTCTCAACCACGGTTCCTCCAAAGTTTTCCCTTAAGCCTATAGCAATTTGGACCTCTCGGGTCAATTACCACTAACACCAATGATCTGTCTGGTATCTGTAAGGGTGACATTCTTCCTACTAGACAGCAATTCTTTCCATTGACTAATGTACTGTGAGCTGTGGATACAATAATTATAGTAGTGGTTTCCTGAGATCTGAAAAACAATTTACGGGTTTGCCCATGGTAAAAAGGTTAAGAAAGGCTGCCCTTAGCAAACAGTTGCGCATCCCCCATCCCCTCTCCTTTGAAAATTGTGTGCACTGTTCTTGTTCATTCATCTGTCAATGGAAATAATCACTAAAAATCTTTTCCAGCGATAATCCTCTGATCAGACGCCTATATGGGGCTTTATTCCCGACTATTACCGGTCACAGTTTCTATTATCATCAGCAGGAGCTCAGTTGGGAAGGATCCTCATCTCACATCTCACATCACATTGTCATCTATAGCGTCTGTTTATTGAACAGCGCTATATATGTTGGTGCCTTATTGATAAAAAACAATAATATTGGAGCTACAGAAAACTTTTATAAAGCTTGCTTACACATTGGGATTGATTAACCAAAGTATTATAGGCTGTTCATACTGAAATTTGAATTATCCCCCCTGCAAGGGATAATTCACTTTGCTTAGTAAATGGGATGAGGGTCTGCCGACTTCAACCATCCACTCATTTGCAAGGAAAATCCTGCTTTTTAGATTTTCTTGCATGTGATTGGATATTCTTTTCAAAGACGACTATCAACTTATTCACTAAGCTGAACGATAATTCATCTTGGCAAGTGAACAGCCTAAATTCCTTCAGTTAAAGCTCTTTTGACATAATGGATCTTATTTAAAAAAGCTCTCCAAGACTGGAGAAGATAGACTTTATCAGGAGAACTTGAGTGATCTAACTAACCTGGAATGGATCTGGTCCTGGATTGAAAACATTTGCAAATAATAGCAAATGGATTACCCAGGTAGCATTATTTTTCCAGTCTTTAATAAATAATAATCTATCTTTATTATATTATTATATATATAATATATAATATATATTATATATATATTTATATATAATTTATCTTTAATAAATCAGACCCAATATTTTAAGCAAAGGGTAAAAGCAGTAGTAATAAGTAAAACAAGAAAAGCTTGTCCAGAAAAATGAATGTTAATAAAAAGTAGTCATCTGATATTTGTTTCCTGAGGATCAGGATCTCAAGTCTTGCATATGGCTACACCATAAATATTATTATTATACAGTATTTATATAGCGCCGACATATTATGCAGCGCTGTCCCTTAAAGAGGCTCATGTCCCTACCTCAGTCATATGTCTTTAATACAGTCCAAAGTCAGTTTATTTTGGGTGATTTAAATACATTTTACCTCTCTGTACACAAAGGAAAATGGCAGAGCTCAAGTCCAATTTATTAATAGCAATGTCACTGCCCTAAATAAGTCACAATGGCTCAGAATTGATATGATTGAGAAACAGCTGGGAAGAATTAAGGTTGACAAAGCACCAGGACCTGATGGATTACATCCACGTGTCCTTAAAGAGCTGAGCTCGGTTATTTCAAAGCCATTATTTCTAATTTTTGGAGACTCTTTAGTCACTGGCAAGGTACCAATGGATTGGCGTAGGGCCAATGTGGTTCCTATCTTCAAAAAGGAAGCAAAGTCAATACCAGGTAACTACAGACCCCTTAGTTTAACGTTCATAGTTGGAAAGGTCCTAGAGAGTTTCATCTAGGACCACATAGAGGAGTTTCTGCTAGAAATAATATTATAAATGATAGTCAGCATGGCTGAAGTTGTCAAACAAATGTACTCTCTTTTTATGAGGAAGTAAGTAAACAGGGGGAATACATTTGGGGGAGTCAGAAACAGAAAAGGATCTAGGGGTTCTTGTAGATCATAGACCTAATAAAAGCATGCAATGCCAAGCTGCAATGTCTAAAGCTAGCAAAGTACTTTCCTGTAATAAAAGAGGAATAGACTGCAGAGATGGAGACATAATCCTGCCCTTGTATAAAGCATTGGTCAGACCAAATCTGGAATATGCAGTACAGTTTTGGGCACCAGTTCATAAAAGGGACATTGTTGAATTGAGTGCAGAGAAGGGCAACTAAATTAATAAAAGGAATGGAGGAGCTCAGCTATGAGGAGAGATTCGGGAAGTAGTTTCAGCAACTACTATAGATTACTTTAAGAAAAAGCTGAATGCTTTTCTAGAAGCACAGAATACAACTGGTAAAAATAGCAGTGACTGTTGATCCAGGTAACATCCGATTGCCTCATGTAATCAGGAAGGAATTTTTTTCCCATGTTGAAGCAAATTGTACCAGGTTTTTTTGCCTTCCTCTGGACCAACTATGTCTTATAGGGTTTTATATCTGGGATATGTTTATTTCCCTAGTGGTGAACTTGATGGACTTATGAATTTTTTCAACCTAACCTACAATGTAACTATGTAACATTAAAGTGCTAAAGTGGTAATCAAGGCCTTCTTTAACTTGGATGAATGGATTCACTTCCTTTATCCCCATATACGCATTGGCATTGAAAAAAACAGCACTAACCTCTATTATTTTTAGGGGGATCACCACTATCCCTCTAAAGGAGCTAAGAAGTGTTGATCGGGTTTGATCATGCATTTTGCAAATCAGGTTAAATGGCTCCTTTCAAAACACATTGGGCCTGATTTATTAAAGCTCTATAAGACTGCAGAAGATATACAATCATGGTAGAACCTGTGTGATCAACCAAACATGGAATGGATGTGGTCCAGAATTATTAACAGGTGGATCACCCTGGTTCTTCCATGATAGCCCACCTTCTCCAGTCTTGGAGAGCTTTAAAACATCAGGCCAATTATATTACGACCATCCATTAGTGTTTTTACAGATACCATAGATAGTTATAATCATACAAAAATCATAAATTTCCCTCCAATACTGATCTATATTCCACCTTCCTCACTTTTCAGCGTTTCCAGCTGGTCTGTGATGCCCCTTTGCTCATTAAATCCCCAATAGGCAGCCCAATGAGATAACAAATATTTTTTGCAAAGCTAAGACTTCATTATTAACTTCAGCTGTGGAATTTTCTTTATCAATTATCACTTTCACATACGGTTTTTACTGAGGGTATTCTCACTTAAAAATGATCATTACTTTAACTACAGATCAGAGTATGATAAGTCTGCCACACTTTTAATGGTAAGCCCTGCAATGAGTTCTTTTGGACAACCAGCCTTCCAGTAATCCGGCTTTTAAACTTAGCTCTACTTCAGACATCTCAAGGCGAAAGTAATTATTCCTTTGAGAGCTAACAATTCGCTACTTCTTTCATCACAGAAATTCAATTAGGAGAGTATTCCTCCCTCTTTTAAAAACTCATCGGTGCTGCGTTGTACTAATTACAGGTCAAGAGCCTCAGCTGAAATAAAATAAAGGAAAGAATTGCATTAAAGTTTTAGAATCAATGGTGCTGCTATGTTTTGGAGCCAGCTACACAACAAAAACTTTATAAGGAATTATCCCTGAAGTGGCTTATTTATTACACTGCCAGGAGAATTCCCTACAAAGCCTAAATACTTCTGGGTCACCTGGTAATGAAATGAGAAGAAATCTCTTTTTAAGAGACAACTATGGAATTGTAGTATACACCATACAACAGTCTTAATATACAGTGGTACAGGACAAAAATATTATTAGATTTTAATTTATTAAATGATAAATCAAATCTTTTTTTCGGGACTTTTCCTATACATGATGCTTAATGTGACACAAGCTTGGAGCAAGAACAAGAGATTCCAGACCAGCAATGATGAGCTATGATGTTGTAGGGCATCTATACTGCAGCCCATAAAATCACACAAGGTCTACATAATGCATATGCAGTACATGCAGTGATACAGAAGACTGTTAGAGACACACTACATGAGAAGATACACTATAATAGATATGCTATAAATACAAATTCCACAGTACCCAGTACATAAGCTTAGTTGTCAATGGAAATAAGGCTTCCTACATAATTGGCCAGGGGAAGAATGTCATCCTTACAAATAGACAAACAGATCATTGGTGTCAGGTAAACTGATTTCAGAGGCACAGATTGCTCAAGAAACCCTTTAGCAACCTCTGGGGGAACCAGGTTGAGAAACACTGATACAATGGACCTGATTTATTATAGCTCTACAAGACTGCAGATAATACACTTTCATCAGTAAACCTGGGTGATCCAGCAAACCTGGATGGATTTCTTAAAAATCATTTGCCATTTGCTAGCAAATATTTTAATTCTGGGCCAGATCCATTCCAGGTTTGCTGGATTATCCAGGTTCACTGATGAAAGTGTATTAACTGTGTGTTCGATTTTCTTACTGTGCAGGACATCAGAGCAGAATATAAAATCTAGCAACACACAAATCTATTTTATCCATGACTTCCAGATTTATATCTGAGATCATAAGCTCATCAGAGCAGGGTCCTCTCCTCCTTCTGTGTCACTGTCTGTATCTGTCTGTCTCCTATTTAATGTAAAGCACTGCATTATATGTTGGCGCTATATAAATCATTTTAAATATTAATAATTCCAACAATCACTATCAGATAAATCTGCAAATTGAATGAGGTGTTGTCCTAGGCTCACACCTTTAAAAGGTTCTCTTATCTCCAGTGAACACATACTGCCATAGTGTGAGCTAATAATTTCTCTCCAATTACCAAGGATTAATAAACAAAAGGATTATACAGGGTGACCAGCAATAATAAATAAAAGAGAAAGATTTACCATAATGCAAAGTTTATATAGGACTGTTACATTTACATAAAATAGCTGTAACAGTTTGTCATCTTCTACTTAACAGATATTCAAATTTAATGTTCTTCTCCTATAAAATAGGAATTTACTTTCAGAGGTGTCCACAAAACTAAGTGGATGATACAAAACAACCATTTAAAGTAACTATAAACATATTACAGCTAAATTAACAAGCACACAAAGGTGTGTTGTAAAATGTTATGCATTATTGTGACTGAAGGACTGTGCATGATGCTAAATTAAAATTGACTATGGGACATGCTGTAAAATGTACTAATGAAGTGTCTTATAGCAGTATGTTATGCTGACCCCAAGGTGCAGGTAGCTGCAGACATGATCGGCTTTGTTACCCAGCACTCTGGGAGCTCCATTGAACAAACTTCAAACAAGGCTTACATGGCCCTACACTGTCACCCCCCTGAGTCTCTCTATTGACTGCCCAACATGATGGACAGCTCACTCTGGGGGGGAGCGCATGCGCAGTCCAGAGTTCGTGAGATTAACGGTGCGTGAGCTCGAAAAGATTGGGGACCACTGTTATAGAGCTCCCCAAAGCTCTTAAATGAACATCTGTAAGCATGTGAAAGTGCTTGATCTACACAGCATTAACTAGTTCAAAGCAAATATTGTATAAGTTCCTCTATTGTTCTATCTGTTTCATATGTTCAAAGAAGTACTAGACAAAAATCTTGTAGGGTAATCATTACTCATATATACTCAAATATGACCCATTCCAAATATAAACTAGTTTAGTACTTATTTTTAATTAAAGTATTTTTTTCTTTTGAGTTGATTGGTGATGGAGTCTCTTGCTAAATGTTCATTGGATTATTGTTGGCTACCAACACATGACTCTGTCCTTATGTAAACAAACTCATGTCTAATGGTTAGCGTTTGTTACACACTTTACATGAGGACACAGTGCCATCTACTGGTGTGATTGGAATATATACCAAGATGTTTTTTTCTTATGGCACTTTAAAGGCAGGGGAATCAGCTAATACTTGAGTATATAAAGTATATTGTTCTATACTATCTTTGAGTACTACAGAACCATGCTTCTCAGGGTATTTTATGTGGGTTTTAGATTGTGAAGGTCGACACTGCTGCTCTTTTTAAGACACATGTAGTAGTGCACATGAGCAGTTTTATTCATATCCCTAATTAAAAAAAGCCGCCTACTTGCAAATCCACATGAAGATATCTTACCATTAGAACTTACAGAGAATGTCATGCATGTGTAGGAAAGAAACAACTCCTGAGCGTAGTTACTTACTGATCAAACGGAAAATAGTTGGGAAACTGAGGGATGACAAAAGTTGTTTTATCTAATAATCCTTTTTAGCCAAAGACATATGCCCTATGTTCTCGGGAGCAGTGGAAGTAGAGCTTTCTTGTAGATGTGATTATGACAGCTTTAAGGCCACCCAATCACATCTATTTTCATAGGAAGGTGCAGTTTTTAGGATTTACATGTGTGGTATCTATTTAGGGCCATTTCAGACCTACACTGAGCCAGGGTGTTCTGCCGCAGGCTCAACTGCGGTCCAAACTGATTCAACCAAATGGGAAAGGTTTTGAACCATTTTTGCACATGGCTGCAGCAGATTGCAGCATAGTTTTAAACATTTTCATGTTAACAGATTTGTGTTGTGGTTTTACACCAAGGTTCAGAAAGGGAACAGAAAATATATACCTTTTCAAGTTTTAAGGATGTTTTTACAATGTATAAAAAAGTACATTTAATCATGTATGCAATACTTCAGCAGCAAAAGACAGGTTCCCTTTTTAATACCGAACAAGATTAGTTTCTCTGTCCAACATTTCCACTTTCTTTTCTGCACAGTTCATCAACCTCAAGTAAAAGGAAATAATCACCTTTACAACCTAATCCCTTCCAAGAACTATGATAAGGAAAAATGCAGAAATTGGTTCCATTTACAAAGATGTATACAACATCCATTACCAAGTGTGCGGTAATAATCTTCTCTTCATTTTCAGCATTTTTACAGCACAAGCACTTCTCATATTTAAAGCTAATGAAAATATTAACAGATTTTTATCAGTGAACATATCTCACATCAATATTCAAGCGAAACTAATTTTATTTTAACAATATTTTCTTGTGAAGAAAAACAAGCGAATGAATTTTAATGATATTAGCATGGCATCCCTGAAAACTAATTTAGCCTGAAGAAGAAAATGTACCAAACTGTATATTTTATTCATAAAAATGATTTAGCATTTGTCTGGTAATGCAGAATGTGTCTTTAAATCATTCAGTTTTCAATTTAAATCTTGTTATATTAGGGAGTAACAATTAAAATGTGTTTCTTTCTTTTTTATTTAAGGTTGATCTTTTTAGTAACTTTACAAGTCTGTGTTGTTGAACTTTTGGCACGTCACAAGAGACGACAAAAATACAAAGCTAAAGCGTTCATCAATGCAAATCAGTCCTTGGGTTTTAATTTCAAAGTTGTCTTTAAAAACTGTTTTTGGTATTGCATAAAGCGGGAAGTACTGAAACCCCTGTCAGTCTTAGATTGGGATCTGTACCCCAGCAGAGGAGATTGAAATTCTCTATTTGCCATTTGGACAACTATTACCATGACAAAAAATAAAGAAAATCCAAAATATTATAGAATCACAAATGAAAGAGGTATTCTCCGAAGGTAACACCTCTCTGGTATCAACTGCCTAGGTCAGTGCTTCTCAACCAAGCTACCCTAGGGTTCCTCCAGAGGTTGCTACAGGAGGGTTCCTTGAGCAATGTGTACCTCTCAGGGGAGTTCAAGTGACACCAATGACTTTTGGGCTATCTGTAAGGGTGACATTCTTCCCAATAGTCAGCAATGTAAGGATGACATTCTTCCCATTGACCACCACACTAATATACTGTAAGCTGTGGATATAGTAATTATAGAAGGGTTTCTTGAAGACCTGAATGTTTTTACAACGGTTCCCCCGTGTTAGTAAGTTTAAAAAGACCAATCTAGCTTATTGCACAGATGCAGAAGTTGAGAAAGTCAGTTCACCAATCTAAAAAATGATAGAAAACTGCAAAGTCCTCTTATTATGTAGGATGGCTTGCTTAGTGGTGAACACTCTCACCATTGCAGCGCTGGGTTCCAGGTCTGGATCTTGGCCAAGGCACTATCCGCAAGGAGCTTCTATGTTCTACTTGTGTTTGTTTTTGTGGGTTTCTTCCAGGCACTTTCAGATTCCTCCCACATCCAAATATACAGTAAAAGATAAATATACAGTATACAGGTATATACAGGTAAATTGGCATTATACTGTATTTTTGACTAAGGTAGGGGCATTAGATTGTGAGCACCTTAAAAGGACAGTTAGAAATATGACTATGGACTCTGTAAGTGCTGCACATTTTGTCTTGCTATATAAATACAAGTTAATAATAAAAGTCCCTTTATTATAATTGAATGAGAGTGGCTGAACAGGCTTTTTTGCAGGCATTGCAGTGAGCTTCAATAAAATTAATGGGAATGCTTTTTAATCATCTGTGTTTTGTAAGTGATTTTTAAGCATATATATGCTTATATAGGCATTTAATATGCTCATATATATAAGGTGTTTAGGAATCCTTTATAAGTGCTGCAATTTTAAAACTATGAAAATCTTTTAGTTGAAGGTTTAGGTTTAGTTTCTCCTTTTATGGAAACAGGCAAACTGAAACAGAGACAAATATGAAGACAGAACAAAAGAGAACACAATATTGTTCTGATCAGGCAAACCTTTGGAACAGAAATCCAACTAAGTAACACGATTGTGGAAATTCTTGGTATATACCTAAAGCAGCAACAAGTTAGGACTGCTTGTATACAGTATTTATGTGTGTACGAGGGGTGCTGAGAAGTTCCTGGCTTTGCCAGAGTTATGAAATAACACACTTATTCAACATATTCCCTGGAGACTGATGCACTTGGTACAGCGTAGTTGCAGGTTTTTAATACCGTTCAAATAAAAGTCCTTTGGCTGGGCCGCAAACCAGCTCTCAGCAGCATCTTTGATGTCAGAAATGTCCTCAAAACTTTGCCCCTTCAGGTGTTTCCTAGACTTTGGGAACAGATAATAGTCTGAAGGGGCCAGGTCAGGTGTTAAATTTGGCAGCCACATCGTTGGACGTGTGCGCAGGTGCATTGTCCTGCAAAAAAAGGATCCCTTTGGTCAACTTTCTATGGCATTTCGTCCTAATTGCCTCAACTGGTCCAGGAGGTTAGCATAATACTGTCCGGTGATACTAGAGCCCTGAGGTAGGTAGTCCACCAACAGAATACCATCTTTGTCCCAGAAAATGGAAGCCATGACTTTTTTGGCTGATTTCTGGGTTCGGAACTTCTTTGGCTGCGGAGACCCGCTGTGGCGACATTCCTTTGACTGTTCCTTGGTTTCATGATCATAGATGTGGAGTCAGGTTTCATCCTTAGTCACTAACCTAGCCAAAAAGTCCTCTGCAGCTTCAAAATGGGCCAAAACAGCTTTGGATGCTTCAACTCGTTCCTTCTTCTGATCACTGTTCAAAAATTTCAACACCCACTTCGCTGAAAGCTTACGAATGTCTAGGATAGTGGTAATAACAAACCCAACAGGCTCCCGTGAGATGTCAAGTATCTGGGGTATCGTTTTTGCAGATATTCGCCGGTCCTCAATAATCATCTCATGGACAGCATCGCAGGTTGCCGGGTCAGTTGAGGTTGGGGGTCGCCCACTGCGGTGCTCATCTTCAACGGTGAAATACCCAGTCTTGAAACGAGATATCCAGGTTTTGACAGTACTGTAGGAAGGACACTTCTCCCCCAGTGTTTGTGACATCTCAGTATGTCTGTCCTTTGCTGACTTTCCCTGGAGAAACAAATAATTAATGACGGCATGTAACTCCGACGACGTGAAACTTGCTTGTGCCTCTGCCAACATTCATTTTTCTGTTTCATCTGGAAGGGGGCAAAGCCAGGAATATCTCAGCTCTACATCGTATATTTATATCCCCATTGTTTTCATCAATGCTTTCTTACCTGTTCATCTTCTCTGTGGATATGTTTACATCTTTAATCCATATTGCACCTCTGTATTGGGCCTATACTCCCTTGAAAACTGTCAAAGAAACCAAGACTAATATAACCAAGCAAAGCATCTGGTAAGCTTGCTATGATCAGAAGTGGTAACATGGATGGCAACTGTTATCCCACTTTTTTCTTCCCACTGCAAGCAGGGGCAGCCTACATGAGGGTGACAACTCTGTTATGATGGAGCAGTGCAGCATGGTTGTCAGACTGTCACAAAAAGCTGTATTAGCTGGACATCGCTGGATAATTCAGCAGACTATTGCGAAAAGGTCTGTACATTTGTTATATTGCAGAAGCGACATCACCTGTCCTTTCTACAATGGAGTGAGGAGAGAAGAGTTTAATTCTGCTTAAACTACATATGGATACCAGATAATTGGTTTTCTTTTTAAATTGGTCCTATTAAAAAGTAAAATATTTTACATTAAAAATAAAGCACTTTAAGGCTTCCCGTGCAGTGTACAAAAGTTGGGTCGCCCTCCTACTACAAACCAGGCTATTTCTACATCTACCTATAGTTTCCTTTACATTCTCCATAGCATAACATATTACCTATAAATTTAAAAACATAAAGACCCTCTAACACTGCCCCAGTACTTGGGCTGACACTAAAAGACAGAAACTACTGACAACTTTTTTTTAAAGGTAACATTTAGCACTTTATTCTGTTCCACAGATATACTGTATATTTCAGCTTTCAGGTCACAGTGACAAAAAATAGCGTTAGATAGTAATTTAGCAGTCTGAGGATGGAACAGGTCAGCACACTAGAAGGAAAGTTCTGATTAAAATCAGTTCTTCATTGAAACTGAAGCAGGACAGAACAACTGCTGATACGTTTCTAACCTCAAAGGTGCGCACACATAGCAGGTATCAGTATTAGTAATTTAAGAACGCCCTTAGCAAAACGCACTCCCCTCCTATGAAGCTTTCATCTGGATATCTTTCCAGATAATATTTGGATAGAAAGATGTGATGTGTGTGTGAGAACAGACAGAGCACTATTTTTAACCATAAAAGTAATCTTAAAAAAGGACCTGAGCTATGGAAATTGTGACAAAAAAAGCAGACAGATAGCAAATGACAAGTCACCAGTATTCGCTCTCCAAAGCTGATCCCTGAAGCTGATCATTTCCACATTACTGATCTAACATGCCTTGTTCTGCACTGTGTCTCTGACTGGAGGTGATCATCTTAATAGATGATCTGGTGTCAAAGCCACACTGATGGCTGGTGGGGGAATATTCAAGTATCAAACAGAGAGGTAGATGGATTAGGCAGAAACAGGGGGATCCTTGCAGTGCAGGTCTCCAGATACAGCGTCCCCTCCAGCAAGCAGAACAATGAGCAAAACAGTAGTAATGTTATTTATTCTTTCATTCGATTAGCAGAGACAGCAGTGCCTTGGATGATATTGACATTTACAAGTATGTAGCCTCAGGAAGAAACCCTTTTTTTTCAGACAAAGGGAGAAAGTTGATGGTTTTGCTTAGGTGCTATTGAGTTTTCTAGAAAATTCCTATAATGCATCATTCTTCACTTTTAATAACTGGTCCACTTTAAAGCCAAACCCTGAGTAGTTCCTACTGCATATATACAGCTATGTGACTGTAAGCACAGAGAGGTCTGGGAGCATAAAGCCCTTGGCTTTAGGAAAACTTTAAAAAGCAATTTTTTTCATGGCATTACAAGGGCTCAGTTTACATTTTTTTATATTCTCTAAGAAATAGGAATAGTCAGCATCATGGATGGAGTTGATAAAGCTTGGAAACAGATGCACACTCAGCATCAGAACTGCCTGCATGCACAGGGGGGGAATGCCTGTGCTTTAGTGAGGAACTGGTAAGTGTGACAAATATTTTACCAACATGACCCATAACTTCACATTCAATAAAGGACCAAAAAACTGGTAGTTTACAGGTTGCAGATTCATACGTGACATATATCTAACTGTTAACAACACTGTTATTCGGCCCTCTCCTCAGGCACGCTGTCTTGGTGTCACCTTTGACTCGGCCCTCTCATTTACCCCCCATATTCAGAACATTTCCAGGTCCTGTCACTTTCACCTACGCAACATCTCAAAAATCCGCCCCTACCTGTCCCCTGAGACCACCAAACTCCTTGTACACGCTCTTATCATCTCTCGTCTGGACTACTGTAACCTCCTCCTCTCTGGTATTCCACTAACCCGACTCTCTCCTCTACAATCTATTATGAATGCTGCAGCCAGACTCATCCATCCTTCCCACTGCTCCTCTTCCGCTGCATTTCTTTGTAGTTCTCTCCATTGGCTTCCATTTCACCTTAGAATCAAATTCAAGCTCCTGTGCTTTGCCTTCAAATCCCTACACAGTTATTGTCCCACTTACATCTCTGACATGGTTAAAAAATACTCCCCCTGCCGCTCCCTCCGCTCCTCCAATGATCTACTAATGACTTCCTCACTCCTCATAACCTCATCACACGCAAGGATACAAGACTTCTCTAGAGCTGCTCCAACTCTCTGGAATGGTCTTCCTCACCCTATTCGGCTTGCTCCTACTTTTTGCTCATTTAAAAGAGCGCTCAAAACTCATTTTTTCAAACTTGCCTACCCATCTTCTTCTGTCTGCTAAACCCTCATTACTTCCCACCACTACATATCGCCCATCCTATTGTGTGTGAAATTCCCCCACCTACTAGATTGTAAGCTCTTCGGGGCAGGGTCCTCTCCTCCTGTATCACTGTCTGTATTAGTCTGTCATTTTCAATCCCTATTTAATGTACAGCGCTGCGTAATATGTTGGCGCTATATAAATCCTGTTTAATAATAATAATTAATAATAATACGTGATTCAATATTCAATATGGATCAATGTTCAATTTAGAGTTGTAAATTGGCCTTAGTGTGTATAAAATCTATGTTTTGGGGTAGATAAATACTAAAAGGTGGATGTTGCAATGTCGGTGACGTCACAAAGCTCCGTAACCATAGCAGATGGTCAATTAAAACCGTACAGGTTTGATGCGTGTGCGTGAGTAGCATAACGGAAATCTGGCCCTGATCATAATGGAGCTAGGTATCCTATTACTACCCTTTTATTGTTCTCTCTAACCTTGTTCTGTTCTTTGGCAGTTCGGAATGAGACTACCGGCACACAGACAAAAAGGTTGTGACTAAATGTGTGATGAAAGGAACAAACGTTACATTGCTTCACCACATATATTGCAGGGCTGCTGTCAGTATTTCCTAAGAATGTCAAGAGCTATTGCCCTGGCTTCCCATCTATTACTTTTCCAAATAATATATCCTTCCAGACTTGCAAGGTCACATTCTGCCATAACAAACTCTGCTGTGAGCTGAAAGCCATTGTTATATGACGGGCGTGCTGCAACATCTAGATTTAAGTTCTTTCAGGGACAAGTTGTGCAATCAATACAAAATGAAATATTTGAGTATCTATCCATAATGGTTACATTCAGTGGGATTGCTCAGAAATAGTATCAGTATGAGCTGCAAGCAATTAAAGCCGAACTCCAATAAAAGTTTTAAAAAATTATGTTTGGCTATGGGGAATGAGAAGGGCTGTGTTCAAAGTGGCAGTGGTTGCAGTGCCGTTATGGCTTCCTTATACCAAGGGTGAACAGTTGCTTCAGTAGACAATACATGTTCTTCTTCTACGTGTGCCAGCTCAATAGAGAATGAATTGAGGTGGCAGTGAGCAGTTCTGTATTGCAAATGGGCGAGCAACTGGCAATGTGCCAGTCACCAAATGTTGCATGGGATCGCTTGCTCCCACTGCATGTCTGAACCTGTCCTTACTGCATGTACTCATTTCCCAATTTGTAATAGGAGCTTCCCTCTGCACTGCCTGTCCTGCACTGTACACAGCTGATTCAGCTTTAAAAGACCAGTAATGATTCCTGAGGAGGCAAGGAATAAGGTAAGTATTCTTAATTTAAAGTTTTTTTTTACCTTTAGACCATTTAACCCATGCCTGGGGTAGAGGGGGTCCTGCAGGGGTGTTTATTTTTAGCTGCTTAGAGGAGGACATTAAAGAAAATAAATTTTGTAAATGAAAATTGCTACATTATAGGCCTAATCTAAAGTCAGTAGGACCCTGGACCCTTTGTCTCAAATTCTTCCTAAGAAAAGCAATGCACATTCTGAGGCTACATCCTCAAACATCTGCCTTGTGATATCATCTAAAGTAGGGGTCGGCAAACATTTATGGCCACTAGGCCATTTCAGGGGTGGGGGGCACAGTAGGCCAGAGTCTCGCCCTAATGGCTCCGCCTACCACCAGGGAACGCCCCCTGACGTGAAATCCCTCTCCTCCATATGCATTGGGGAGGAGAGGGATTTCCATTCAGGGAGCCTTCCCTATCAATGCCGGCCGCGGTAAATAGGGGAGCAACAGCAAGGAGGCGGCACCGGAGTTCCGGCAGCTCTGGCTCCGGTAGTTCCTAACGCTCCCGTGGCCGATCCAGCTGGCAACCTGCGGCTCCAGGGAGCAACAATAATACAATAGCACCGGGACCATAAAACCCACACAAAAAAAGTAGCAACTTCTGTGTGTTATAACTGTATGAAAAAACGTTCTCCACGGTGACCAAGATTTCTCTTTAAACCAATAAGTTCCCTCTCCATATAACTTTCTGTGAGGTCCAAAGCTCCTATTTCACTGTTTGGGCTGACAATAAAACCAAAGAAGATACAATTTCAAGAGGAAAATCCTAGTGCCGCTTTCCGTGCCGAGTACAGGTTAGGTGATACTTTGTGCAGCACATCTGCTGCAGGAGATGATAGGAGGAGGTCACAGAAGCTGGCTGGCTGTAATGCAGGTTATTCTCCCAGGTGCCGCAGGACATGGAGCAGACACTTGGCTCAGCCCGATAGTGGGGACAGATGGTAAACATAGATACAAATAAATTGCAGAGTCTTGGGAAGATGACTAAAAGAGGAAACATCTGTTTAATTTAAAGGAAATCTGTTATAATAACTACGAAAGATACACAATATCGCCTTCATTTAAAGCTCCCTGAAATCCTCTGACAAAGGCTGAGAATCTGCTCTGTGAAACATTCTAAGGGAAGCTATGATGGTTTTAGTTATTTTTTTTAACTGATATTTTATAATATATATATTTAAAGTACAATGTTTGATTTTCAAGTAATCATTTAAAGTATGATAGAGGATTGCCAGAGCAGCATGGGTTAGCTTAAAGGAGAAGACAGCAGAAGAAGCTAACATTGGGGCTTGATTTGATTAATAAAGAAAGAGTCATTGCAATGAAAATGTAAAGCTTGAGCTATTAAATTCAATAAGTAACAAAGCTTTAGGAATTTGTGCAAGAAAAACTGCAGATTTACAAAGATTACAAATAACATTTGCAATTACTTTTTTTGAAGGGTATAGAAATTTAAGTGATTGGCTTGATATTTAGTTTAAAGATGCTCCAAGGAACATAGTATAACATTGTGCAGCAAAAAGGAATGATTCTGTTCCAGATTTAGTGTGCTGAGGTCAAACTTTACCACTTGAGTATTTCTACCTGTATACCCATTATGGACAAGAGCAACTGTTCTGTTATAGGCCTACTGATTCTGCAATAACTTTTTCATCCTTACCGGCAGGACCCCTTTTAGATATGGAGCCCCTCTCCTCCATAAGGTATAAAAGTTCTAGCATTGCAAAAGTCAAGATCTTTTGATCAGGGCCTGGTACAGAAGTACTCCTCTCCCTTCCCTGCCTGATGGCAGCCTTGTATTAATGAAGAAGAGGAACCTGTATACAACAAAATTGATGCCTATGTATGCTGTCGTATTTTCGCTCATTTATGAACATCTATAATTTTGTTTAGGGGAATGGGTGGGGGGCTTTGAGAATTTCCCTAATAAATGATACTTGCCAATATTGGCTTGAAAATAATTTATTTTTTTCATGCAAACTATAAACAAGTTTGTATGGTCACGGTTAATTGTATACATAAAAAGTAGTAAATTTCACCAACAGTTTTTGGCAATTAATTCAAAAACTTTTAAATCATATAAATAAGATTTACCCTCAGTAAATGTGTGATGAATGGCAGATTTACTGTTTTATAAATATACTCAGTACTGCAGTTAAAAAGGCAGCTTTTAGTTAAAAAAAATATGGTGTACAACAATATAAATGTTATATTTGTATTTATTTTATACTTTATTTCAGTTTTTTAAATTATTTTTGCATAGTTAAAAACAGAAAGGAAACAGAAGTTAGTTACGGTTAGCAAAAGGTTAGGACAGGGTGAAATAGGAATCCATTGAAATATATATATTCTCTCTTTCTCGCTCTCCCTCATTCTCAAAGGCTGCATTATCTAACATCAAATGCGAATTAAAGGTGATCTGATTACAAATAAAACAGTAAATATAATCTAATACTAATGTCATAACATCATCTTTCTTAATACAACTTTCAAACACTTCCCAGGTCAGCAGCAGTCTTGGGTATAGGTAGTCCCGGAGTTACATACGAGATAGGGACTGTAGGTTTGTTCTTAAGTTGAATTTGTATGAAAGTCAGAACTGGTACAATATTTTAATAAATGCAATTATGACAGATGTTTTTCTCAACATGTTATTAGGCAGCGTGGTGTCAGTTATTGTATAAAATCCTCACTGTGAGTTAATGAAGCCCAGACATTCATTACCTTCTGGAGCAAGCTGTGCTTTGATATTCAAAAAGAAACACTTCCAGAGTTTATCTTGGTTATTAAAGAGTTACAACCAAAAGTTTTCTTTTGCAAATCATACAAACCGCCACCCTTCCTCCCCGTCAAGACTCCGTCCGTATCTAGGAGTCATCCGTATATGTCAGATGTCCTAAAACCTGGGACTACCTGTATACCAGATGATCTGGGGAGCTGTAGTGTGTCGAGCGATTGCGTAGACTCCAACATGGGGTAATGTATACTAGGGGCCCTATTTCATTAAAGAAAGACTGGAGAATATAGACTATCATGGGAAAATTTGGGTGATGAAGTAAACCTGGAATAGATTTCTTTAAATTTCCTATTAACAGGCAAATGTTTTCAATTCTGGACCAGATCCATTTCAGGTTTGCTGGATCACCCAAGTTTTCCAATGATAGCCTATCTTCTCCAGTAAATCAGGTGCAATGTATGAATAAAGAAATCTGCAGGTGCCAGCTGATATAATTGATTCTGCATCCAAATATGACACAGAACTTTAATACGTCATTGGACAGCGAGAGGGAGGACATGTCCGCTGCCACAGCAGCAAATATATATGCCATGGCACACAGGCTGGAAAGCACTGATATATTACTGTTTACTTCCCCTAGCTTTCTTCTTCATGACCAAATACTACACTGCAGTATGCTTTACGTTGTCAGGCTCCACAGAAACACTTTTTTCGTTATTCACAAATCTTACATTGCACGACCCAAATATTTTCCTTACGTTCGTTTTTTGTTTCAGAATAAAATGAAAATGATTTGAATGTTTCATTACAGACAAGGAAAAAACTTGGAATTAATTGGAAAAGACTTTTAGTGCATAATTTCAAGCACAATAATACTGCTAATAGACTTGAGGGAAACATCAGCACAGCTAGAAGAAAGTGGCCATCTGCTAGAAGCAGATACAGAAAGGACAGGAGCGGGTGCTGGAGGAAAAAAAAGTTACAGCCCAACTGCATGTTTGGAAGGCTAGATTTAATTAAACAGAATAATAAAACCTCTTGGTGGTTTATTTACATTACAGAGGACACCAACACGGCATATAAAACATCCGGAATATAATGATGTAGGTATCCTACCAGAGTGTATCAACGATGGATTAACCAAGCGTGCATGCAGGTACGCTGGTTCAGTTAGAATATTAATAAATAATAATAATAACTTATTGGTTCCTTTACTATGTAGACAATGCTGGCCTATATATTATAATGATTTGAAATTAGTTTTTAAAGCTGAAATGATTTGTACCTTTGCAGTTTCCCTCCTTCCCCTCCACTGCAAGAATTAATTCCTTGTTTGTTCTAGGGCAGTCTTTCTCAAACTTTTTAACTTGAGGGAACATCTTAAAGTAACTTTCCGGGCTTCAAAGGATCCACTGCTATAATTACAATATCCACAGCTCACAGTATATTAGTGTGATGGTCGGTGGGAAGAATGCCGCTTACATTGCTGGCCATTGGGAAGAATCTCACCCTTACAGAAAAACCTTCCAAAAAGTTGGTGTCACTTATTATGGGTTTATTTATTTTGAATCTAAGACCAAACAAGAAAGGATAATTATCAAAGTCAAACTATTTGATGCCGTTAAAGGTCATACCTAGGAGCATCCGAGAAATAAACAAATAAAATAAAACAATCGGATGAGAATCGTTATTCACGGAGCGGGGTGACTGTTGTAATGGTCGAAACAATACTGAATCATACAGCTCGGCTACGGTTGCCTCATTCAACTTAAACAACAAGACTACACTGACGTCACGCTGCACCTCCCTTGTTTTGCTGTCTCTAGTACGGTTTGTGAATTTAGTGCAATATAAAGGCAAAAACTGTCATTCAGAATATAACAAATTATTAGAATATTAATTTTTTGTTATTAATAAAAGAAAAAAGTATGTCCAAATTTTTCGGTGGACCGCCAAACTTTTCTCATAGACCACCAGTGGTTCATGGACCACTGGTTGACGATCACTGCTCTAGGGGATGTAAGAATAGTAAAACGTACCTTATCCATTGCTCCTGCAGCAGGTGGCGCTCTCCTCCTCTGTTTTAGACCAATCACCTGCAGCCTCTTCTTCAGTTTTGCTATCCAGCCTATCTGACTGCTAATGTCTTCTCCATCAGTATAATTCTATGAGCCTTACACTGAACAGGATGACACTGAGGTTATACTCACAAACTTCAGCAATGAGCAGCGGATGAGAGTTCCAGTAGCTGCAGTAGGGAAGAGTCAGGTAAGTTTTATTCCTACAGGGTCATCAACTAGAATAAATGAGCAAATAACCCTTCCAAGTTGAGGTGGCCCACTACAGTGGTACAAAATACTTTTTTCCCAGTTTTCAGCTTCAGTATGGATTTTATAGCAGGATATCATTGCCTTTTGACTTTTTTTATAGACACCAAGAGGATTAAGTTACTAATGAAGCGTGAGCTGTTCACATAGCAAAGTTAACTATCACCTTGTGATTTCACTTAGTGAATGAGGAGAAACTTGGATTTCAACTATCCAATCATGTACTAATATTTTTACATTTCTTGCAGGTATTCTTCGCAAAGTGAATATTCTCCACATTCAAAAAGCTATGTGAATTATCCTTTTCAGATGGATAATTTACTTTGCTAAGTGAACAGCCTAAAATTCTTTTATTAAATCAGTCCCACTGTCTTATGCAGTTCCCTTGTTATTAAAGCTCTTCAAGACTTGAGAGGATAAACTATCATGGGAGAATCTGGGTGAACCAGCAAACCTGAGATGGCTTTCCTAAAAACCATTAGCTATTAGTTGGCAAATGTTTTCAATCCTGGACCAGACCCATTTCAAATTTACAGGTTCCCCCGCAATATTCTATCTTTAACAGTCTTAGATAGCTTTGTATAATCAAGACCAATGTTAGACAATGGGGGTGATCTACTAACAGAATTTAGGGTGTCCAATTACCAATGATATATATCACCTTGCAAAGGCAAATTCACTTAGCTTGGTAAATGTGATTGTTTGCAAAGAATAACCAGTCTCACATTTTCATATTTTGCCAACATAACTCGTATACTCATATTGCATTCTCATTTATTAGCTAAGATGTACAGAATGAACTTGCCTTTTAGGGTAATTGTCTGAAATTGGTACATGCCTCATTGATTCTTCAGTACATTATTTCGACTCTTTATCGAGAATGCAGTCTATACTGTGTATGAGTTATTCATCTAAATTTAAATGGAAACAAAATGAGCCACAGAGACTATGACAGGAGAACTACAATGTATCAAACCCACATCCGTTATCTGCCAAGCCGTAATCTACAGCCACCTGTCACTGCACCCTACAACAAACATTTTTACATAACATTTAAAGCTCTATATATCACGTAGGACTGGCAATCACTTTCAGCAAAATCCATTAGAGGCTTATGGCAAATTGAATTTTGAATAAAAAAAAAATGAACAACGTCAATATATTCACTTTATATTTTAAAACATTATAGGCGCTGACGGAGAGCCGAGGCACTTGCAGGTTATTCAGCTTGTTAATTAATGGGTTTTGTTGCAAGCTGTAATTTACATATTATGGCAGGAAGATGAGGAGAGCGCGCTACTATCTTGGTTTATATTATGTGCATGGATTGTTTGGCTGGATACAGTACCTCTTAATAAGGAACAACACTTCCTAGAAAAGCAATTCCTTTTATTTCCTTATTGCTCCTTAGGATATTATGATTCCATATCCCAAACAGTTCATTCTCATACATTATAATCCATAGGGACTTTTGAGGCATCACAAAAAATTAAATGCATTATTGGTAAAATGCCAGCAACACTTTAATAATTAAAACCATAAGTAAACAATGTTACATACAAAATGTTTTCAGACATTTATATCATGACAACCACATGGTGAAACCAAAATACAGTCCCAAAAAATTATTTCAATCAACACGTTTCGCAGATCTCAAAGTCTGCTTTTTCAGGATAGTTGAGAGACAATTCAGATTCTTTACATAGAATATATTCACAGCTAAAAACAATCCTTTTTCAATTCATCAGCACATACAAATGGGAAACAGGCAGCAAATGATGAAGATGATCAAATATTTAAGAAAGAGCTGGAAAGAACTTTTAGTTGTACGGGATTACATATTTCACAGGATAGAACCATTACTCCTGCAAGTGTTCCTTCCCTCCATCTACACCTTCCACAGTCATTGCCCCTACAGATGATTCCTTCTTTAAAATGCTGTATTCAGACTTGGATTTATGGCAGAAAGGGAAAGGCAATATCCCTTTTGCAATAAGCATTCTTACCTGTCTGATTGCTCCCTTCAATTGTAACTGGATATCTGGCTTCCCAAGCAGCTACTGGGACTGAATGAATTCCTGCATGCAAGTTACATTATCAAGCTAGTCAAGACGGCCAAAGATTTGGATAAAGAAGGAAGAAAGAAGAAGGTGGTGGAGCCCACAAAGAAATAGGTGCCGGTGACTGTAAACTGCATTATGTTCTGCTTTAAATCTGACTTATTCTTCAGTCCTGCATGGTTGTGCTGGCTTCTTTCTTGTACTCAAGTTGTTTAGTCTGATTTATCTGCACACTGTGAGCTTTTCACTGTGTCAAATAGAAGCAGAAGAAAACAAATAATGTCTGCCTTTTTCTGGCTGGAAGACATCCAATGTCATCTAACCCTTTCCTTTGCGGTCTGCCTGTATTTGGCCAGTCTTTTTTCAGTTGTTTCAGTTATGGAAACTCAGGTGTTTTGGGACAGCTATAAACCCTTCCAGTCCCTTCCAACAGCTGTGTTCTACCTGCATTGCATGGAGAAACACAATCATTTCATTAGCAGGTTGATAAAGGGAGAAAGCATAAACCAGGGCAAATTTTGCTTTAAAGCAGACCTTTCACCACACTTTTTTACTTTATAGAAAAGGATAGATAAACCTTTATTAAGCAACCAAAAATGTGTTTTTTTGTTTAAAAAAGGGGAGACCCCTAAAAACTGAATAGGAAGCTGACAGCCTGCTGGGATACCTACGTTACGTATCCCAGGAGACTTCGGGCTGCTTCTTCTGCACATGCCCAATCTCATGTAAAAAAGGTGCCAATGTCACATGAAGTGCAAGATCAGGTGAAGTAAGCAGAAGCAGGAAATAGACTCCGGCAGCGCCCGTTGGTTCCTCCGCCCAGGAACAGGAAGGTGCTGCACCAAATGGAAGCCTACTGTGGAGAGATTGAGGGCTCTGTGAAAATTATGCTTTAACTTTGTGGCATAGTCTAAAAAGCATTGCAAAAATATGTATTGTAAATGTGTAACTATATACAAATATATATTCTGCTATATATATATATATATATATATATATATATATATATATATACAACATAAATAACGAGTTTTGTTGAAGAAAATGATCCTCCAAGATCTTCAACTAAAAGTTTAAAATTAGCTGGCCAGAACAAATTGACCCCTAACATTAGCAGCAGGTTATATATATTTACACCCGAACAATCATATTCGTGGCAGTTTTCTCAAACTGAAATGAAATTCTTTCAAATATATGTATAACAGAATTCCTTGAACATATACCAGGCAGTAGATAGGAAAAATACATAAGAAGAGCTTTGAGGAATCCCATTTACAAATTGATTTAATAAAAGCAAACCTTAAAACACTCACAAGGCTTAAGTGCATAAAAGCACTATAAAGAAAGCCTGCAATAACAGCTCTGGGGTATAAAGACACCAGCCGCTTACTCTGTATTGCAAACAGCGTGTTACGCCTACACAGTATTTAGCATGTACACTGTTCTCATAGGATAAACCATATCTCTCCACTTTACAATACTAACAGTATTAACAGTTACTTACTACTACCACTCCTTAACATGCTGGTAAATCAACTTGAACAATCCTAATTGTTCGGGACATCGGCCAGGGTCCTGTGTTAACACTGCATTTCAAAATGCAATGAGCACCACGCAGTAGGTCACCTGCTTTGCGCTGTAGGATGCAGAGGGGCAGGCCATGTGACTCCATAAATTTGCTGGAGTGGTATTACTTTTCTAACAGTCCAAAGGGTATTAGATATCTATTATCACCAAATGTCTTGCTATTAAGAAGCAACTTCATGCAACATATAAATCAACTACATAAATATTATCCAGGAAAGACAACAACCCCAGTATATGTACAGTGTCTGTGCAAGATTGGTTTACAAGAAAGCCTTATAAAGGTTCCATTTTCCATCATTTAGCTTGTGGTAAGCTCCTTCCATTTCTTGAAGTTGTGGAGTATTGGAGAATTAAAACACCAGGGGCAGACAGAGGGTGGTGCAAAGTGTGCTGCTGCACAGGGGCCTTGGACCCTTCTCAGCCAACAAAGTCAACCACTGGGGTTCCAAGTCAGTTCTGCACAGGGGCTCATTTGGCTCATTGGGGCTTATTGGCTATGTCTGCTATTGGTAAACACTACATCAGTCTAGACCAGTGGTCGCCAACCTTTTGGTTGTCACGGAATACTAAACTTACGAACTCCGGACCACGCATGCACGAGGAGCTGTGTGTCACTCAAAGGGGAAGAAACTTCCCCCAGAGTGACATCATGATACCAGAACCCACCCACGAGTGTTGTGTTCAGAGAGACAACCTGCCCACCGCCCTGAGCCCGCAATTTCATACAGGAGACATGGTTTGCGGCTCTCTGAGGGCTCACCCCCTCACCAGGGACCTATCAACCTTTTAAACATGGGGGAGCACATGAAACAACTTTCAGGTCCCAGGGAACCTCCTCTTCAATTTCTATATTCTAAGCTCACAGTACATTAGTGTGGTGGTCAATGGGAAGAATTACATTGCTGGCCATTGGGAAGAATGTCATCCTTACATATAGCCAAAAAGGCCATTGGTGTCAGTTAAACTGATCTGAGAGGCAAAAAAACCCTGGAGGAACCCTGGTTCAGAAACACTGCTCTATACACTGTAAAGCTAAGTTGAGATGAACAGTTGATAACTGTACAATTAACCACTCTTGGGTGCTCACTTTCAAGCCATTAGGTGTGTTCACTGGAATTTTTGATAAGCATTTGCATGAGATAGCTGTAGAGTGGTTTTTTATTTCAATTTTGTGGTGTATCAGGGATAGATGCTCTCCTGATGTTTTACCCCTGGTGGGAAATGCTTTTAAACAGCTTGTGATGTTGCATGATGGATTCTCAAAAACAGCACCGCAACCACACCACAGTCCTGCGGAGAAATAAAGGTCAACAACTCCTATTTTTTGCAAAAATACTTTGTTAATATTTAATAATTACTTTGCTACAACATCCACTATATCTACATCACATCAAATTATTTTACAACCACAGCTATCCTTTAATTCTACCCAATTGTTCCGTTTAACCCGGCTCTACCAAGAAGGTAAGTTCATCCAATAAAAGTAATTCAATGTGTTGGCAGCCAGGGATATGAATGAAATTCTACAGACTCACAATAAAGCAGTTCTATTCAAGCGGTATGAAATTAAGAGTATAAATCTGGAACACATTGTGGGACGCTGTTGTCACAAGTAATAACACATGAGATAAAATTTCAGGCCTCTCAGAACAGGAGCCGGATTGGAGAGCTGTAAAGCGCAAAACAAAATCCCCAAATAATCTGCATGGAGCTGTGAACCGAGCAGACAATATAGTGGGAAGGAAAGGCCGGGTGATATGCACCACAACTGCCCTCATATTTATTATTATTACTTAGTGATGGCATTATTCATATAGGTGCCTGGAATTTTAGTTCATATCATGAAAAACAAAGCACCAAAAAAGCAAAATATAGAGCATTCGAATGTGTGTTAACCCAAAATCTATCCGAGTGAATTGTTCCTATATAAAACTGTGGCAAAGTTTGTAATCAGGAGATCCCGCTAGAAATAGGATGACAGCATTGGGGCTTATTTAATAAAGTTCCCCATGACTGGAGAAGTTATACTATCATGGGAGAACCTAGATGATCCAGCAAACCTAGAATGGATTTCCTAAAAATCATTTGCTATTAGTTGGCAAATGTTTTTACTCCTAGACCAGATCCATTACAGATTTGCTAGCTCACCCAGATTCCCTCATGATAGTTAATCTTCTCCAGTCTTGGAAAGCTTTAATAAATCAGCCCCAATAAGTCCCTGCTTTGCAGTTCGCTGCAAGGTTATCAGCCTGTTGTGTGTACAACTACAATTTGCTGTTGACCTGTTTATCTGATGCATGCATTTAGCCAGCACAGCACAATGCCCTTGTATTGTGTGCCAGCTGTAGTGCCAGCATTGTCGAAAAAAGGGTGCATTATAATCAAAATGTTTATTGTTGTGTATTTAAAAAGTATTGGCTTTATGTAAAATTCAACAGTTGTATGATGGTTAGCAGTAGGTAATACAGAGAACAGAATGCACAAAAAAATAGTTCCTAATCATTAAAACAATGATGTTATTAAGTAAAAAAAATGAATGATGCAAAACTATAAATTGATTTCAGGAAAGCTAAACCTATCAAAGGTACAACATTCAATCTTAAACCCATAAACATACTAGAAAATTGCTGAGCATTACATCATCAATGTACGAGGTCAATGTACTAAAAAACAATACAGATTTCTATGAATAAGGATACAAGTATCAAGCTAGATGAGTGGGCCACTTCTGCGTGTAGTGTGCATAGTAGGAGAAGGCTTGATGACGCTTGTAGATCATCACACAAGAAAAGAAGTGGGCTAGAGATAGCTAATTCTAATGCTTCTTGAGTGTGAAGTGAGTAGAAAAATAGGAAAATTCTTGACTTGAGAGGATTCTCTACAAATGTGGAAGAAAAAAGGCTAAGGCTGAACTTAATTATTTCCACTAAGGCCACATAGCCAGTCTTCTTTATGTTCGGCTTAATCTAATTCTTATAATTCATAGAAATGTAATGTATTGGAAATTGATAATTAGCTCCCAAGCAATATAGGACTATTTGCTATATTACAAACTTTGGAATGATTACCATTCCTGAACAGCACTCATTTCATTTTGCAGGTCACTTTTCTTGCGAATGCCATGGCATGGCTGATGTTAAAGTACAAACGTTGACAAGGCGCCCAGCTGTTTGCTTACATTAGCGATCTGCGTCTCATCATCTCCCGCCCATGCCCGCCGTCTCTTATGTCCCCTTGGTATTATATGCCATTAATGTTCATTATCTTATATCAGCACAAATGATGCTATATTAGTTCAGTGATACCTCCAGCTGTGAGAGCAGCAGTTTGGTAAGCACATCACTGTTATCATGTCATATTATATAAGTTAAAGGATTCTTAAGCTTTTCTGAAAATTGGTCCAATGTCTGTTCGGCGTACATTTGTATTCGTAGGCCATGGGAATCCAGAGAGGTAATTTACTGCATTTTGGTATTTGTTTTATACATGACATTTAATTATGTATATGCCATGCACATTCCTAAATAACAAAGCTATTTGCCATGTATTTACTGAAGGGGAATTGAAAGGTATCAAAGGGCTAAATAGGTATTAGTGCGTTCGTAGAAAGACAAAATGTATTATTGAATTGCTATACAGACAGTAGGAAAGACCACCTTCATTGCAAACTGCTGAACGTGTAAGGGCAAGAGACATAACAACCAGAATAGGTCTCATAATGTTGAAGATTGTGAATCATCGTGATCATTTTACATTAGTGAAAGTTTTGGTGACAGTGGGAACACATGAGAACTGTACAGACAGGCTGCTTGTACGCTCTATAAAGTATGTATGATATGTGCTATAAAGAGGAAAATACCCCACCGATGTCCAAAGATCCAGAACCCAGAAGAGCACCCAGTGAAGATGGTGGCACCCATGACCAAGGATAAGTTTGTTTAAAAAATTCAAGCGGTTAACTTTTTTTTTTGAAGATAGAAGAGCCTGCCTGCTTTAACTTTAGTTCTGCTTTAAAGCTGAACTCCAGGCAGATATGTAAGAGATACCAAACTTTTAACTAGTCTGGTTCAATGAAAGATATTTTACCACTTGGTTAAGCAGCAAATCACCTTCAACAATACAGAAAAACAGAATTTTCCCATTCACTTGGGAATTCCATTTGATCATTTCATGCAATTATTGCTTTCTTTAAAAATTCCATTGCAAGTTATTAATAATAAGGGTAAAACTGAAAGAACCTTGATTGATTAGTTCAGAAAATTTCGGTAGTCCATACAAGTATTTAATGGGTTTTTAAGCCCATTCAATCGATCAATTTGGTTAAATTTTTGGAGAATAAGTACACAAGTTTATTTTCATTTTTAAGTTATTGATCAAATAAAAATATAGAGATTGATTTGCATTTAGATTTATTACAAAAAACAACACTAAGGGTCCATTTATAAATGTTTTTACCCCAGACTTTCCCATCTTTTACTCAAAAGTTACACTTTTTCACATGACTGCGCAGTAACAGTCATGCAGACCTTTCCAACAAAACCTTCTTAAATCCCTTTTATACCCAATTAAGGACAATACACACTCCTTTAATGGTAAAATGGTCCACAATTTAAATAACATGTATCTCTTGATAACCACATAATAATGAATAATAACTTACTACTAATACCCAATGAAAACTTAACGTAAACAAAAATTGAACGCCAAAATTTCTTCCCAGGTTGCCGGTCCTTGCACCTTGGGATCTGCATCATCATAATATTGCTACTCCCAGCCGCATTATCACCCAGCTTGGGAACCATATTGCAACTACTCGCAGACTATCCCCAACTAAAACATTCACCTCATTTTCCACCATGCAGGAGACTTCACACCAAAGATGACCCCACTGTATTGATACCAACACCAGAAAAAGCCCTCAATCGCCATCACCAACCCAACCTGTTAAAAAGACAGTAACAAAAACTCCAAACTACACCCAGGTGACAAATAAGGGCGGACAGTGATAAGTTTTTCTCTGACCTTTTATCACCCTAACCCTTCCCTTACTTCCACCACCTCACCAATCCCCAAGCTGAGCCTCCAATAACCCCAAAACAATTTTTTTAACCCTATCCTGACTGTTCTTAGATGCAAACCTTTGTAAATAGATCCCAAAATGTCAACAGTGGATATTTCTATCAAGCAAGTTGATACTGAATATTGAACAAATGAAACAGTATGGTTTACTGTTACTACTATATATATGATATCCATCTGTTCATTTTTGCAACCTTTATGTAGATTGAAACTCAATCGATGTACAATGAAACTTTTTCCATGTACTTTAACAAAAAAAAAAAAATCTTCTATTTTTTCAAATTTACAAAATCACCACACGTATCGGAATACAATATTTTCTCCATAGTGTTCTGCTAAAAACATCTGATAAGCATTAGACTTCCATGTGCCATGCAATTCCTTATCAGATCAAAACATGTGAATTGAGCCGGTGATTGGAAAAAATGTTCATCAGAAAATTCCATCCTTCTTTAAAGTACAAATGTGCAGTATTTGGTGAAAATAAACCCCACAAATGCCAATTTTCTGCTCAAGTTAACATGAAATAAAGACTGAATATGCCATGGGAAATATTTTGATTGCTGCTTCATATTTCATATGAAAAATTAAAAAAAGAAGCCTAATGACTTTTAAGTGGCCCCACTTGTCACCTAGCAATCAAGTAACAGCTTTCAAAAGGCGGCACTGGCAAAGCCTTGAGTGAGCAGTAATTATCATAACATCATCAGCCGTATAAACACACTACAGGAAACTGTAGAACGAGAGGTATGCTTTAAACTGACGGATCATTAAGTAGACTTGTCGTGATTTGCTTGTGATTAAAAGCTTCAGGCAATAGAGCACCGCTAGCTGGTCCATGGAGACAGAAGTGAAGGAAAATCAGATTATGATATATACAGCTGGAGCAAGAATTTCACCAGATCCTACGTGACAGCATTTCATGTTCAGGGCTGGAAGGTTAGCAGGCTTGTTTATAGTTCGGGATCCATGTTTCAGGTTTTTATTGGCGGCAATCTTGCTTTGCTGTGCTGTGTAATGTTAAAGTAGATAAGTAATAGTTCCTGATATGGCACAGTATGCAGCAACAGTATAACGTTTTTGGAAAAAGCTTCTATTTTAATCAGTAAAAAGCCATCCTGGAACCTAATGCAGGCGCCTAGGATAAGATGATCCCATCAATCTGCCGTAGGTAGGCAGTAGAATTGCTTCAGTCTCCTCTCCTTCAGTAATCAGAGTGCTACATTGTAACTTCATAGCAAGTTATATGGTAAGAGGCTGAAGGAGAGGCAGATCCATGTCCAACATGTAAAAAAAAAGAGCTGCATAGGTTTAAGTAGTTTTGGTCGAATATCTCACTCTTCGATTCGACAGCTATTAAGATAATGTTTGGGTGATCGAACGTTGAATTCGAACATTATTAAAGTCAATGGGGGTTAAATATTTTTCGGGACTATGTAGAACTGCAAGAGTAATCAGGGGAGCAGAGCTGACAGCTCCCCTGATTGCTCTTGCAGCCCTAGCGTAAGTATAGTATATGTTCTTGGATAGAGATTCTCTATCCAAGAACACAGGAGTCCCATGGGATCCCCAGGCACTCGAGGCTAAATGAAATTGTATCCTCTCCAACCTTGGAGAACTTTAATAAATCAGGCCCAATTTCTGAATTCTTCCAACTTTCCCAACACAACACATTTGTCCATTCTCATTAAAATGTGATAAAAAGCTTGGTAACATGCTGATAATGATCTACAAGGAAAAAAGATTTAAACACTTTTGTACACACTTGATACAAATAATAATACCACATAAATTCTGTCTGAACTGATTGCAGATAGTGTACAGATTTCTGAACAACTCTCCAATATGTTGCTCTGGACACTCTTGTTATTTTTACTGAAAAGCCAGTGATTACACTGCCCACACAAATGAACATGGGTGAATCATACGGTTATCTTTTTTTGTGCTGAATTCAAAAATCTAATTGGAATTTCACAATCTTGAATGACACACAAAACTTGGATCAACTCGTCCATACATGTCCCATCTTGAACTAATTCTCCAATTTGAGGTCTTACAAAAATTCCATCTTTGATATTAGCATAACTCAAAAGTTTCTTTCTCCTAATAATTATTATGATCCATTTAGATCAATTGTTCAAACAAGTTCATAGCTTATTCTGCAATACGGAGGGAGCTCCACATTTGGTGTGTTGATCACTTTCTACTTTTCTGGAGTCAGATTTATTTTGACCATTTTTTGAGGGTATAATGATCCTTTCTGTCTGTCATCCAATTACATCTTACAGCCTGTAAATTGTAGCAAAATTAGTTTTTAAAGTTCTTATTTAAAGTCTTAAAAATGATCAAAAACAAAAAAAAAGATTTTCTATAAATTAAACCCAATATGCCAATACATTCTAAATGTTCTAAACCTAATATACTCACATATTCTAAATCCTTAACCCTTTGCATGTAGCCATCATGACGAGGGCCCCTTTCATTAACAGGGGCTTCCAGATTCCAAATAAGCTCTGCACCCAAAGACCCTCCCCACAACACGGGGGTTACATTGTGATGAGAAGGTCTTCTTCAATTGTCCACCAAGGGCCATCATTGGGGGCAGACAGGGATCTGTTTTTTTGCCAAAAAAAGGAAGGGGGTACACAGCTCGCTGCTCTATTTAATATCCAGGAAGGTGGCAAACCTTTAAAAGGGTCTGGTTCCAATATTAGAGGGGGGGGGGGACCCAAGCTGTGTTTTTTTGGTAAAAAAAAGGCTGTAGAAAAGAAAAAAATGACGAAAAATGTTTAGACAGGTACTTGCAAACTCCTGTACCCTCTAGGGTGAATTTTGTCCCTTAAAAAGTACAAAAGTGCAAGCAAAAAGAGTTTTAGGCATTGAAAGGACGCTAAGCATTCATCCTTAAGGGAAAAGTCTCCCAACTCTTACTAAACCATGAATAATTGTATGTACCAAACTGTACCTAAGAACATTATTGTATATGTATAATATATATGTTTTACGTTCAATTTCCTAGCAGCACCATCCATCTTTAATGCACATTTTTATGATACCATTTTCATGACATTTACAAACGACACTGAAATGAATAGATACGAAATATCTAATTGAAATACAGTAGAAAAAAGAATTTGCACGTGGTGTAATCATGCGTTAAACCATGGATAAAAGCTGCAGGTGTAAATGGGCTATTAATCGGTCTACCAGCCTAAATATAACAATAAATGACACAAAATAATACAAAACTAGGCAGTCACAAATGAACATCGGTGGTGTCACAGTCAAAGTGGCCTTGAAAAAAAAAAAAAAACAGCGGCCTTGGATACATGAAAGGAATTCCTGACAAAGGCACATTCATTGCTTCCTCTGTAATGTGCTTAATATTCAGGTAGGCCACCATCTTTCAACATGGCAGAAAGAAAACACCTGTATTTACAATGCAGTCATAATAAGCAGGGAATGGAAGTGGTGTCTTTATAATAGCAATGTCAAGAAAGCTTTTATTCCCACCGGCTCGTAGTTCATCCACGCTGAGCCAGAAAGAGCTGGATAATGTCTTTTTTTACTGTTTGATATATTCCCATCAAATACTCAAAAACAACATAAAAGAATAAAAATGCTCTTGCAGGGTTTTTGAGCCTTGCGCCCTTTTACGTAAGTATCATTTTGAAACTGTGCAATTATTGATTATCTAGTTCAGAAGACACAGGTCCGTATTTTATGTCTTTATTTATTTATATAAAGCCGACATAACACAGTGCTTTAAAGTATGGGATGAAACTTTTGAGTCACTTCCTTAGAATATGGATTTGTAATACATTTCTGATTTTATAGGACATTTTGCAGATAGTTTTTGAAAAAATACATTTAAAGCATACCAATCACCATATTTTTGGGTGGCTAACCCTTTTTTAAAATGAAAAGTTTTTTTTTTATACTTAAAATATTAATTTTAAGGGAGGTAAACTGAACGGGATACCCCCAGTTTCCTGGGATACCTACGTCACATATCCCAATAGAAAATGCGCAAAAGGGGCTTTCTTGGAATGTAAAAAATGTACGCAAAAACATAAGCTGTGAGATCAACACATTTTTATACATTTTCAGGAAAGCACCTCACCTGATCTGGCACTTGTGCAGTGGGAGATTGGGTAACATAAGAAGCAGAACCTAGAAGAAGATGGTGGCGCCATGGTAAGTGGGAAGGAAGGAAGATGGCATGGGACCGACTGGACCAGTGGTCTCTGGACACAACCCGCCCACTCTCCCATCACATGGTTGAGATGGGAGAGTGGACGGGTTCTGGCATCAAGACATCACTAAAGGGGAAGTTTCTTCCCCTTTGAGTGACATCCGGCTCCCAGCGCATGCGCTGTCTGGAGTCAGTATATCTAGTGGTCCACTGGACTAAACTAGGAACGAGGAGGGATTGTCAGCTTTCCACTTATAAAGATAAGTGTCAATTTTTTTTTTACTGAAGCTACACTTTAACCTCCCTAGCGGTACATTTCTTTCCGGTTTTATATATCCGGTCTAAAAGCGGTACATTGTTTTTCATGAAAATTTATTTTACAGTATAATTTAATAGTATGAGTATAATAAAGTTTGAAACACAAAATCATTTAAAAACAATAAATTGAATAAATTAAAAAATCTATAAATTAAAAAAATAATAATAATTAAATAAAAAAAATATACATAATATACTCATACTATTCTATATACTGTAAAATAAATGTTCTTGAAAACAATGTACTGCTTTTACACATAAAAATCCAATGTATTGCATTCAATACAGTTATTTTGTATTGAATGCAATACAAATAGACTTTGAATTTCCCGCCCCGCCGGCCGGGACGTACACGCGCAACGACATCACTGGGAACCCCCCGGTGACTCATCGGATGCAGAAGCAGGAAGAAGAAAGAAGACGGAGATCGCGGTGCTGGACGGCGCGGGACCCCGGCGTATCAGGTAAGCGCTCTTTTTACTAACCTTCCCTAGGGGTTCCAACCCCGAGTGTGACTCTGGGTTACCACTTGTAGCAACTTTTTTCTACCCCGAGTCACACTCAGGGTTACCGACAGGGTGGTTAATAGCTTAAAAGCTATATACTAACCCTTAGTCCCCCTTATTACAGTGTAAGGCTCCAATGATCATTTTGTCTAAAGGAGACTGACAATTAAGAATTTATATTATATTCCTTGCTTACCTTGCTGCTGGCACTCTCTTCCAATCCTCCTCCATATCTCATACTGTATACTATTAATATTATTAATAAATTGTTTTTATAAAGCGCCAACATACTACGCAGTGCTGTACTTTAAATAGGGGATTGTGTATTCTTTAAATAGGGGACTTTAAATAGGGGATGTGTGAATTCTTCACGCATCTCTACTACACACAGTGCCTTTAGACTGTCATATATCACAGTGTCTCATGCCTTTCTGTTATATCTGGTGCCCCAAATCTTCCATTATACTCAATGCCTCATACCCCTCTGTTTAATACAGTGCCTCATACCACTTACACAACTTAAAGAATTATCCAATCCTTGTATATTGGTATATCCTTGTATCCTTGTATATCCCTGTAATATTTAAATGACCGACTATGCTATCCAACCGCAGCCTAACAACCCAACCAAACAATAATATATTATGATTGCCCATGCAAGAGCGGCAAATAACACTAATAAATACTCATAAAATAAGTTCTAGTGCAACAGTGACATTGGATTATCTTAATGGAAATATAATATTAAAACAATTGCCTCCATTGAGGCACAACTGAAAGAGCAAGCTGACATTCCAGTGAACTGAATGATTCTATTAGGAATAGCAGTGGAGAAGGATTCAGCCAATTAGGAGATCTGGCTGGCTGAATACACCCTGGTGATTTATAATTAAGATAAATTATATAAGAAGATTCTGGAAGAGAATGTAGCAGGCCAGAATAAATCACGGAGGATATCCAAAGATGTTTCATTGAGATATGCGATGTGTTGTATGTTTCAGTTTAAATATTATTTTTGGGGTAATGAAAAATCTGGTCAATAAACTACTTATTAAGTAGATGGAAGATGTTGAATGTGGAGGAACATCTTCTACTAGCCAATAAGATTTCTGATCAAGCTACTTATTTTCTATTCCAATGGGAAATTATGGAACTCATGAGCATTCATGCATTCAAGGTTCCCGTTCACACTACTACAAGTAAAAGTGATACTACTGGGTGGATTTCCTTATGAAGTTGGCAATATTCACACAAAAAATGTATATTGTATATTCAATATTCACTTGAGTTATTTAATTGTGCAGATTAAATACAGTGGATTTAAAAGGGTGATCACCCCTGGTAAAATGTTAGGTTTATGTGATAGAAAAAATGAGACCATGATAAAGAATTTTAACAATTTTTCCACCTTTAATGCAATTTGAAATTCAATTAAAAAACAAACAATCTGTTAGGGAAAATATATTATAAGCTGGTTGCATAAGTGTGCAAAGCCTTAAACTAATATTTTATTGAAGCAGCTTTTGATTTAATTCAAATATTCAGTCTTCTTGAGTAGGAGTCTATCAGCATGGCACATCTTGACTTGGCAATATTTGCCCAATCTTCAGCTCTCTTCAGATTACCCACAGATTTTTTTGTAGGATTTAGGTCTTGGCTCTGGTTGGGCAATTCCAAAACTTTAGTTTTCTTCTGGTACAGCCATTCTTCTGTTGATTTGGATGTATGCTTTGGGTCTTTGTCATGTTGAAAGGTGAAGTTCCTGTTCATCTTTAGCTTTCTAGCAGACACCTTGAGATTTTAGGCCAAGTGATAAGTATTTTAAAACTAATACCTTCACTAAAGCCCCAGTTCCAGCTGAAGAGAAGCCACCTCAAAGCATGATACCGCCACCACCATGCTTCACTGTGGGGATAACCTGTGCATGCAATCCACTGTCAACCCATACTGCCAATCACGGATGCACCATTGCCCATACAAGGCTTATAGTGGGATCCTGCACACACCAAAGCTCAAGCATCACAAAATAAGTACTGGTTTGCAGCAGGGGTCCATTCACTATTGAAGAAAATGTTGGGGAACTTTTCTCACCACTTTTCATTAACCTTTATGTACTATTGCCAAGACAGCCCTTTGGAAGCACAGGACTCTACCTGCACCAGAACATATTCGGCCCAGTTTTCTACTTAGAAATCCCTATTACAAAAAACAGAATTAAACAATTTTTTTTCACCTTAAACAAAACCTGCAGCAGGATCTTATCGCTTCTCAAGCTAAAATGGATCTCTCTGCAAATATTAATACCATAAATGCTAACAGAGTACACATTGTACATCTCAGCAGGAATAACTTTTCGATTGTGCAATTTATTCTTGCCCTTAAATTACCAAATTGTGTCTTGTAGCTTTTTTTAATCTGCTCCACTTTTTGAAATATTACACAGCTGATATACGCCGCTGACACCACCGTTCATAATGAGCCATTCTTTAAAGCCGCGCTTAGACTGAGATTTACCATACTAATTTCTTTACGCCGCAGCTACAGAATGAAATGAATATCTCACAACCTGTTCCCAGTTTAGGAGGGTTTGTGGGTTTTTTTTATAAGTATAATAATTACAAGTTAAAATTAACAATTTTTGTACTAAAGATCTTTTTCTTTAACTTAAAACTTAAAAAAGTTAATACAAAGCCAACAATACAAAACTGCAACCATCTTCCAAGCAACATTTCCAGGTTCATTTTTTTCTTTTTCTGTATTCAGATGTAAGGATTCTCCTGTCTTTTGAAGGGTTTGGTAATAGTTCAGAATGCAGTTAGTTATCCTTGCTCATTAAAATGCAAAAGGTAATTTTGGTTAAAGAGGCTTTTTTATTGGTGTTTTGGCTGTTTTGGTTTTATAGGTGATTTGGTTAAATTGTAGTTTGAGATCCTTTACGTATAGTTGTTGATTCTTCTCTAAACTTCTTTCAACATTTATGGTAACTTTTCAAAAGCCAGCTAAGCATTTTTTGAAGATGCATTATAGAATTCTTTGTATGGAAGCAGTAAAAACAAATGATATGCTTCTGATCCAAAAAAAATCATAAAATGAAAAAGTGTCCTACTGCAGTTTTCAGCTGTTTAAAACACAACTGTAAATGCCAGTGAACCACCTTTCACAACCAAATGCAAATGCCATTGCAAGCAGGTGAAATTGGGTAAAAGGTAATGGCATCACCAACTGACTGATCATCAAAATGAGCCCTTTGTCATTAAACTTGTGTGAGAATTCAAGGCAGGACTGGGATGGAGGGTAGAGGGAAAATTGTCCCCTCTAGGCCATCACTAATTGATTATGTTGGGTTAATACCTCCAAGGGAATTCAGAGATCAATCCCAGTGGGGCTTACAGTTAGTGAATGATGGTGGGCCACCTGGTATCTGCTTTTAGCACCACCTACCTTTGGGCGACTCTTAAACATCATGATACTAAATGCTCATAGCCCACATATGAGTTTAATACCAGAAAATGTAAATGATTGTGTTACAATAGATCATGGTCCTTAGGAACTCACACCTTTTATCATGCCCATCAATCACTAAGGCACCATTCACACCTTGAACGGTAGACTTTCTTTTGCTCATGGAGAACTGTCCTTAAAATGATTGGACTCGTTAGTTATCCTACACCCTTGGTTGAGGTTCTCAGTTATTTACAGGAAGGTTGCAATAGCAGATGTTTTCTTCTCATTTCAGGTTATATGCTAACAAAGCCTAACTTTTTTTTAACATTTTAGCCTTACTGCAAATTAAAGTACTGCCATTGAACTAACATCTCTCAGGACTCCTAAAGGCTTCTCACACATTTGGTAATACACTAGCTATGTTGGCTATATACATATGTTCTTTTGTTATGTAGAATACTTACCTTCAAATACTCCTGATAAAACACACTTGTTTCTGTGAAACGCGTAGAGTTAGGACCCATTTTGGTTAGGTGGGCCCCCGGGGGTAATAACAAATTTAGTAGGGTTAAAGAAATTAAATTTAATAGAATTTGAAATGTAATTTTTGTAATAGTTTTATGCAATGTTTATACGGTATTATGATTAATGAAAGGTATTTGTCTTTTATTCTGATATTGTTGTTTGACACTAAAAATCCCCCTTCAAAATTCCTAATGTTATTTTGGGATGTGGCACCATTGAAAAATACACACCATGAGATTTCCTTTGAAATAATTCTCACACAGATAGTTTTCTTTGTCTAACAATTGGGCTACATATACGTGAAATGTAGTTACCAGCAAGTAGGATTTGTAAAGTGGCTATATAACAGCATAGTGTACGAAGGGTAACAGTATCTTTCACATGCAGTTACACAGATTCTATGTCCTTGTCCAGCCTCCTTTCTACTCATCGGACATCTCATTCCTGAGGCATGAAGGTTAGGGAACACCAGTTGGCATAAGGAGGGGAGTTCTGGAGAAAGACCTCAGTACAGAATAAGTCCAAGTGGCATAACTGGATATAAAAGGAGACTTTCAGAACAAAACTAAAACAGTTCTGAATATCTCCTCCAAAAGAGGCAATTTAACTCATTAACAGATTTTTAATGATATAGAGTTATTTTAAGGATGAAGAAATGTTATTGTTTGAACTTATTCAGAAAGAAAGGAGAGGCCTGAAACGGGGGAACGGAGTGAGGGTTAGTGGAAGGCGTCCATGACTGGGAGGGGAAAGAGAGCAGGCAGTGAAAGGGTTAAGTGCAAGGAGGATTGGAGGGGAGGTCGTTAGACGAGAGTAGGGGTGACTTATACTGGGGGAGGGAGAGGAGGAGTGAAAAAGGGGGGGAAACAGACAGAAGGAGGATCATTTTGCAGCAGGACGGGGAAAGTGAAGAAAGGTTTCCACCCACCCTCCCTTGTTTTTAGGTAGTTATGGGGGCAGTGTTTTTGGGAAGGTGGTTACGTTGTGAGGTCCTCGAGGGAATGTTGTTTATTTTACCATTTCAGTGCCAGTGAGAGCCTCATCCATGGTATAGGACTCTCTGGAATGTTGGTGTTTATTAGAAGTTTGAATTGTTTTGGTTCAAAAAGGGCTGCAAGTGCTGCTGGTATCATTCCCCAGCTGGTGGTTGTGGCTGGGAGCATTTATATCATGGCACTGCAGACCCATATAAGTACTGGGGGGTTAGTAATGGGGCCTTCGAGGACCAGTAACCGGGGTAGTGTTTAAATTGTTAATTGTTGAATTATTGATATATCAATATAAATTGGTATTTATGGTTAATTATTTAATTATCATGTTATTTATGGTTATTTATAGTTATTTATGACTATTTTAATTGTTCAATAAAGTTGTTTTGTTTAATAAAAAGCCATAGGGCGATTTAACCAATGTTTTGTGTTGTGTTATCATCGGTTAAAGGGGGGAAGGGCGCTGAATGTGGGGTCTCGTCCTTATCACTGTCATGTGAATGAAAAATTCATATTCATTCTAACAACCTCCTTGGAATGTCTTTGCCATTGTCAAACACAAGACTAGGCCTGGGCAGGTCACACAGTCAGACAATGTGGCACACATCCTGGGTCACAATACTTCTTAAAACAATTCTAGTTTAGTTACATTTCTCAGAAACTTGGAATTATTTGATGCAATTAATTTTACCAGTAACATGAAGTAGTGTGCACCCTGTAATTTGTCTCGCAGCATGAACTCAATTAGTTCACTTTCCCTTGAGCAGATGGCCATGCAAATTTTTATCCTCAGCATAAACACTAAAATTTAGAGACATCACAATCTGAGCGTGTGCTCTAAACTTTAAGTGACTGCAAACCAAAGTTTAATTAACTTGGCTGCAAAGTATGATAATATGATAATATTGTTGAAACTTAAAGACTGATCAATTTTATTTCATGTATTTTTACTTCTGGTAGTCAAGATTGGTTGATGCTCCTGGGCCCTTGAGCAAAGTATGGGCCAAGGGTTCCTAAATTTTAGTCCTGTATCTACTCCCACCAACCTAAAATCATAAATCAGTTGCAGTTAACAAGCCCAGGTCATAGGTGACTTAAAATATAACACCCCCTTAATGCAAGTTTCCCAATGGCTAGGTCTGAAATATGCAGCATGCCCCCTCTGCTTCAGAGGAGGCAATTTAGTTATATAGTTGCTCAAGGTGACAGCAATGGAAAGGGTTTTGGGTATTTTGTCTAAGTAGACTCGATAGACATACCCAGACATCCAACACACATAGTTCTAGAACAGATCTAAAATAAAGATTCTTGTTGTATGCATAAGATTAGTTAATGGTGACGCTCAGATGGAGTTGATTTACTAAAAGACATTAGGCTGTTCACCTAGCAAAGAGAATTATCTCCTTGCAAGGAATTTTTGTCTTTGCTTAGTTAATGGGATAAGTTCCGCTGACTTCACCCATCCAATCATGTGCAAGGAAATCTCCCTAGTTTTCATTTACTTGCACATGATTGGGTATTCTTTGCAAAGCGAACTATTACCGTATTCACTAAGTAAGAATTTCCCTTGATGAGTGAAAAGCCTACATTCTTTTAGTATTTCACCCCCATTACTTATTTTTCAGTTCTCATTCACTAGATGGATGACCCACACTGAAGGCAGAAATGTCCATAATCATGGATAATAATGGCCATACTTGAATGGTTTTGAATCAGCTGGGAACAAGTCATGTAAATTATAAACTTACAGATGACAAAAACTGCTGGTATATACTGACCTCAGGCTGTTATTATTTAAAATTGTCAACATTTTAAAAAGCTAAATCTTTTTTTTTTCCTAAGTACTAAATGCAATAAATATTGTAATTAGGCCCAAAAATTCATACTTTCCAGAGAATTTCATTTTATTGTGAGAGTTCTGACCCCATCTGTTTATTTGCTTCAATTTAACAGACTTTCTCTGCTAAAATAAAAATTGGTGAAGATTGGCACACAAAAGCTTTTAGGTTTTATTCACTAAAGGATGGTGACAATTATTTGCTATGTTAACTTGTATTTTCAGAAAAAATAATGAATATTAGGAAGTTAAAATAACATGGCTGATAATAGCAATCACTGAAACCATAGCTTAGTGAATGGAGCTTGTTGTCCAAACATTGTCCACTGCATTCCTTTTGTGCTATTTGCATCGTAATGTAAAATCACGTTTTCATTTTTTACAACACCAAAGTTAAAGCTTGGAAAGGCTGCTAATTCAATAACCTTTCATTTCAGAAATATATTTATGAATTATAGGAGTGAAGCTGGCCAAGCAGATTCCATGTAATTTCCTCTGCTACTGATTACTTTTTAAGCACTGCAGAATTTAACCAATATTTAAAAGTTAGCAGGCAAAAAGCAATTAATTATTCCGACTCTTCTGCATACAGATGACTGTGTCATGAAAGAGAATGGTTTCAATAAAATATTAATAAAGACTTGGTTTTTCCTTACCTTTTCTTTGGTAGTTTTGTGGTCTGCCATCCTAAGGAGACAACACTTAAAGGGAACCTGAATTCATCTAAACTTTTAGAAATAGACAATAGGGACACCTTTTAGCTTAAATTATATATGTAAAGGATGCAGGTCTGCCATGTCCCAGTTTTGGGAACCATTAAAAATTACCATTACCATTTTATAAATTACATCTTCATTTTATTAGCTACTCAAAATGCCAAATGGAATAATTTACAACAGTGTTCCTCAACCAGGGTTCCTCTAGAGGTTGCTTTAAGGAAACTTGAGTAATGAGCAATTCTTTGTAGCTATCATTAAGGGTGACATTCTTCGCGATGGCCAGCAATGTAAGAGTCATTCTTCCCATTGACCACCACAATATCTGTGGATATAGTAATTATAGAAAGTGTTCTATAAGACTATGAAGTTCTATAAGACTATAAGTTCTATGAAGACCTGAAAGTTATTTTAAGGGTTCCCCATGTTAAAAAGTTTGAGAAACACTGGTCTAAACCATTGGAGCCCGAATATTAGTAAAAAAAAAAAACAATGTTGGTTCTAACTCTTCTGCACTCTATCCTCTATGAAAACCAACGTTTTTGGGTCTCAGTTCGAGGCATAATGAAAAAAAATAAATTTAGAATAACTAGAAGTGTTCTGCTCTGAAGAAGGGGCCAGCAAAAGTAACCAAAGTGCCCATTTCAGGACATGTTATCCCAGACCCTAACGCTAACTGACCTAGAAGTGTCAGATCCTGGACACACTCAAAGCCCTTTAAGGGAGTAAAGATTAACACAATGACAACACAACAGCACAACACATTGGTCCTGATTTATTAAAGCTAAGACTGGAGAAGATAGATTATCATGGAAGAATGTTGGTGATCCAGGTAAACACTTCTCTGGTCATATTCTTAGCTATAGGGGCCATAGGGATAAGTCCACTTCAACGTCTGCTGATTCTCTCTGGTGAATTCCATGGTGCATCCTTGTCTCCTTTTCAATATTTTTATTATATCTTAATTATATATCCTAAGATTAGCAACTGTTTAATTGTATGAATAAAGACAGTAAACAATGCCATGTACTATGTGTCTCCGAATTTCCTCCACTCACTCAGACATCTTCCTTTTCTGCCTTTCCCATTTCCTTTGTTTAATCTCAGCAATTCACTCAGGTAACTATTTTCAGCTTTGCCATCTGTCTCAGAACCGTCAACAGATCTTTTACTTACATGTATTTCTGAAAACACAAAATGATTTATATATTGTGCCAGAATCTGCAAGCAAATCTTCCAATGTATCTATCTATATACCCTCTTTTTTAAAGGAAAAGTATCATTATGTGTTAAATAGTTTACATTTTATGTTTATATAATGATATTTTATATAGTGTTTTATTGTTTATGTTGTATTTTTACTTTACAAAACAAGCTGATGGCTTCTATAGCATTCAGATTGCTTTGCATACCCGCCTCACCAACCAAAGTATTCATTTTGCAGTCTGTGTATTAGGATACAGGGTGAATGTGTTTAATGTATATATAAATAAATATATATGTCTACTTTTACTAAGAGTCACTAAAAAAAACCTACCGTACATAATGCTTTTAGTACTGTACACAGCGACAACTACAAGCTGCAATTGGTAAATGAAATATATATATATATATATATATATATATATATATATATATATATATAAATATATGTGTGTATTCTTTTTTATAGTTATCTGATAAAATAGAGAATTAGATAGAATTAGATTAATAATAAGACTAGCAGATAAAATTGGGCTTAAGTAAGAAAGTTACATATAACTCTTCCTTCTGTCTTGATCACCAAATGAGACCACACAGCCCCTTGGATACCTATGTCACGCATCCCAGGAGGCTTTTGGCTGCTTGAGCATGCGCAGAAAGGGCCTTTTCCTACATTAAGAGGAAACATGCCGTTCTCACAAATGCGCAGTAGGATCGGAACTTTATTTTCCCTTTACAGCAGGCTACGTCACCCGATCTTGTACCTGTGCAGTGTGAGATCGGGTGACGTAGCCAGAAAAAGGAAAAAGACTGACAAAGCTGGTGGCGGCCCATGCATCCTCCGCACCAGGGCTAGGAAGGATTGCAGGATGCAGAACCCAATCGAGGACATCTCAGGCAGGATTGAGAGATATGCAGAATTATTGGTAAGTGTGTTTCCTTTTCAGTTTAGTTCTGCTTTAAGGCACATAATTCACATAACAGAGGTGCATTACTATGCTTTATATCACACAATAATGTGGTTGGAGTAAGGCAGCCTGTTTTTTTAACGGGCTGCATAAGAAACCAAAGCCCAGTAGAAAAAAAGTGCATAAACTAATTCTGCCAGGGCACTGTACTGGATATTTATCAAAATGTGTGTTTCAATTTAGAATAAATAGCACTGTACACAAAATTAATGTTCCAATGGTATAGTTAGGCCCTAAGGAAATAAAACTTGCAAAGTCTGACAGTTGACAGTGCAGTCAGGCTTTCTTTACACCTCTTGCAGTAAAGGTAAGTGCTTAGGCTCAGATAAAGTAATTAGAGCTAATATTAATACTTTATAAGTAAACTGTAAGGCCCTGGTCCAGCAGCAACACCTATCCATCTGCTAATATATCACTGGACTTTTCGGGAGGCTGGTTGTGCCATTCCAGTACTAGGTTGCCTCCATGGTTTGGGTTTGCAAAGTATAGCATCTGGGATAACAAATATTGATGAATGACAAGGAGCCCACAGGTAGGACAGGGCCAAGGAATGGATGCAATATCAAGCCAGAATGTAGAGCAAGAACTGGTCAAAACATGAAATCGAAGGTCATACACCAAAATGAAACAGCCAGGAGCAAAGCAGGTTCAGGGTTGAGGATCAGATGAAGGTTGGACTTGACAACAACAGCCAATCAGAGGTCAGACAGAGCAAGATTGGCACTTAAGAACCAAACTGGTAAATGTACCCTCTGAAGCAAGGAAAATAACGTTATCTCAGGCGAGATGGCCTAGCAAGGGAACAGCTTTTATTTGCCATCTGTTGAAGTCCAGTAGTTGCAGGAGGCTTGTGAGCCACAGGTTAGGTCATGAGAAGGCAGATATCAATAACTGTACATGTGCCCACTGTGTACAACGAGTAACACAACACCATAGGAGAGCATTTTATAAGCACACACAACCAAGTGTGCAGACATGATTGAATATCTCATCCCTGGATGATTGGGAGTGATTGGGTCCAGGTAAATTGGTTCTGCCATAAACCTCCACTAATAAATGTAATCTAAACTCCAGGCAGATACAAAAGACATTCAATGTTTTTTCTGTTTTTTCTCTTTGAATGATTTACCGTCTGTTACATTTACTTTACCGGATACCTTTAAAGAAAACCCAGACTCCAGCACGGAACAAACTTTCCTGTTTACACCACAAGTCTGATAACAGCTGGACTGATGAAGCCGTTAATAAATAATATGTATTCTGGCGCTCCTCTCTGTACAGCAGATATCACATAAAAGCATAGCTCTCCGCTCGCCCATGCCTCGTGATCTTCCGCTGTCAGTCGGCATGCCAATTAGTGTCACTCAGATGGATGTTTAAACTGATGTCTGTAACTGACCACTCAAAGCCTGAATGGAAATGTTGGGGGCCTCGAACATCTGCCGGAGCTAAAAGTACAGCACCCGCTGACACTTTCCTGGTCTGCAAACTTGATTCTTTAAACCACCAATTCACATCAAAAAGGTCTAAAATGTATTTGAATCTCTCAAAACGAGCATGTGAAGGTCTCATGCTAAAGTTTAACATTGGATAAATGTCGACAGGTTAAGAGCTCCCCGGCTCATCTTTGTGTATAAAGTGTGCTTAGGGTTTAAAGGGAACAATTTCTAAAATATATATTACATTATAATAAAATATTTGCCACCCCTGGTACATTGCAAGCCCTAGTTTAACAACCTGGCTCCCCTATCACATTCTTCCCCCCGAGGGCCACCTGGATTTATGTTTTGTGCTGTGTTTTCTATTTCTCCATACTTTTATACAGTCTTTAGGACAGTTAAAGAGTAGCTTATCTCAGAAATTTTACTTTACATTTAAGGGTAGACAAGCTGCTGTTTGTTTTTTTAAGTGCAACACCCTTTTATAAAAAAAAAAAAGGGTGTAACACCGCCCCCTATGGGATGGGAGCACAAAGCTTCCCAGGATATTTAGGTCACTCATCCAAGAAGGATCTTGGGTGCTCCTTCTGCGCATGCCCGAGCATCTCAGGCATGCGTAGAAGGAGCCCTTTTGTCAAAAAGGAAAAAAAATAGAGGATCTCATGCATGCGCAGTGAGATCGGTAAGTTTTTTTCCCAGCTATGTCACCTGATCTCGCGCTCGGGTCTGGTGACGAAGGAACAAGAACCCAGATTAAGAGAAAAAGATGGTGCCGCCCGGAGCACTGGCCCCCAGACGGATGCAGAGGCGACGTGAGACCCAATGGAAAAGACCACTGGATGGATCGAACTGCCCTGTGGGATTGAAGGTAAGTGTATTTATTTTTGCTTATACAGGGGACTTTTCAGTTCAGTTCCTCTTTAAGTAATCTCTTGGGTCTTCCTTCTCTTTGTCTTCAAATCAGAATCTGATACAAAGTGCATTCTCTGCTTTAAAACATAATGGGACTTATTTATTCAAGAAATTTAGGCTCTCACTTACCAAGAGATAATGCACTTTTCTTGGCAAATGTTGTGAAATTTTGCTTTGCAAAAAAAAAGCAACCCCCATCAACCCAAAAAAATGTGATTTTTCCTTGCATGTGATTGGATGATTGGAATCAGTAGAAATTAATTTTGTTTACTAAGCTAAGTAATAAATCCCATGCCAGGAGATAATTCCCTTGCTATGTGCATCTAAACTCCTTTAAAAAAACCACCCTATGGGTGCAGGGCATTGTGGTAATGCCCCAGTTAGGGGGCAGGAGCATAATGCCATTAATTTACAGTATGTCCTTAGTTAATTGAATGTAATGAAGCTGATTGTCCCTGCTTTAGACTGAATGTTATTATTGTAGCTTGAACTGCACTTTATGTGCCTTGCTACTTAAACAATAACTGAAGTTTAGGATTTTCAGTTTAGTTGTCTTGTTTGCTTCCTACCCTACCCTCCCTGCCCCCCACCTGCACAGATACATCCTTAATGAGGTCCCAGGGTCCTGCATCCACAAGTTTTCTGTGTCTTGGTTGGGTCTGTGTATTGCTTTCCTATAGACTTCTAGCAGACTTTTATTGCAGTTCTTCTACAGCAGGGCTGGCATATGAGAGGGAGAAGCAGTGCAGGGACCCACAAAGCTCAAATGCTTAAAAAAAAACATGCTAACAGCAAGAGAAAACCAGAGGGACGGAGAGATGAGCTCATCACTGTGCTGCTTTTCATTTTGCTACCCAATCACAAGCTGGTGTGTTCAGGACAATGTGGATTCAGAGGCAGTGGGTTGAATGATGCTGGCCATCAAAATCAACATCTAGTGGCAGAAAAAGGTACTGCAAGAGTAATCTCTGGATTCATGAATTCATTTTGTTATGTTATTTCTTGCTGCAGTTCTGCTTTGAATAAAACATTCTTCATACACATACAATTTACAAACTGTACAGAGAAAATATGAAGGAGGTCACTGCTGACAAAAATAGCTGCCCACTCCCATGCTAATCCAATGGCTTCAGTAATTTCTGAGCCATTGGTATGAAACAAATTTGCAGTTTAGAAGTTCTGACCTCACACTGACTTTCCTAATCTGCATGCTTGTTCAAGATCAGTGACGCAGAAAGAATTTCAGCTACAGAACAGTCAGGCAACTAGTATTTTTAGAAGCAGATCAGCTATATAAATTGTACAAAAAAGACATCTTGAAATCTAGAAACTCTGCAAAGAAAAACAACTTAGCTCCCTTGATGTATTGAGAGCTTTCCCCGCTGTGATCCTGCATAAGCTGTGCTGTCACTCACCACAATTGCCCGATTTATTAAAGCTCTCCAAGGCTGAAAAGGATATACTGTCATCAGTGAAACTGGTTGATCCAGCAAACCTGAAATGGATCAGGTCTAGGATTCAAAACATTTGCTAACAAATTTGAAGTTTGTTGATATTAGAAAATCCTGATGGACAAGTCATTTGGGAATCCATTACAGTTCCATATTTTTTTAAACAAACTTTTTATTAAAGGCAAGATAAAAAAGGTACAAATCAATAATAATAAATAAAGATACACGGTGGAAAAACAATGTATACAAAGCAATCAAATACAGTAAGGTAGTAATACAAAGTATGCAAGAGAAAATTCATAGTAACCAAAAACAAGAACAAATCAAGTCCTGTGAGCGATTCCAAGTATCTTTTATCTATGCCTTTGCTTTTTCAATTTTTTTTTTTATTCTTATCAGATCACTATGTAACAGAACAAATGTAATAAAATGTAAACCTACCCCATCTGGTAAGCAATATAAACCCACCATTTAGCATAATCCCAACAGTAATTACTCTTGTACCTGGATATACCTTTACTATAGCTGAATATTCATTTATCTAAGACCACTGAATTTAATCATCAGTTTGTTTAGCTGCCCCCAATGCCCGTCGGTCATACCAGACCATATGGCGAAAAGTTTCAATGACATCATGTAACTGATTCTGGTATAGCGTGTGCTGTAAATAAGACATCCATGTGCTAAAAAATTTCTGTGGATTCGTATCTATTCGTTGTTGAGTGGCTTCAGTTTTGTCTATTAACATTAAAGATTGTAGATAATTAGTAAGCTGTGTGATCGTGGGAGGATGGGGTTCCAGCCAAAAATACACTTTTTGGCCACTAGCAAACAGAGATGTTCAAAGTTAGTTACCCAGTGTTATGTGATTGACCTGACATTCCATGAAAAAAGGGGCAACAATTGGTATGTATGACCCAGTGACACGGTAATAAACCTGAAGACTGACTGTCAGAATTTACGTATAACAGGGCAGTAGCAAATTACTTTTAAGAAATCTATTCCAGGTTTGCTGGATTACCCAGCTTCACGGATGAAAGTGTATCCTCTCCAGCCTTGGAGATCTTTAATAAGAGTCCAGAAATGAAGTTTGTAATGTTATCAGTAACTGGTTTCTGATATTAGCTGCTCACCTTGCAAAGTAAATGTAAACTTGAAATATTTAGTCATTTGATTGCCATCTCAGTTAAATAAAAAAAAACAAAACCTGCATTTTACCCTGATTGACATTCTATAGAGCTCACATAAAGTGCAGATTGCAATGCCTATCCAGAAAGAAAAATGATTATTTTCTCCTTTTAAATGGGAGTCTCGGTCTTAATGAGAAGTTGTGTTTTTCTTTGATCAAACAAATCAGATCCAATTGGCAGCTTCAAAGCCTTAAGAAGAGATAAGGTACAAACATTTCTTAAAATGCCACTAAATCGGGAGAACGTTTGAGAGAAAAAAAATCAGATTTTGTGCTCCTTAAAAAAAGGCTGTCCGTTATTTATCAGATTTTTCAGGAAGCTATATTATGCTTTTGCTCAGCTGAAATGTCAGAGATTCAACAAAAGCAATTTAATTGAGTACATTCATCCCCTGGAATGCTGAAGTCTCGCAGACGCGTGTCCTACTAATGATAAAATATATTTGTTTTTAGAATCAAAGTGGCAAGGTAATATTGGACGAGACAGAGCGTGTTTGAGTCGGAAATGTTCCCTATTAAATTAACTCTTCTTCAGTGCGTTTCAGCCAAATTGTAATGCGATTTCAGAGCATCAGTCAGCTGTAAAGCGGACTCCAAAGAGCAACTGATCCAAAACTTTACAAGAGGGACTCCACCAATCCGCACAGCTGCAATGAATTATGGGTAGAGATCTAATAAAAAAAAGATTGGAATTGGAGATATTAGTTTAGAGGGTAGGGAATATTTAGTTTGATAGAAAACGGTGATCATAAGCAATATTTTGATGGTGACAACATTGGAACGTGATGATGAAATGTGTAAAAGGTTGATCCCCTGTAGTCACCTTTAGGACACCGTGTGATAGGGTGGAAATGCAGGAGAACAAGTGGAGGACAGGGAAAGCATTATCAATAAAAAATAGCTATTGGCAGGATGTCACAAGGCGGTATTTTAATTGGAAACTTCAGATTTCATAAGAATGTTAAAAATTACTATTGAAATTACTTTCAAGAGGTTTAAGAGTTTAGCGATTGGGTACATAAATTCTAGACAACCTTTAAGTTATAAACACACTAAGGCATATTTCTTCTTCTGTCTTTTGAAGCCGTCACTACTTCCCACCACTACATATCTCCCCTCCTATTGTGTGTTACTTCCCCCACCTCCTAGATTGTAAGCTCTTCGGGGCAGGGTCCTCTCCTTCTGTGTCACTGTCTTTATTCGTCTGTCATTTGCAACCCCTATTTAATGTACAGCGCTGCGTAATATGTTGGTGCTATATCAATCCTGTTTATTATTATTTTTTGCAGTTACTTGAGTGGGAATACCATACAGTAGATCCAGGTGCAGTGCATCTGACACTCCATGTTATAGAGATGGGTCAATGACTGCAAATATGTGATAGACCCTGATCCCATGTAAGGTCAAAAGCCAGCAAAAGGAAGATATGTTCATGCTGCCGGGAAGTTCTGAGAAACACTGAACCCATTGCATTTTCCTGTTTGGACAGTTTTACAAAGTTCTAATTATACAAAGGTGATTTCTCCAAGGTTTCTCACAAGGGGTGTGTTACAGTTAATAAATCCTCTGAGTTCCAAAGGTGTCTGACTACTGACAAAGTACAATCCTGGGTCATCAAGCTTTCACTAGAGCTTTTAGTGGTGTAGCCACTGTGGTAGAAGACACATATCTGGTCGATGATCCTGTGCTGTAAGCCACCGCCATGCAGAGTTTACTGCTTGCGACGGCAGCAATGAGATCAAGCAGGTAGCAGTTTATCCTGTACTCTGCGGTCTGCAGCATTATCAGTTTCCTATTAGCTGTGAATGTTCTCGTAGCATCCCCTGCTATGAGACTTTGTACAGCTGAAGGGGATTTTAGAGTATGTACTGCAGCCAATGAGTGCATTAGTTCCTGGCTTGATCTTGCATAGCCATTGGCTACTGGTCCTTTAAAGCTTCTTAGCTTCCAGACATCAGTTGCCCATTGTAGCCTTTAGCTATTCTATCTGATGGTGGTATGATTTCCTGTTTGGTTAAATGTTGTGGACTCAACATGTTTTCTGAGAATATTGCATCCTGGACTGACCTTTGGCTTTGATCCTGCCTCTGCTTATCTTAGGATATTTGTAGAACACTTGGCAACTCACCTTGGACTTTCTGACTTCCATTGTGTTCCCTGCCCTGCTGAGTGGGCTCCTAATCCTGTCAGTCCTACCCATCATTTGCACACTAAAGTCTTAGGGGCAACTGTGTGGTGGGACGGCGCAACAAGCCCCCCGAGGTAGGAGCTCATTGTAGGTGAAGAGTGTGGAATCAGATTGGGGGATCGATGCCCACTGGGTACTGGTGGCGGACCAGGGCCTTATAACTTAAATGTCTGGAGGTCACAGCTGACAAGCAGGAATAGTTCAAAATCAAAAAATAAAGCATAGTTAGTCAGTAAATGGTCACAGCAGGTGAAAATTCCAAAATACAGAAAAAAGTTGAATATCCAAGATTCAGGTGAAATGCAGTGTATCACTGCAGGCACAATCTGAAAGAATGTGCTAGAAAGGCATTGTGTGAATAGACCTATTAAGGATTCTCAACAAGGGTCAGATGCTGAAGTTTTAGAAACTGTCTATAGATAACAGCTGGTAGCTGTCCAACAACTCAAAATCTCACATGTTCTCCGGCCATTTGAAATCTGCAAGTCCAGCTGTTGTTGGATTGTTACATGGCGATTTATAAAGGTAGAGCAGAAGTGTAGCCAACCAGATTCCTTGTTTCACCTGGAGGATGTTGGTAGGACCAGATATTTGCATACCCAACAAAGCTCATGAAAAGTAAGGATGCCGAGTAGACACAATTCCCACCAACACATCTTATTTCCGCATGTTAGAGATTCCTGTGTATAACAAAAGATTAGAGTACAATTTGCTGGCGCAAAGTGGTCAGGCCCTTTGACTTCTCTTCTGCATAAAATTACATGAAGAACACTGATGGACCGATCTTGGTGGTCTGAAGAATCCTTTATTTTTGCATCAGGATATGTGATAATCCTGGTAAGGTCACTCTAAACCTGGGATTTTTACATTGCAGTGGCTATGGTAGCACTGAATCAATATAGGAAGGAAGATGATTTAGGTTTGCAGGCTTTAATTTAAAATGTCCTTTAATTTGGCTCAAATGTTCAGGATAAAAAATTCAAGACAAATATTTTTCTTTATAAAATAAATTCAGGAGAAAACAAAAGGAAAAAAAGTTCTGATTTCATGCCTGAAGCTTTGTGGTGGATTGGATAGCATGTTCAAACAGGGACAAACATGTAAAGCACCAAATAAAAATCACGGAAGCTGTGGCTTAAAAATATCCCAATGCGTTTCAGGGGTTTAAAATACCTTTTCATTAGGTATGAAAAGGATTTGTAAATGCAGAGCAGTCTGACTATAATCCATGCGGCTGAAGAATTCAGTAAGCTGTTATGTTGGGTTGTTGCCCCAAGAAAACCCAAGAAGACAACTGGAGCAGAAGCTGGAATCAAATTTTAATCTGGTGCTCTACATGTTTGTCCTTGCACGATGTAATTTGGTTACAAAAAATTAAGGTTAGCCAGCCAATTAAGGTAAGGAAGTGGAACACGCCTTTGACAATTGGCTTAAGTTAGCAAGAATAATAATTCCAGACAGCCTTCATATATATAATTGTTCTAATTGTCAAAGATTTGCCATACCATTGGCAGCCCGAAGATAAAACCCCTCGCTGCTTCTTGGTGCCGCTATTAAACTTGTACAGAAAATGTCTCCTATTTATTGTATTGCTGTATAATTATTAGCCTAATATACTGCAGACCCATAAAATCCAATAACATAACCAGTGATTAACTGAAGATTTCTCCGACTGCATATAATGAAAATGACATTAGCTGTAATTTATGGGAGTAATAATTAGTGAGATATTCTTAAGCTTGTTGAAAACAGAGCACTGAGCATTCCATTTGAAGATCTGATTTGAAGAGCGGAAACACGATACAGAACATTTGGAAGTCATATATTTAGTTCTCAAGGTCACTGGAAAACTGGTGATTTTTGGAGTCATTCTGACATTACTACTTACCCTGGCATATAAGAATTGAAGGTTTAACTCATTTGTCTCCAACTTCTTGTATTCCTATTTTGATTTACAATTTTAATACTGCATGACAGGGAATTAATATAGATAAAGGTAAAAATTCTATCTTGTGGGCAGCCGAAGGTCTCATTTTTCCAAGTGAATGAAAAACCATCTGCAATTTCTTTTTAAATGAATCTCTGGCCAGCACCTTTATCTTTTAGCTGCGGATGAATTTGGGCAGGGTTAGGACTCCAAAAGGTTATATTTCTGCAGTCAACAGATTCAACCTCTCTATGGGGTGTAACACATTGTCTGGTGGAGAATCAATTACTGCCATTGAAAACAAATGGACTTGGAAGATTATCCACCAAGCGATGTTGTGATGAATGTCAAATTCACAATCATTGTTACCTACACAGTAACTGATAAATTCCAAATATCACAGTTGTCCTTGTAAAAGAAATAAAGGGGAATGTTCCAAAAGTATAGGTCTGGTTACAGCTACCTAAGAGGCTATTATTTCTCACTTGGGGAAATCTCCTTGCACTTCCTAATGTTTCTTTAGCACCGGATGTGAATAAAACTTTCCTCAGTGGGCCACAGGCAGTAAGAGGATAACCCTTCACCTCTTTTTTAAGTTTTTCTGCCACTTTTTAATTGAATTTTACTTTCTGGGGGACTGATTATCTGTGATTTTAGGGCTGAACCCTACCAGCTGCCACCTCTTAGTGCAATTGTGCTATTTAAGTGGTCATTTAAGGTATTTCCATTGGGAATGGCAGTTGATGGAGCTCAGTTCTGAAATAAAAGAAAGTGAGTTCAATACCACAATGAATCTATATCAGAGAGAATCATAGATAAACGTTTTTCCATACATGGAACATTTGTTCTTAAATGTAAAAGAACCCCAGCGCAGGACATGAATAAATAAAATACTGCAAGTCACCTTCAGTCTGGAGTGGTTCCTCACAGAAATTCTGTTCTCGTACTAAAAGTCATCAGTCTCCTGAATTGAACAAATGTGGCTGGATGAGCCCAGGCTGGCATGAACATGCCACCTGGAATGGTGCCCCATATAGTAGCACGGAACTTTACTCACATGATTACAGGAGTGATGTTCTGTACTACAGTATACCCTGCCCAGCATCATAGGAAAAAAGTTTAGATATGTGATGTAACCCAATGGGTCCTTAAAAAAAAAAAGTTTTATATACTTTTTTGTTTTATGATAGAATGCACTTAAAGAAGTGGGGGACATGAGAAGTAGTGTTCCCCAATACCAGAATTCTTTAAAATAGAAAACAAGTTCACTTTATTGTCAAATTTAAATGTTTTTAACAAAGCAGTAGGAACCTAGCCTGGGACAAACCATATAACAAATGACCCCGACTAAGTGATCCTGGAAAATGTAGGATGAGTTTGACGGAACAGTGAACTTTCATTATTATTATGAGCCCAAGTTTGTAGGATGCTCCGAGTTACATTGAGTATTTCGTCTTCTGTCAATGGACAGATTAAGATTTCCTAAATAAGCCCAGTAAGTACTCTCTAAGTTCTTGAATCTGGGCAACGCTCCAATGTAATTTCCCTTCTTAATATTTGATGGTTTTCTGAGCATGACCTGACCTGCAATTCTAACAGAAACCTGAATACTTGATTTAACCGTAGAAAAGACACTGTGTCTCCATATAATTCACACTTGCTGACAAGCTTCAAGGATCATTAGATTTTACTGTGATTCTATTAACAGAAAAAAAATGTTTTCAAACACATGAAGAATAAAATAAAGGTGATGTCATACAGAAGAAGGGAGGACTGCAGTTAGAATATTTGCCTTCATTGAAGAGATGTTATAAATATGAACATAATGATAATTTATAAAATAAAAAACACGTACAATTTGATGTAAAAAATATAATTTCTCCCATTATTTGCTTTTCCACTATGGTTCTCTTTTTGAGATAGGTAACTCTATGTACCAGAATGTTACATGAAGTGACAAGGATACTTTACTTATGACAAGATGAACATATTTTTTTTGTAACTGATGAAAACTTTCTTAAGCTAAAAACTGAAAATTAAAGCAGTCGCCACATCTTTGGAATGGCAAGATAGAATATATATGATTTTTGGTATTAGGTTCCAATATGCTTTGCGATCAGGACAATGGTTTGTTGGGTAGTGATGCCACCCATAATTTAATTTATGACTTTCAAGCATTTGTATATTGGAGGTGCAGTAACTTTACCAAAGAGAATTTCCATTTATTATCTGTTATATGTGGCATCGCAGTATGCTGCCTAGACTGCCCTTTGCCTCTGTCTCTGCTGGACTCCCCTGTACTGCTTTATCTATGGGCGCCTGGTCCTTTATCAAGTCAATCACCAGACAACATTCTATGAACACAGAAGTTCTGGGTGCAGCCATGTGCTAGGACGCCGCAACTAGCTGCCCGAGGCTGAGCAGGGGCTTGCTATAGGTGAAGAGTGCGGTGTTAGATTGGGGGACTGGCGTCTTTTGAGCACTGGCACTGGACCAGGGTCTTACACTAACCTATTGAAAAACACCATGGAATTTAGCAGCCATAGGTATAATGAGACCTCCATCATAGCATAGAGTTTCTAGACCAGCCCTAGATGGTGGCACGGTGGCTCAGAAGTTAACATTCTGGTCTTAGCAGTGCCAGGTCCTAGGTTCAAACATCGGCTAGGGCACTTTGTACATGGAGTTTGCACTCCATGAGTCCCCCCGTGTTTGCGAGGGATTCCTCTGGGTACTCCAGTTTCCTCCCACATTCAAAAAACATGCAGTTATGTTAATTGGCTTCCCCCAAAAATTGACTTCGAGACTGTGTTTAAGACATATGAATATGGTAGGGATATTAGATAATGAGCCTCTTTAAGAGAAAGTCAGTAACAGGACTATAGACTTGTGAATTGCTGCTCAGCATTATAGACCTACAAGGTGCAAACAAAAATATAAGGAGAATGAAGGTGCCACCCAACGAGAGAATGCATGGATGATCTATAAAGAGCTTTACCGACTTTAACAACAAGCAATAATCATCTAAGGTCACTTCTGAGAAAGGCAACCCTTTGTAAAGGTATTTCAACACAACTGCAGATACAAACAAGAAAGCTAGGCTCATATATATGCTCGAAACAATGAAAAAATGTTTCAGCTCAAGGAAACTAATAAAGATTCAACATCCTGGAATCCTGATGTCTTAGATCTAAACCTGCCTATAAACATAAGACTGAAAAAAAAAATGAAAACACTAGTGTATTTTAGTGATTTGTATTTCGCACAAAGGCATTTTTGTTGGTGTTGACCAATGTAGGTATGTGTAAAATCATGAACATATGTTCTTTATTTTTCTTATGGGGAATGATGGAAGTATGGCTGTTGATGTGACAATGGGGTGTTTGGTATATGTGCTGGTGCACCAAGGTGTTTGTCGTCTCATTTTAGAAGGTTATAGGTGATGACTATCGTCTCATTTTAGAAGGATATAGCTGATTACTTCAGTCTCGATGAAGACAGACCATTGCGATGCCTCCATTTCATCTCAAAAAAGCAGACCCAATATGAAAAACAAAAATTGACAAATCACAAGGGGTATTCATTTTTTTTTCTCTACTATTCAATGAGGACATCACTTCTGAGAGGATACAAGAATTATTAGGATTTTTCTGTCCTAGTCATCTGCAGGAACACCTGTACATTATGTAACCATCATTTAGATAGAAAGTAGCTTCCTGGCTGTACCATCCATTCTAGTCTTTAAGCCAGGGTGAAATTGCTAATAATGTTTCCATTAAGATGATTATAGATTTATAGTTGCTATTCAACAGTGTAATTACTGGCCCAGTTTGTATGACAGCACGACTCGGGAATATAATTATTTCAGATGCACTGGGCAAATTTTATACAGATCGATTGATTTCACAAAGTCTCCTTTACCTCCTCTGTGATCATCTTTGAGCACTGTGTTAATGCTCTTTAATTAATTTTGGAAGACATCTTAACATGTAAATTCTCCCCTAGGAAGATGACAAAATTATAAATCAATAGGTAGCTGTCAGAAGTGTAAAAAGTTCTGTTGTATCTGAAAAGCTGATTAATGTGTTCAAGTGAAACAGCCAATTTTAACATTTTATATTAAAAGTCGACCACAAGACACCTTTGTTAGACAGTAAAGCCTCCTCCGTGTGTCCTTCTAATAATGGCTTCACTTTACTATGAGACTGACACCTCTGATTTCTAAGTTGTCCAACCTTGCTAAAGAAGAATACCCTAGTATTTATTACAGGTATGGAATGCTGCAGGCTGCTGTGTGATGAGCAGGAGTGATTTACATTTCTAGTAACAAATGAAACATCAGTGGGGCTCACAGGGGAGTGCATTATAGTTAATCTTTTCCTCTCCTATTGTGATTCACCCCAAGGTTTAAAATGCTGCCGAGTTTACACTCTGATTCTTACAATTTTACTCTGATTGCTTAATTTTCCTATATTCCTTAACAACCACCAAAGATACATTCAGTGCAAAAATGCTTAACAAATCCACATATTGCCCGTGTAAATATAGGGAAATAATAAGGAAGGTGCACATAGTCTGCAAAGCCATCAAATGTGGGCTGTCTATGGAAAACAACAGGGGGTGACTACAAGGCCAGCCACCCTGCACAAGATAAAAGAATACCATTGGCTGGCTTTTAATACAGGGGGCTCCTACAAAGTAGAAAATATGTTTTATGCATGATTACTTCACATTCCTAGAAGAAATACCCAAAAGACACCAATATTCATGAATTCATTCATGAAGTCCACATGCGCTTTATATATTGACAATATTTATCTAACCTGATGTATAGTTTATGGAGTTAAAGTGGAACTAGACTCATTGATGGGTGGTGAGCTTCTACATACTTACCTTTGTCGCCCTGCAGCGGTGACAGGTCCAGGAATGGGAGCCAGATTTTACATGCCTACCACTAGCGTCCTGCCATTCTAATAACTTACTCCAACTAATGGAGCATGCAAATTGCCAGTTATAGTCTCATCAATCCCATTGTGCTGGGGAAAGTAGTGATTAGGATTCTCTTTAAGCCAAAAAGGTTGATTGACATCTTTTCTAGTTTACACTGCAAACTGGGTCCAGGACTTCCTGTAATAAGAAGAGCAGACACCCTATAATCTCCAAACTCACTTTATTTATTTTTACTTGGTCTAATCTTTGAATAAAACAACAGTGGTCAACCAAAAAATTCAGATCAGCAAGCTGCTCACTTGGAAACCATCAGCCAGGAGTGCCTATCGCTCAAAAAAGATGAGGACTGCTGCCCAGCCCAGTTAGAAACAATGTCAGGACAGATACTGCCTGGCAAAGCTATGGCTTCCATCAGATGGAGTTACTCCATTTCTGCATCTCAGAAGCATGCATAAGTCTGGGGGAATATTAAGAACTAATTGTAAAAGCCAGAAAACAGAACTACCCATAAAGTAACATCTGTGAGATCACATCTGCCCATCCCGTACACTTTTAGCAAGCAATAAAAAAGACCTAAAACCCAAAACCAGACTCATCCCCACAAACAAACACACCAGGCAATCAACCCCAAAGCCCCTCTAAGTTTGTATTTTATGTTCTTCTTATATTAATATTTTGCAGAGGTCTTTAGGTTGATATGTGATACACAGGGCGTCTTCATTTTTGGACCTTCTCCCAACACCTACAGAATGATATTAGTACCGACCTCTGAAACATTACACTATACGTATAAAGCTGCAATGGTGGTGCCCACCATCCTATTCCTGGCGGTAGTTGACTCACAATGTTCTGTACTTTGCACTGGAATGTCCTTAGCCTTCCAGGTTCAATTACATTGGGTGTCTTTCAACCCAGCAGATTCAAACAAAAATAAAATTAATTCTCCTTTATCCTCTATGAAGGACTATTAGCCTCAATAATAAACTGTTCTACATACCACCATGGACAAAAGTATAGCCAAATCCCAGCAGAGCTGACTTTTGCCGTAGTACTCGATATGCACTTTGATAGACTGCTGATTAAGCAGAATGAAGATCACTGTAGCCTCGGAAACACAATGAGCCTTTCTAGAGTAGCTGATAGAAATTAGGATTATGTCTTTTGACGTTAAAGGACATGCAAGAACAGTTTTCCACAGATTTACTTTGGATGAATTCCTTTTGATTTTTTATATTTGTAAGTGTAGCACATTCAGTGGTGTTAAAAGGCTATAAAGATAACCTATGAATTTTTCATGAAGTGGTTTAGAGAAGGCTGTGTTTGCGGGTGTCAAAAATGGGCCGCTCTTCATGTTTTTTGCCTGCCACTGAGCATTCCCCAGATGCCCTGGCCTGAATGACACAATCTAATGACCAAGTGCCCCAATACAAGTGTTCAGGGAACCATCCATTTTTCTGCATGCTTTGAGGAACAGCGTTTGATGTGCTTTTGCAGCACCCATGGCTTCAAACAGTGAGCAGGTGGGTTCTTTATTTTAGAAGGGACAGGCTATGTCTTTCCTGCTGTTAAACTAACCTACCTGCCTGATCGCAATTTTTATAAACTCTTCTCTCTTCTTTCTGTCACAGCCACCAACATCTTAAATATTCTGAATTTAGGATCTTCAGCCATCTTAGAGAAAGCAATAATATCCACTATATTAGCAGTATTTGCTGCTTTGTCTATTCATAAATTATGGCCAGACAGGTAACCTAACGAGGCTGCTCAACTGCAGCAGAATAAAAATTAAATTCCACAATTTGTCTGTTTTGTGTAAATCTCAGGAATAGATGGGCAGGACTGCAAACCTTTTATGAGATGTCATACATTACTCTTCAGCAGCCTGTCTGGAGTTCAGCTTTAAAACATTACACCAAGGTGCACCCAGGCCATACGGTTTCCAAAGCCCTTTCAGATCCTAATAATCCAATTGCAGTGGGATGTTAAAGCACAGCGGTCAGTGACATAACGCTGAACTGTATTGCATCAGCACCATCTGTCAGAGGGGATGCATGCCTTACAAAAACCAAATATGATATCATAAGCAAGCAAGCAAGACTACCGAGAAAGGAGGAGTACAGAAAAAAGAGAACCGGTCCAAGGACTGAACCTTGGAGAACACCAACAGGGAGGAGAGTGGGAGAGGAGGAATTACCACTGAAAGAAACATGAAAGGAGCGGTCAAACAGATAGGAAGCAAACCAAAAGAGAGCAGTGTCACTGATACCAATGGAACGCATGATTTGTATTAGAAGGGAGTGATCAACAGTGTCAAAAGCAGAGGAAAGATCAAGGAGAAGGAGCAGGGAAAAGTTGTCTTGAGACTTAGCTCTGATGAGGTCATTGGCCACTTTAGTAAGTTTTGGGGGAAAAGGCAGCTCGAAATACAGACTGGAGAGGGTCAAGGAGAGAGTTGATGCTCAGGTAATCAGTAAGTCTTTTGTAGACAAGGCGTCTACAAAGTTTGGAAACATATGGGAGAAGGAAAATAGAATGGTAGCTAGAAGGTATAGAGGGGTCTGGTGAGGGTTTTTTCAAGATAGGGTATAATGATGGTATGTTAAAGTGCATTCACAAGATGGCGTCTCAGGACAAGATTTATCTAGAATTAGCAAGGAAGCTCTAAAGTTCTCTTTGTTGTTTCCTCCAGACTTTTAATCTTTATCTGCTTTTAAATTACGATAAAGACAAAGTGACACATTTAAATAGCAGGCCACGGCAATCATACAAGCTGTTTAATTAGGTCGTTTTCAATTTCACAGCTTCTAATATTGGTTACATCAGATCAAGATGCAAATAATTAAATATGCTCACTGATTACGCTCGCTTGTCAGACTGCAATGTGTAGAAACGTTCAGAGGTCCATTTTTAATGAGGAGTGGATATCACTATCCACTCTCCACTAAACTCCACAAAGTTACTCCATGCCATTGCCTGGAGATATACAGCTCACTTATGAAAGGCAAGCTGCAGAGCTTTGGAGGTCCCATGGAGAACTATATGATTGGGGTCCCAGAGTATAAGGCTTAGCTTCAAGTAGGGGCAAAAAGTATTGTTGACTTGACGGGAAATATAGACCCATCTTTGGATCCAAGGGTCCATCCAACAGGAATAGGTATTGGTATACAGACCAACACTGGTTTCTGCATGAACCATAAGATCCTTGAAGTTTCTATGATGACCCCAAAACACTTATGGCTAACACTATATGTATCGTTATGGTTTATAATACCATGATGTCCTAAGCATAAAGGAACAATGAAGCTTCTCCTTTCAAGACCATATATGTTATGTTGTAGAATGATGGAAGGACCCATCATCACCAGTAAGATCCACTGTATGTACTGAGAAGAAACCCACTCAATTAAATGGTAATGTTCATTTGCAGCTTTGACTTTTGCCACCTATGTAAGAACATTGCCATTTAGGAGTTACTTGTTTTTCAATGGATACAGTAGATTATATCCACATGTGATCTACATACAATATTGATATATGATCACAAAAAAGAGAAAAAGAAAAGCAAATACAAAAATGGAAACATTTAGTTTGCAATTTTTAGGAGATCATGCCAACAAAAAGGTGGTTGTCCATTCTGCCATGATTGACTGTTCTCAAGCATGTGTCTTGGGGTCCCTGCTATAAACATGAAGATTTAGCTGCACCAATTGTTCAAGTTTTTGCTTATCCAGGTCAGAAGATAGCAGTAGCTAGACACTGCCAACAGCATATTTACAGAAAACAGTAGCCAGTGGAGAAGATTTTTGTACTACTGTCTACACAAACAAGCCATGGATGATCATTTACCTTCTTTAATCATGGTATATTAATATTGTGCAAAAATGGATTCCCAAGTGTTGTAAGGGCTGAATATAGAATTATTAAGAAATTAATGTAATGTTCGTGAGTCTCCTACCTCATCTAAGTAGCCAAAACAGAAATGTCCCTGTACAATGCATGTAACGTAATGACAACCAAGGGAGAAAACCTTTCATGAGTCCAAATTATGTTGTGCTCATACAGTAAACAAGACACTAAAGTTGAAAGCAAATCATGACTATTGCAAGTTGGCTCTGCACCACCTCGCTTTAAATTAAATGTACATGTATTTTAAAGCCCTTCTCTGCACTTAATGCTTCATCTAGGTGACTTTGAAACCCCTTTTACTGCATGAGCCCCCTTTTTATCATCGTTTATCTTCTGGGTTTGGTGATCCTGGGTGTCATCTGAGCTAATAGCTAAGGACATGTTTGGGTGAAGAAGAGGTACTGTGGCTTACAGCTCTGGACTGAAAGTGCATATTGCAACCAATTGCCTGAGATTTATTTTTTTAAACATCCTGAGTACTATTCAAACTAGCTCAGATGTGGGCTTCAATATGATAAACAGCCTTAATATTCTATAGGGAAGACAAGAAGGTGAGACAGGGACTGGGACAAGTGTGATTTTAATATAACTTCTATAGTCCATTTACCCAAGTCTGCTGGTACTTGATGACATTTTTTTAATAAAAGTCATCTCTGCTTATGCACCATTTTTACCCCTGTGGATGGCCCTATGATTGCCTTACTGGGTTATTACAGATACAAAAAGTTTTAATGTAGATAACTTAAGCAGCACTCAATGCAGAGCTTTTGTGAATTCAAAATTCAAGAAAGAAGTTTTTGGATAACATCAATCTCCTGCTGTCACAAAATATCCCGGAAAAGGTGACCCCAGTAATGTCGCCAGTGGATTGTTTCAGACTGTTTTAGTTGTCATTCTTTGATGGTGTGTCAGCAGTTTCAGTAGCTGCATTGCATTGATTGTGCTGCAAGCAACCTCAGCTTTTTCTCCAGTAATTAAAGAGGTTTATCTACTTCCACAGCTGAACATGATAACAGATTAATGTAGTCAAGAAAGCAAGTCCACCCAAAAGGAATTAATTGTACTGGGTGGAGTGGGGCAAGGATTGATCTCTTGCCAAGACTTGACTGCTGCCTGGGACCCCATATGAAAGATCTTAATAAATTGTATATAGCTCTGACAGATGCAGTTTGATGTTTCAGCCAAACTACTGTTGGTCCTGGTATGAGAAATGTTTTATTTATTAGTATTAAGAATTTAACACAGGACACAGAATATGGAAATACTAAAAGTCATCTGTCCCTTAAAAGATTCTCTATAGAAATTGTAAATAAATCATTTAGATCATTTAAATGTTGTTTGGGCAGAATCAGAATAAGACCTCTCATGAAACTGATGCTTTGTAGGTGATTCTACACTTGAAAAAGTAAAAAAAATAAAAAAAAACAGTTTAACGAATAAACTGCAGGGTTTGTTTTCTAACTTTAACGTGTACCTGTGATTGTTTCCTGATATGATAATAAGCAGGTAAAGTTTTTATTGATATATAAAAATTGTTTTGCCAAAATGTGCAATTATTCTATACCTTGCCTGCCAAGGTGCCACCCTTCAGCACTGTAACAGCTGCAATATCCTTGTTGCTGCCATCGTCACACTTGCTCTGTCTTCTGGATTTTAAGTCTTCATTGGCTGGGTGGGGATGACATAACTCTCATGCATGTTCAAAGGGGCTATGTCATTTTTGCACAGAATCATACCAAGCCTGCAAACTGAGCTACTCATCATCAGCTTAGTGCACAGAAAAAGAAAATTGTCCTATCAGGGTTTCCTTCTGCAATGGCCTCTGTAGATGCAGGTAATGTGGAGTAATTCATCCCCAAAGTTCACAGCATAGAATATAAAATCTATTTCTAACATCCTAAAGCTCCTACTCTGTGTTTCTATTAGATCTCTTCTGCCCGAGTAAAGGAGGTGTGAGTTTAATGTCATTTTAATGGCATTTTTAGGACATGTTTTAGTGGCAGCTAAGGGGGCATTTTCTGAGTGGTTGGCCAACCGATCATCAGCTGCCAATGAAAAAATAAAAGCAGATATGATGGTCAGTTAGCAAAGTTAATCCAATGCCCTGGACCGTTCCTGTGAAACTTTCTTAGATCGCTGTTACAATTGTGAGGCAGTAACCCCACCGCTTCAAAGCCACCAGTGTGGATCCTAATGCTTGTTAAGGACATAATTTAATTTTAAGAAATACACGTGACAGATCGGAACATAAATAAGGTCTGGGCTATATTAGGATATGCTTCTATCAGAAGTATTCAGTTAGTCTCGGGTGGGGAAGAGACACTGCAATGTGCCTACCTGTTTTCCTAAGCTGAATCCCAGTAAGATCTAAATGTTCACCCCTACCCAAGGGTTATTTTATCTTGTTTTTATGGATATTGAATAAGCTGAAATACTTACCTATGAAGTTACTTTATTTCCTCCTCCCCAGCAATATATACTAAACTTTTTTTTCACTCAGCTGCCAATTAAATGTCCATATTCTATATCCTGTACTTTTAGGTATGGAGGAGCATGTGCCATGTGTAAGCCACACATCCATAAATCTTCCCTTATCTTCTCTCGTACCCTTGTAAGGTGGAGCTGCTGGGTAGCATGTAGGAAAATGCATGTATCTGGGATGCTCTGCATGAATGTAGACCTAAAACCCTAAAAAAAACCTGTTACTTTACACAGCATGAAACACTATACATGGCAAAAATGCCCACCTGCCTAAATGTGCCATTCCTTTAGTGTCTCTTCCTTGTTGGTGGGTGATATTCTGTTGGGCTCACTTATCTGGGCAGTAAGCAGGATAAACTCCTGAAAAGAGATAAGTATTTTCTCTGCATTTATTAGGGATCTTGTCACTAACGAGCTGATTTCAGTATTACAGGACCACAGGTGTGACATGGGCCCAAGGACAGGTACATGCTGCAAAAAAAAAAAACAGAATAAGTGCCCGAAAGAAAAACACAATACTTTATCTTTGAATATAGTTGGTTTCTTGCACCATCTTCTGTCCACTCCCCCTAAATTCCCCTACATGACTGTATAACTGTACTTATCCTCATAAACACATAATGCAGACCATTTCTCTTAATGTGAGAGTCAGTGAGCACAATTAAACGATATAATTGGAGCTGTCAAAGAGTGGGAAAATGTCAAGTCAAACACCTCTTCTGTGACTGCAACAAAATGTTAAATGAAAAGACATTTCAAGAGATTTTACATACTATTGTACTCTTCTTGGAATACTGCTTACCTTATCTATAAGTTTCTTTTATCTGATGACATTTACGGTAACAGAATCATCGTATTTATACGGCATGATTACTGGTTGCTGGGGATGGATAGAATCTCGATAACAAGACATTTCTTCATCTAGTAAGAAGTGCTGCTTTAATATGCAACGAGTCGGCTTATTGTAATGTACAACCTGCTGCTGAGAAGTCTCTCTTCTATTAATGTCCAATGCAAATTCCTGAATAAAATTTAAGCTGGCATGAAAACTATAGAGAAGTAGCACCACAATGTTTAGGATTAAAAAACAATTTGTAGAAATAAAAAAAAAAAAACAATACTGTATACAGAATATTAAAGATTTACTCCCTTGAAAAGTTTTTCTCAACTGTGAGTAGAGTGGAGCAGGCTAAGTCCCCTCCGCAGGATTCTGATATCTTTCAGCAATTCTGGCAGTGAGATCTCACTGTCATAGTTCCTTATTCTGTTCTCAGTCACCTTGAAGATTTTATTGTTCCCGTTCACCTTCAGGTGTTAAATCTTCTGCATGCTCCATGTCCAACAGGGAGAGAAATACTCCCTTAGGCTTTGATTCCGCTCTGGTGCATTAACGAACGTGTGTTGACGCAGGTTAAGTTGTACATTACCATTCATTACAATAAGACAGACTACTCACTTCCATGGCTGTCCATGGACATAATATGGACCAGAAAATGCATTTGCAGTTTCTTTTTCCTGTTGCAGCATGCAGTGTAGATCGATATAACGCAGATGTATTTCTGTAGTGCATTGGGTTCCATTTAAAGGGAGTGGTACTTCAATGCAATATTTAATGAATGGTAAACTACCATTTGTGATAGTAATGACAGGTATGCCATCAGGGGGTAAGGGGTAGTCCTGTACCAGGCCCCAATAAAAAAAACTGATTTTTCAAAACTGGAACCTAAAGATATGGATGTGGGGGATCCAGAAAACATACCTAGTACAGGACCCATAAATGTTTTGGGTGGTTCTGGGTAACATGCACAATGCTGCAATGAATAATTGTGAAGTTGGCCTAACACAAGGGGTATTAACAGGAGGTATAAGAACCAAATAATAGAAGTATACTACTGGATCTATAAATAAAAAGATCAATAAAGGATTCTCAGCATTATTTAATTTTAAAAACAAAGTAAAGAAATCCACTTGATGTTTCAGATGACATGCTGGTAAGATTGTTGTAACTGAGCATGAATTTCATGTTTTTATTTTATTTCAATAGGTGGTTTCAATCAAATGCAAGGAGATGGGATTGAAATTGACCTGGTTGGATAAATCTGTCCCCATTTAAAGACACTACTGAGCTTTTTTTCCCATCTTTGAATTGATTACTCAGTAAAGTGTATTAAATATGTCTATGTACTGGCCAGTATTGGATTCCTAATCACATAATTCTGGTGTTGTAACTACACAACTAAACTTTACTTGTGATACTGCTCATGGTTTCTGGTGGATGAAAAATGCTAAATCTGAGTATGGCCAGAATAGGTGCTTGTGTTAAAACTGGTATTGTTATAAAACACTGCCTTTTGTAGTGCTTCCCAAACCTCTGCTATCAAAGGCAAAAAGCAGCAAAAGGCTGTATTGTCCCTGCTCTAACAGCAATGCAAAGATATCTCAAAAGGATTTTCAGTGTTCAAAGAAACACAATGCAAAGCAAGTCAAATTTTTTACTGAGAGCTGTCATGTATCATTGTAATATAAATATTAAAGAAAAGAAAATGTAGCAGCTGGCCTTATTAATGCTTGTTTTAGTCCCTGTTTATGTGCATCTTGTGTTTGCAGTATACCAAGCTTCTGAAGCTGGAGTGTAGTTTTTGTAGGCTAATTTGTAATTAGCTGACAAGGGGGGGCTATGCTGCTTTGTAGGGTCTACTTGGAGTTAAACGTTAAAAAATCTTTTTTTTATATGTGCCACTCCATGTGTGTTGGTGCCATCCATTTTGGGCAGGAGCATTTGGAACACCAAGTGCAGCACTACAGGGTGCTCAATTATTCATGTTATACGTCACCCAATACACTACAAACTCCCCAACTTTAAGATTTGGTCAAGAATAGTTGAGAGGGATAGTTATGGACAGAGTTTGGAGAAATTTCAAAAGAGAAATGTAAGTGTTTGATGCAAAATGGAGGAAAGAACAATTGTTTCAAGGCTAGATATATGGAGAAAGAATCTGCAAAAAGGGTAAAGTATAGAATGGTTAGAACATTGTTTCTCAGGGTTCCTCCAGAGGTTGCTTGGGGTTCTTTTAGTGATGAGCAGTTTGTGACTCTCAGGTCAGTATAAGTGACACCAATGACAATGATTTTTGGCTATCTGAAAGGGTTAAAGTCTTCCCAATGGCCTGTAAAGTAAGAGTCATTGTTCCTACTGACCACTACACTAATGTACTGTGTCCTCTGCATATATAGAAGAGGTTCCTAAAGGCCTGAAAGTTTTTTTCAAGGGTTCCTTATATTATAAGGAGAAATACTGGGTGAGACCTTCATATTTTATTGTCTGTCTCTCCGCTGGTGAGATTAACCCCACCATTAGTCCAGTTGACAAAAAGAAATGGAGAATCCAAAAAAGTTAGAGGCCTATTTAAAATGAAAGAACAATCAGAAACAAAATCACTATTTTGCTTTTTTTCCAATTGCACTTTTAAATTCACCATATTTATAATAGGGTGATAATTTTTTGGTGACTGTTTTATAAAACTGTTTATGTACTATCAGAGGCTTCATTAACTTCAATAGATTAACTGAACCATCACCTTTTCTACGTGACTTTGCCACTTTTAGAAGTAGTGCTCAGCTGCCGTAGGATAACTGTGAGGCTGCGATTGCCATTTTTTACAAACAAACGCCATTGATCTATATTATTGTCCACCAGCATAATAAATGGACAGGTCAAAGCTGTCATCAGAGAAAGAGTCAAAGGAAATGAATGCGGGCACCTGTATCTGAGACATCCACTACAAATCCATGTGAAACCGCTACATGAATTACCTCGCCAGCATACAACAAAAGCCGAAATATTACTTTTGAATAATATGACCTTTGATAATCTTTTCATTTTCACTTGAGCTGTTAAACTAAAAGGCAGACGTGCATTTTGTAAAACAAGCAGTGACGCGATTTTAGTAAAATAGAAGATTAGAGACATGCTTCTGGCTACCAGCCAGCACGGTTACTTTCTCTTCCACATTCAGCTCAAACAAAACACATTGCTCGCAGTCACATGTCCTCCATCAAACATTGGTCAGAACCGCAAAACGCAAACGTGGAAGGGATGTCTTTCATACTCACTGGAATGAACATAACAAGAAATGAATTCTTTGTACTCAAATGTTCTCACGCTGTATATGGAGCGTTATGACTGCATATGGTGCTAAGATATGGCTGAGTATTTAGGGCTCTGCCTTTAATGTGTTTGGGCTGGAATAAAACAAAATGATTATTTTTAAACAAGACACGTTGAATGGTGAGAAACTGAAAAATATGGAAAGCATATTAGGTATCACAACTCACGCACAGACATGAGACGAATATTTCCAGGGCGCTCGTTTAGCGTTATGGCTAAACTGACGAGCTGTAAAGGTCTTTGAGTATCATAGTTTTTCAATGGTTTGCGGGTGCACGCAATTTTATGGCTTGATATATTTAGCATCTATTTACTCAACATGATCTTATCTTTTGTATGTAACCAAAAAATGTGAATTGTTTTAGGCTTGTGTGCGCTATAATACATTATTGGGTGTTTATTACTAAGAATACGGCTTTGAATACCAGTCCACAAATATCATCATAAAAATTTGCTACTTTTTACATTAAAGGTTTTCTGCTTTTTAAACGAAAACACTATTTGTGGGTGTTAAGTAATCTACAGGCCTAAAATAAATGTTTCATGCTTTTATGAAAAAGAAATGCTCCCATCCTTGTAAAGGTGTTGGCATTAAAGCTAAGTTCAGGCTCATGGTAAGAATGGGCATTCATGGTCGGCTTCTAGCGAATGGCACCTTCCGAGCCACCCAGCCACCCCAACCCGTTTCAACTTCAGAGGCAGCAAGTGGTACAGAATGACTTATTCCCAGCCCTATTTATTCTCTATGGGCAGCTTTGAGGGAAGTGCTACATGTAGCATCTGATCTATGAGCATGATTTACGGAAACCGCAACGCAAATTCCTCACCTGTCTCAACTTTGCATTATCCATGCAAGCATGATCTCTGTCTATTTCTTCTATTTCAGCGCTAGGTCCCAGGTGTAAATCTTGGCCAGGGTGCAATTTAATGGAGTTTGCATGATCTTCCTGTGTTTGTGCGGGTTTTCCCCCGGGTACTCCGTTTTCCCCCAACATTCCAAAAACATGTGGTTAGGTTAATTGGCTTCCCCCAGAATTGGCCTTACACTGCATTAATGGCATTTGACTATGGTGGGTCATTAGATTGTGAGCCCCTTTGAGGGACAGCTGGTGACATGACTATGGACTTTGTAAAGCGCTGTGTAATATGTCAGCGCTATATAGATACTAGGTATTAATAATCATGCTTGCTTATAGTAGATCATGCAAGGAGGATCTCTGTCCTTACAGGCTCTACCAACACAGAAAGTCTGATCTTTGCAATTATGCAACAAATGTTCAACATTATCAATTTTGGGGCATGCACAATTACAATATGGCATCATATTGGAGTAACAGATGGAAAGAAAACTAGAGGCAGGTTTTGGAGAATAATAATATTATTGTTATTAAACAATTTAAAAAGTGCCAACATAGTATGCAGTGCTGTAATAACACTGTACTTTATTAAATAAAGGTTGCAAATGACAAATACAAAAAAATGACACAGGATGACAAGAAGACCCTATCCAAAAGAGCTTACAATCTAAGAATAAAACTAACTTCCCCCATTTAACAAGGTCTCTGTGCTTTATTCCACATACAGGGGCTCCTAGCCTTGCCATCTATTTTACACTGTGATGCACAGATCTGTCATGTAGCACATAACCCATGTGTGGTGTATTCAGTAATGTACAATCCAATACTGCAAATGACAGTCATCTTTTATCTGCTCAATAAAAGTTATAGGTGAAGAGCTGAACACTGGAGGAGAAGTACACAAATCAATAAAAACTCAACAGACAAGAGACAAAGTTATTTCTTGATTTAAGTTTGGGAACATAATTGTGCCACAAACATTCTAATCTAGACAGTAACCATCATAATTTGTAGACAGATTTCTGGAGTTGCACATAAATATATAGCATATGACTCTATTCACACCTGATAATATAAGGCATAATGGCATGGGTGATACTTAGTGTGCTGCAATACCATTTCTTTTGAATGGCAGCCCAACACAACTTGCCCACAGACGTGTAGCCGACCTGTATTGAAACTAATTACAATGCTTGGTAATACACTACAATGAGTTGTGGCACTATTGTAATTTAAAAGTCATGCACTTTATCTGGTGCATTACCGTGTATTGGGCAGCCTATTTTAATGCAACCATGATTCGAAAACTGTTGCAATACCAAAGTCATGAGACATTTGCTCAACCCAAAGGTCTCAACTCAACTGAAAACAGGTGCAGGCTTTAAAAAAATTATATTTTGGGGGTTTAAGTAATCTTCAGGCCTAAAATAAATGTTTTATGCATGTGGAAAAAGAAAAAGGTATGTTCTTTTTTTGCACCTTGCAAGGCACTTTGTCTCCTTTTCCAAGCAGCAGGCAGTATTTAACTACTTACTAGTTTCCTGATTTATTCTTTATATGGCATTTATTTTTCTTTTTACAAATGTTTACAAATAGTATTTTTATATTGGTATTCTTAACTACACTTTAGCCATACTGTGTGTTCAATATCTCCTCCCTGCATGTTCTGTATTGATATAAGCAGGCCAAATTATCAACCCCAGCCAGGTACCTATTTGAATTTTCTTCTAAGACATTCCAGATTTTGTTCTTTAGAACTTTACTTTGCCATGATATAAATAGCCCTGCTCTATAATATTTTTTTTAAATTCACAATTAACCAACGTTGATCACAGAAGCTTAAAAATGATAACACTCCCCGCAGCTAATTTTACTGTGTATTCTCCTCAACAGACATAAAAATAGTGTTAATATCAGCTAGTTGCCGAGTATGGGAAGAATAATGGGTGTGCAGTCTGTCTGTTCATTTTCTGCACTGTGGATGAATAAGCAGCCATTCATCTCATCACCTGCATGAGTTGCGGGAAACTTTTCATGCACCGGGAGCAACCAGTGTAAATATATGTCATTAATATGGAACAGGCGCCGCAAGCACCATCCAAACGATGAATTCTCATAAACAAATCTGTACTAGGGAAACTGGAGAAAACTGCTTAAGTAAGGTGCAAAGAGAAGCCACACTTGTGCATAATCAAGAAGAGGCATTAAAAATTCAAAATTTTTAATAATTATATATTAAATAAATTAGAATAGCAATGCAGAGGCATGTCCCTGAAAATCATATTGAAACACAGAATGACATGCTTAAAAAAACAAGGTGGGATGAAAGTAACGTGAAGTGCATAAGTCATGAGAACAGGATAGGGGCTGCCATTGCTAGTCTACATAAAAAACAATTGTTGTCTGGCTAATTTTTATTAATTAATTTAATCATTTTAAATTACAGTTCCAGATCCAGCAGGCTGAAACTTAGTATTAGAAAGTGTCAAAACTCATTTTATCTAGACCCGGGGATTAAAAGCCATGGGACAGTATGACAGTCAGGTCAGCAATGGTAATACTGTGTTTCCCAGAAAATAAGACCTATCACGAAAATAAACCTAAGCGTGCTAATCATGCAAGGGGGAAAAGTAAGCCCTACCCCTAAAATAAGCCCTATCGGCAGCTTCTTTGTGCAAGCTTCTTCGAAAAATGCGGTCACATGGTACCCGGCGGCAGAGGGATATCAGGAGAAGAGGATGGAAGCAGCCGAGACGCACACCATGGGATTGGAATATGGCATCACTACTGATGAGTACTTTTCTTTTTTTAACCAAATGCTGTAATGTATGTATGCGATTTTCAGAGGTAAAATTAAAATAAGACCCTGTCTTATTTTCGGGAAAACATGGTATATTATTTTATCATTACATTTGCATTTGAAGTAAACCTGTCATTTCTTAATACTTAGCAAAATAAAAGAGTAATTGGATCTGATTTATTAAAGCCCTGCAAGGCTGGGGAGGATACACTGTCATCAGTGAAGCTGGGTGATCCAGCAAACCTGGAAAGGATCTGGTCCAGGTTTCAAAACACTTGCTAGCAAATAGGAAATTACTTTGAAGCAATCCATTCCAGGTTTGCTGGACCACCCAGCTTCACTGATCAAAGTGTATCCTCTCCAGCCTTGGAGAGCTTTATTAAATCAGGCTCATTGTGTTCCATGAAGTCTAATCAGCATATGTCTATCAAAGGCTTCCCCACCTTTCTGAATCTCTACTGTCCGACCAGCTAATTTTGGTAAGGGGTACCACATATAACTTTATCTTCCCTTTCATAATACAGTGTACCTTAGTAGCTAATTAACAAGCCAGAGTGCTGTAAATGGGGTGTGAGAGTGGAAGAATCTCCAGTGTAAGTTTCAACTTGCTCGAACAGAAGCTTAGGGTGAGCTGGTAGCAGCAAAAAAATCAACAGACCAAGGTAAGTACTTATGGTCCATGGAGTTAAAAATAATTCAGAAATAATTAAAAAAATATCTCACTTATCTTTATATCCACAGATCCCTCCATCCCTCTGGAGCTTTCTGTGATTAGGTCCTGCACTGTCTTGGAATCATGCTTCGTCCCGGTGCAGAGGAAGCCCTGGGTGCCGCTATCTTTGTCCATCTTCTTAATTCCTCCGGCTACATCACCCAATCTTGCACTGTACAGGTGCAAGAAGGGGTGACGTAGCCTGATGTTATTAGGACAAAAAGTTTTTTCCTATTATAAGAAAAAGCCCCCGATGGAGCAGCTAGAAGCTCCAGAAGCTCTGCACTCCCATTCTGTCTTTACCGCCATGGTGGTAAAGACAGAAGGAAAGGGCTCACCTATTTTCTTTAAAGGGGTTTTAAACCATTGGACAGCCACTAATAGTGTCAGTACTAGTAATAGGGCAGCCACCGAAGATGCTAGGAATGAACAGTTAGTCCACGGTGATGGAAAAAGGAAGGAGACTTTGCCAACAATCCCTATTAAATAGTAATTTTGTATTTTTTATTTCACTTAATTCTGCTTTTAGGAAACCTATAACTTCGGAAACCTATAACTATAACTGCTCGGTATGGACAATTTAAAAAAATGCTATAAGGTAGGACAGTAGGGAAGACAGATAAACTGGACTGGTGTTAATGTAATTGATGTGCTAAGATAAAAAAAAATGGCATTTTCACTTCTACAGTGTTTCACCTCAATTGTCCAATTATCCTTAAGCAATCTTTTTTAGGAAGAGCATAAATTACCTTTAGAAAGGTGTTCAGACGGTAAATGTAATGTATTAATTGCCTGTACTGGCCATTTTAAGATACAGCTATCCAGAAGGCTAGGAGGGGAGCATTACTGATCATTCACTGCATCTGTAACCTGCAAATTCTACTTCTAGTGAGTTGTTATGTCAGAAGAATTATTAGGGTCCTTTTTGGAACAGCTGACAGGTCCTGGCTGCACAGCAAACTACTGCTATGCTTCTGGGAGAGACAATCTGCACTGCGGGCAGCAAGATTTGCCCCTCACAGCCGCAGCCATGGTGCAGATCTTCAGATTTCAATACCTGTACCTAAGTGCAACCTGTCACATTTGCAAACTATGATCTTCTGAAGCTGCATGCAAACAAAAGGGTCCCAATTGCTCCTATTCATTTGAGTAGGGACTGAGGTTGAGCACTGAGTTCTTAAAATGGCCTACTGTAGACATTGTAATAAAAGTCTATGGGGCTTTCAAAGCTTAAGCTGACCACTTTGTTTACAATTAATGTAATGTTGATCTTACTAATTATAGTAGCTAGCAAAGTGTTTGCCCTTTACAAAGCTTTAGTCTTTTTGGTCTAAAGGAATTGGATGCCACCTGCTGGATAAATTAAACGCCGGGTAGATTTCTGATCCTTTTGTGGCTTCTTTCTAATTCCACTACAATGCCTCCACATTGCTTTTTTTGGTTAAGAGGTTAAACACATTCTAATTAATGTTAGGGAGAAGTTTCATATTAATGCTATGCATGCCTTTTAATTATGCAGATTATGGTTTAATTTGGGTGATATTTATAGGCTGTAAAAAAATCATTTTTAAATTGCAACAACACAAGTTGACAGTGGCGGTGACTGGGGAATACTTACTTAGCAGACAGAAAATGCTTTCTCCAGAAATAACATTGTAGCAATCAAAGTGTCTAAAACATTTGTGTTTAATGTCATGTCAAAACAGAAAACTGTCATTCGAAACTTTTCCAAGTTAAATGACTTTAAGAACTCTGGACTAAAGAAAAACTTTTTCATATTTTCCCATAGGATCAGTGATTAGATTGTAAAAGAGAACATAATAGGGCCCATTGCACGTTGCTGGAATGCACACTATTACATGCATGTTACTGAAATGCACATTAACGTGTGTTATATACAAAATTGTGCATTCATGACCTATGGCACCTCTGCAAGTCCAGAAAAATCTCTCTGTCTCCTACTTGCATCCCATAAAGTGGCTGTGTGGACACAAATTGCCCAGGCATGGTCCACATTTCCCACCATAGAAGATCACAGCATAAAGCTGCAATAGATTAGAAAATAACATTAAAATGATCAAAATTTATCAAACTAATTCTATTTGTGATCCTACTTTCAATCAATATTTGAATAACAGAATGTCTGCACAAACAGACCCAGAAATTTGTTATTCAGCATGTTGACATAAAAAATATAAAATCACTATTTGTTTTACAGTTAATATTGAAATCCTACAGTCAACATTTGGAAAACCCTCTGAAAGGTACATTGGTACAATGCATTGTAATTAAGATCAGTTATTGTGTGAGTGGATGGTACATTGGATACTTGTAGTTGACCATGACTAACAACAGAAAACAATTGCATACTGTATACCTAGAATAATCCATATTGTTCATGATAAAGTGAATGCATGTGGACAGTAAATGCCAAATAAAAGTACTGAGATCAAGCACAAATTAAAAAAAAGATTCAAAAAGTATTTTTTTGGGGGAAAAAAGGTAACTATTGCATGTACTGTGAACAGAGCAACGTAAATGACAAAAAATTAGGGTTTACGTCTACTTTAATGTAAAGAAGGTCCTTTAACCTCCTGGGCGTTACACTGATGTCTAGATTTCTGTACCAAAAGCGTTACACCGTTTTTCATGAAATTTTTTTTTTAAATTGTAGACCTGTAACTTACAGAAATATGTCCGAACAAGGGTTCTAGTAGATATCATGAATATAAAAAATGTTTGAAACGCACAATCATGTGTGTAAAAAAAAAAATTAAATAAAAGACACAAAAATCAGCTTAAACAGGAATACATAAATAAAAGAAAAATACTGAAAATGCGATAATTCGGTATACTGTATAGTAATATATTTTTCTAAAACGCCTGCCTAGTGTCCAACAGTCCAACGTCACATACCTTTAGACAAAACCACATAAATATATTTTGTATTATTTTGTATTGGATTGGATACAGGACTTTGTATTGAATCCATTACAAAATATTTGAATTTCCTGCTACGACCGCCATCGACGGGCGCATGCACAGACATCATCAGGAATCGCAGAGGGACGCGTACGCGAACGCCGGGTGTTCTAATTCTTTCCAAACTTCCATGCAAAAAGTGGTAATTTTTTTGCATGGAAATTTATTTTAGATTGTAGGCTATAATTCACCGAATTACTCAATAATTACTTATAATTCACCGAATTACCTCATAACTCACTGAAATATGTCCAAAATTTTATAAATTTAATAATAAATTTTTTTTTATAAAACATAAAAAAAGAATCTTTAAAAAAAAAGTTTAAAAAAAAAAATAGTGTATAATGTAATGTACCTGTACAGTAGCTTTTATAATATATATATAATAGAATTATATATATATCATATAAGGATTTCTTTGTATTGGACTCAATACAGCTTTTTTGTATTGAGTTCAATGCAAAGGATTTTGAATTTCCCGCACCGATGCATGCAGCGACGTCACCAGGAAACCCCGGTGATCGTCACTGCACTCGCCGGATGAAGAAAGAAGACAGAAGACGTGTCCGGAGGAGCTGCGGCGAGAAGGTGAGTATTTTTTTTTAGCGATCAACGCTGGAACAGAACGGATCATTGCAGCGGGGACCAGGTAAGTGAGGGGATTTAAATAGTGAGAATAGTTCGGGTTTATCGATTTTTGCAAAATCGTTAAACCCGAACCAAGGTCGGGTTTAACGGTCAGGTGGATAAATATAAGAAAAAACTAGCGTATCAAAAGTAGTGCACAAAGTCTCTCTTTCTAACAATAAAATTAGACAAAAGTACCTACAAATCCCAGTTTAATTAGTGTTAAGGTGAAATAAAATTAAAATAAAACTGTTCCATTCCCTATGCCTGGGTAGGATCGGGGGTCAATGGTGGGCAGAAGGTGCGGGATTATCACCTCTGATCAGTTCTCTGGGCCCTTGCCATATGGTGCTTCCAAGCTGCCCATGTGCTGCCAAGAGAGCCAAGGATAGTTGTAGACAAAATGGGGCTTTAGCCAAATATGACTGGGGCTCCAAATTTCAGCTCCCTCTATTCCATTTCTGGAAATCCAGGAGGCTGCCTTGCGAATTCTCCCAATTACCCCAAAACTGGCTCTGTAGAGATTTGGTTGTTAGTCAAGAACTGATGGATGTTGCAAGTCCTGGATGTCTGAGAACCCTGCAGGTCCAGAGGATCTGCGCCTCTGTCAGTGCCACCCACCTTTCACTCCCCTGCTGCCAGCACCAGCTCTGCTAAGGCATCATCTCCTCAGCTCACTTCCTGGTCCAGGTCATGTGACTCCCAGTCAGCTCCTCCACTACCTCAGAGGACTAGAGTGTTTCGCAGACGCGCTCCCCCTGCTGGTGAAGATGTGAACACCACCAACCTATAGTCTCCTAGACCCCTCTGGTGTAGAATAGGATGCAGCAGGTCACATGGCTCCAATCATCACAGGCCCTGCCCTTAAAAAGGAAGTGAAGCCTTTATTGCCTGAACAAGGAGTTCCTTTGGCTCTGCTTCCAGGGTCCTGTTTGTTTATTCTCTTGCTCCTGATTCTTTGTGTACCAACCTCGGCTTGACCCTGGCTACTTCTGATCGCTGCCTGCCCCGACTACTGGCTTAACCTTAACTACTCTCTGCTCCTCACTCTGGTACCACATCCTGTTTCTGCCCATCAGCACTCACCTGTCTCAGCGTGTACAGGGGCCGCAACCTGGCAGTTGCCCGCAGTGCAACATCCTCACCCCTAGAGGCTCTGGTGAAGACTGGGCAGCTGCTTAGACTCTGCGCCCTGTGCACGTCCCTACCAACTGGGCTGGTGACACAGAGGGTCCACCGTCCTGCCCTGCAGTACCGTGACAGTTTGTTCAGGCCATGAACCCCACTGACATTCCTCTGCCTGATTCCATGCAGGACCTGCGTGAGCAGATTCAGAAACAGGAGTCTCTTCAGATTAACCCCCCTAGCGGTCTGATTCTGGCCGCATTTTCATGCAAAAAGCAGTACAATTTTTTGCATGGAAATTTGATTTACATTGTAGACCTATAATTCTTAGGCATAACTCACAGACACATGTCTAATAGGTAATAAAATTAATAATTACCTTAAAACAAAAATAAAAAATATTGTATAATGTAATATAACTGTACAGCAGCATATATAATATATATAATATCTTATATGAATATTTCTTTGTATTGGACTCAATACAGCTATTTTGTATTAAATCCAATAGAAAACTATTTGAATTTCCCGCCGCTAAGTCCCGGCCTCACTGACGCATGCACCGTCGTCAAGAAACGTGAAACCCCGTAGGATGTCTCTGCACTTCGCGTCTGGACATGGGACATGTGCCCAGGACCTGCGGGGACCAGCAGGACGTTGGGGGACAGCAACAGGACAAGGTAAGTGGGTTTTTATTCTGCTGTTAGGTACCCCGAGTCTGACTCAGGATTACAGTTTTTTGCATATAAATTTGACCCTGAGTCAGACTTGGGAATTCCGCAAGGGAGGGTAAAGTTATGGACTTCCTCCGGAGGTGTGATGAACCTCTGAATGAGCTCCAATCTGCCATCAACCAGTCTCTTACCTCTGCGACTGCAGCTCCAGCCCCTGTACCTGGGACTCCTGTACCCACTACAGCTTCAGCCACCATGCCGTCATACTCTGCACTTCGGGTTCCTACTCCCTCCCAATACTCCGGTGACCACAAGCTCTGTCAGGGGTTCATTAACCAATTCCAAATACAGCTGAAATTGTAGCCCTGGAATATTACCAAAGAGCGAACCAAGGTGGCTTTCATCATCTCCTCGTTGTCGGGAGAGGCCCTTGCTTGGGCTTCGCCCCACGGGAAAAGGGCGATCCAATCCTTGGGGACTTCGATACCTTCCTTCAGACCTTCTGCAAGGTCTTCGATGAACCTAGCCGGGCCTCTTCTGCGGCCTCAGAAATATTGGGCCCACGTCAAGCCAACCTATAGGTAGGCCAATATGCGGTGAAGTTCCGAACCTTGGCGTCCGAGTTGAATTGGAACAATGACACCCTGGTGGAAGTTTTCTGACAGGGGCTGTCAGGCCATATTAAAGATGAGCTTGCTGGTCGTGACTTTTCCCCTACTCTTGATGACCTGGTGTCACTCTGTATCCGGATTGATTTTCGCTTCCAGGAGCGGGCTTGGGAAACCCAGAAAGTCCGGCGACCTATTAAACTGGCTCCCACTTTCCAAAGACCCCCTCTCCCAACAGTTGAGCCTATGCAAGTAAACCATGCTCTACCTGGGAAGGGCCACTACAAGCTAAATTGCCCATTGAAGGCCCCAAACGTCAGTGTCTAGGGAAATGGGGAGATGTTTCCCTAGTCAAACCTATTACCTCTCCACCATCCAAAATAACATTTCCTGTCTGCATCTCATCAGACACCATTTCTGAACCCAAGCCTTTTTGGACTCCGGCGCTGCTGGAAACTTCATCAGCCAGCAACTGGTCTCTGTTCACAACATCCCTGTGGTGCCCCTATCCAAGCCTTTGGTGGTCTCCGTGCGTAATGGACTGCATCCAGCATGCCACCATGCCACTCACCATGAAACTTGGGTCTCTGCACACTGAGACTCTTTCTTTTTTGGTGGTTCCCAAGATCGTCTATCCAGTTTTGTTGGGGTTGCCATGGTTGAGCAGACATGCCCCCGTCATCGAATGAGGCACCAGAGACACACTTTCGTGTAGTGCCACCTGCTTCCAGGAGTGTCTGCCCAGGCTATTTCCCAGCGATTCCTTTCTGCTGCTGCTTCACCTCAGCCTAGCCTGCCAAGACCTTACTGGGGATTTGCTGACGTCTTTACCAAAAAACAGGCCGAGAGGCTAATACTGCACCGTCCATATGACTGAGCCATTGACTTAGTCCCTGGCTCTTCTCCTCCTCGGGGTAGAGTGTACCCTCTATCCATCCCAGAAACTAAGGCCATGTCTGAATATATTTAGGGGAATTTGGAGAGGGGCTTTATCTACAAATCATCATCCCCAGCAGGAGCCGGGTTTTCTTCGTGCAAGAGAAGGATGGTTCCCTGCATCCTTGCTTTGATTATAGAGGTCTGAATAAAATCACAGTTAAGAACAAGTATCCGCTGCCCTTAATCCCCGAGCTGTTTAATTGCCTTCACGGGGCCTCTGTCTTTACCAAGTTAGACTTGTGCGGTGCCTACAACCTGATCCACATTTATGAAGGGGACGAATGGAAGGCTGCCTACAACCCCTGGGAAAACATTTTGTTAAAAAGAGCCAGCACCCTACGGTCCTTCAATGGGGGCATGCTTCCAAGGTTGCTGGTCACCACTGGCAACACAAAACTTTAGACTTAATCAACCGTAAATATTGGTGGCCAAATTTGAAGCAGGATGTCTGTGACTTTGTGGTTGCTTGTACTGAGTGTGCTCGGTACGAGGTGCCTTGCAGATCCCCCTCCAGTCTTTTGCTGCCACTTTCAACCCCTGAACTACCATGGTCTCATATCTCCATGGATTTCATAACTGATCTCTAATGGGTTTACCACAATATAAGTTGTGGTAGATAGATTTTCTAAAATGGCCCATTTTATTCCCCTTCCTGGTCTTCCTACTGCTTCCACTTTGGCGAAAGTCTTCCTCAAGGAAGTCATTCGTCTGCATGGAGTACTATTACACATGTACACATTACACTATTACACAGTGTCGTACCGTGGAGTGCAGTTCACTTCTCGCTTCTGGCGAGCCCTGTCGTCTGTTGGACATCAAGCTGGACTATTCCTCTGCCTACCACCCCACTCTAACGGGCAGAGCGGACGAACCAATCCCTGGAACAGTTTTTTCGCATGTACATCAAATCCCAGCAAAGTAATTTGGTCTGACCTATTGGCTTGGGCTGAGCTGGCTCACAACAATCGCTGCAATGAGTCTACGGGTCACAGCCCATTCCTCATTGTCTCTGGCCGCCACCCCAATCTCCCAGTCCTGTCCCTACACTGTCTGATGTTCCCGCTGCAGCTGCTACCATTGACCACTTTCAGCAGGTTTGGAGAGAGGTACAAGAGACTTTACAGCGCTCCTCTCTATGCTAAAAGAAATGGGCTGACTAAATGATCCCCTGCACCTCAGTTTTCCCCTGAGGATAAGGTCTGGCTTTCTACTAAAAATATTCAGTTTCAGATGCCGTCTCCCAAGTTGGCTCCATGTTTCATTGGTCCTTTTCCCATCCTGTCTCAGAATAATCCAGTCACGTACAAGTTGAAACTGACTCCTTCTCTAAAAATCAGTCATTAAGACTATCATTCTCTGAGTACCTCAGTGGCCAGGGAGAGTAGCTGAGTTAGGGATTAGAAATTACATTTAAAGTGAAGAAAGAATGAATGGGAAGGTTTACCACTTGGTGTAGACGTAAACCCTAAGGTTAGTACAAACAGGCCAATAATAATCTGCGCTCTAATTTCTAATCCAATAAAATGATTGCAGATGAATCCAATGTGGTACCTTTATTTCTAAGTAAACCATGGATCAGTATATATTTTTTAGTGCCACATCCACCAATTTTAAGGACTTTAAAGGTGCTAATTATGGATTTATCACACGCGTTTTGCAACATAAGCTTCCTCAGGAATGATAAGCCAGTATCATATCTGCCAAGTATTAAAAACAAAAGAAATAGACACAACTACTACTGTGAGCTTTCAAGATGGAAAATCCAAAGTGGGAAACAGACTAGGAGGTGCCATTATCCACCATCAACCTGACATCTCACTTTGTATGTACATTTTTGGGGAATGCCATATCACAGGTCTTGTTGTACTTGGTGCTCAAGGTTTCGTTCTCTCTGGTGCCTCCCTGTAATTCAAGTGACTGGATGTGTTAAATTATCAGGGCTGTGTGTGGGGAGGGTTGAATGCGTCAAGACTGTGACTGAGGAAATCCATATGAGAACTGACCTGTACTGTGGTTTCCTGCCCATCCCCAACACGAAAAGAAAAGCTGGGCATTGAGGAGCATATCTCTCTTTTTTTATAACATATTTAAATTTGTCCTTGAAATCTGGTTATGTTACCAGTTCTGATTAAAGTGAAACTAAACTCAGTGGGCGGTGAGTTTCTGCAGCATACTTGCCGATTCTGCGCAGCATACTTTATGTGCAGCATACTTGCCGATTCTGACACATATTTACCCTGTGCAGCCGCCCTGCTGTCCAGGACTTGTCATCACCATGTGAGAGTAAGTTGCCATCTTCGCCCCAGGTTCCACGATGGACTTCCATGAAGATGGGTGATCCTTTGCTGCCACTGGATGGCCACTGATGATGGAGCTCCAACATGTGTGCAGGAGTAACATTGTCTTTAATAGCTGGCCTTTTGTGTAGCACTTCCGCAATACCAAACCATGCTCTACACAGCCTGTCTCTTTACATTTGCATGTCTCTTTTTGTCAATTAATACTCCTCCTGGTGACTTTTTGGTTTTCTTAGTTTAGGTAGAAACAAAGTATAGAGTTCTCCTTTAAAGCAGATGGAAACACAGTGAGGTTTTGTTTGCCATAAAAACAAATAAAATCTGCTAATTGCATTAAAAAACGCTTTCATAAAAAATTCACTATAAGCAGATGTCAATCGGATTAATTAAAAGCAGAAAAGTTGAAATGTGTCCAGCTCCATATGTCTGAATTACAATTAGACATGAAGCAACATTCAAGCATCGTGAGCTAATTTAGCAGAGCATTCAGAAAAAAAATTCTACATGAAGTCAGGTTGTGTTCACTTTCTGTATCGCTGTAAGCTGCTACAGGTCCTTAAGGTTACAGTTTGCATTTTTAGGAATGTACTTAGCTTGGAGTAGGGAACGATAGTGGATGGAATTGAACTGTAGCAAAGATCCCTATCACAAGCAAACCCAAATGCCAGCAATGGCACTGCCAACACGTCATAGTCAAGTGGACCTTTGCTCTTCCGGCTCTCAAACAGTGGCGCCTATTCAGGGGTACAGATTTGAGACGGCTTGGCCAATCAGGAAACAAACAGCTCAAAATCTGTACATCAGACATCCTGGAATTACAGCCCCATAATTTAGGTATAACATAAGATAATAAACCACTCAGCTTTCCCGTCTCTTCAAAATGAAAAACAGCCACTGAATAGTAAGATCAAAGAAAAGCCACATTTCAGCAGCATAAACTGAAGTATCAGAGTAAAAACCGAAACCATTTCAATAATGGCTTTTGTCCTGAAGAGAGGAGAAGGTGGTTGGTCTCAGGGTATATGTGACTAGACATAATTTATATTAGTCAGCCGGATCATTTCTTCACATACATACAGTAATAACATAATCCCAGAAACGTGCACTGAGATAATTCAATGAGCAGAAATATTCCACAATATTATAGAACAAAGCCACTTGTTTTAAAGGGGAACTATAGCTATAAATTAAAAATTGCAACTAGGTAGGTTATTTATTAAAGAAGGGACATGTTATGTCACTTCTGCAATAAAATAAGCATACCACAATTTTTTAAATACAGTCACCTGTCCCTATCCTGTTGAGGGTGCTGCCGTCTTCTTCTTCTTGTCCTCTTCCAGGTATTGGATCTTCGGCCATCTTGATTGGCTGGAATTACATAACTCCCATAGTTTTGTTAAAAAGAAAAAAGAAAATAGCGAACAGGCAGGTATATATGTTTTATTGCAGAACGCCTGTGCCTTTTTGCAATAAAGATCTGTTGGCTTGCACATTTTTTTTAGCAAAACTATATTTGTCATGTCTTGCACTGTCACGCAAATATTATTTTTTACCATATATTGCACTGGGCCAGTCATTCAAATGAGTGTTCATGCACCAATTTTGGCAAATTGTGTGTTGGAGCCGCATTGTCTCACCATATTGGGATACCATTCTAAATGATTGGGATGCTACAACACATTGATGTGCATAACACAGTATCTGACTATTTATTGTTGCATGCCTGTAATCTCAGATTCTGGTTTGTTGGATCACCCAGATTCTCCCATGACAGTCTGTCTTCACCAGCCACCACAGCAAGTCAGTTGATTACCACTGTCTTATGCTGAATATCCAAACTGGAAAAGGTTGGAAGGAAGAGGTCTTTCGCAAATTTTCAACGTGGTACTATATTTGTCATGTCATGTACTGTCATGCACATATTTATTGTCCTGTTTATACAACATGTTAACTTACATTGCATTAGGGCAACCTATTACAATGAATGCACCCAAATCGGGCATGCACCATTTTTGGCAAATTGTGCGTTGGAGCTGCATTGCCTCACCATATTGGGATACCATTCAATATGAAGGATGCTACAGGACATTGATGTGGATAACACAGTATCTGATCATTCCTTGTTGCATGCCTGTTAACTCAGATTCAGGTTTGTTGGATCACCAAGACTCTCCAATCTTCACCAGTCTTGAGGAACTTTAATAAATCAGGCCCTTTTGGTGCCATTCTTCAAGAGCCATGCAGTTCACTACCACTGTCCTATGCTGAATATTGAAACTGGAAAAAGTTGCAAGGAAGAGGTCTTTTGCACAAAGAAAGATGAAGAACCTGCAGTCACTGAACCCAATAATAAATAAGCAGACCACAAAAATAATAGAGCATTAGGTTTATTATAAGCACAGCACTAAGTGCTTCCTTTAGAAAGACAGCAGCCCATGTTGGTTCCAAGGAGAAGACCCCTTTATGTAAAGGAGTGTATATAGCCTGCAGTAGGTGAGGTTTCACTAAGTGAGATTGCCATAGGTGTGTTTCAGAATCCCTGTCCTGAATTACAAACAATGCATTCCAGATGATAAAATCCTAACAAAGACAAGCAGCATAGACTGGTGTACAATATCAATGCCTGGATGAAAGTTTTGAGCAGGTAAGCTTTGCTCTCTGTATGTATCTGGAGACTTCATTTTCAATTCTCACAGAAGTATACCTTTAAAGCATTGTTTTAGTTAGCTTCTCCCTTCAGATGTGTTCTGAACAATTTGGTCTCAAGAGAAATGACTCATCAGTAGACAGCAAGAGGGTCACAAGTGTTCAGGCTGCGAGAGAGAAAGTGACAGGACATGAAACATTCCCATTTGTTACAGTAAATGAGGAACTGAGGGACGCCCGGAAAAAAAACTCCATCAGATTGAAAGATAACAACAATTTTTTTTGGGGGTGAGTTAGGGGTGAAAACATTTTTCACACAGGTCATTAAACATCATAGTGAAAGATATTTTATATGTGTATTATTATGTTTTAGTATTTTTAACTTCAACTCCTGGTAAAACCCTGCTTTGGGACCTATACCAGAATTTTACTGCTCTCTTGGTCTTCTTTGGATAAACAAACCCTCATCTGCTGCCCTGGTGAATGGAGAACATTGGGACATCATAGGAAATCTCTTCTATAGACAGCAAGAAAAGAGTCTGGAAAGGCTTAAGCTGCGTACACACTTGCAATTTTTGTCGTTGGAAAGGATCTTTCACGATCCTTTCCAACGACAAGGGACTGCACGATGCATGAATGGTGCTGTACATACAGCACCGTTCATGCTCTATGAATAAGGATAAATTAATCTTGGTCCAAAACCATTAAACTTTTCATTTTAACTTGAACCATTGAGCTTTGTAAACAACAGGCTTTAAAGTGTAACTAAAGGCAAAAATTTTACAAATAGCAACCAGGCAGGTCCTTTATTTCAGAGGGGACAGGCGATAAAATACCCTTACCTGCTTGATCACAGTTTTATAATTGCACTCACCTGTCCCTGTTTCATTGTGAGCGCCGCCATCTTTTTCCTTTTTTTCCTGCTTTGATCTTCGGACATGTTATTTGAACAGGTCAGGATCACGTAACTCCTGGGCAAGCGCAGCAGCCACAGGGGAAGCTGAGATGTGCCAGGTATCCTGGGTATCCCACAATGCGCTGGGTATGCACACCGTAGGGGTTTTTGTTTTCACAGCTTAGGACAGTAATCAGGCAGGTAAGAATGCTTACTGCAAACTCCTGTCCCTTTCTGCAATAATGCCCTGGCTGATCCTAAATTTTGAAAGCAGATCTTTAGTTAAGCATCTTTAGTTTATTAACAAAACGTAAAAGAGAACTAGATAAGGAGTAAAAAGCAGTCAAAAGCTCTACTTGCCTGCTGGATATAAAACACAAAATATTTGAAATGTCAGAAAATGTCACATTAAAACAAACAAAAAAAATATATATACATGTATTTTTTATCCTGATAACAATAAATAAAAAAAATGTACCAAAACCATCATGCATTCTTTTTGAAGGCAGTATAAAATGTACTTTTGCATCAATGCTGCAAAAAGCTAAACAGCCACTTCCCCAAACATATACATAATACTAAAAAACAGAAACAAGACTTATTCAGAGTTATTATTTCAGGCTGAAGCTGCAGAATGGTTCCTGGGGAGGGGTTACTCTGCTCTGCACATCAATATTGCTTTTTGTGGTTTTATAGTGCCTTAGCACACATCAATTACTCATGTTAAATGTAAAAAGCTAACATCTGCAGCCATATTGTTCTACCTCTCCCACCTGGATCACCTTTTTAGGTCCATGAGCTCCTATTTACGTTGTTGTTTTTCCCTGCTATATAAGTACATATGCAAGTTTTATTTTTTAAAGAGTAATAAAAGTGAGCTTTTGCCACTGAATGCCAATGAGCAGATATTAGCCAGATAATAAATACTTGATTTGCATTGAAAATTTCCTCTGTGATACATTCTTTCATGTTTGCAGAGTCAGCGGACACAGTAAACAGAAAGGAAGACTTTGCTTGTGCCAGCACGCCTGCAGAGCTTCTCACTTAACAATCAATAAAAAAGTGTAGGTGGCATTATATGGAAACAAAAAAAGAACCCTCCTCAGATCCCTTACCTGACGTTATACAAGTAGGAAGTTAATTATAGAAGAAGTAGACCAATTATAAGACATCTAAGTGAAACAAAAAGCTGAGTACTGAGAAAATCACAAAAAAAAGAAATAATCAAAAAGCACAGCAATCATTTTCTGACGACTTTTAAAGTGGACTAAAATGAAATTATAGGAAATATTTTCCCTTTAAAATCTAACTTTGTCTGAAATTTATCCTGAAAAATAATAGTCCACATCTGGTAGGTGAGATGTAGGCTCTCCTATACCTATGGCATCATAGCTGTATACCTGTAATGGGGTATTTAAGGCGCCGATGCTGCAGGAGATTTGGAGTGAGATTTGGTGACGCCACCACTGTGCTGTTTTTGGTTTTCCTTGCTGGTGGAAATTCTGACATGAGGAAGAAAAGCCCTGCGTCTACCTACATGGCCACTTCTCTACAGAAATACTGTGGAAAAAGAAGCATGGTTAGCCAGTAATGGCTCATCTGCAAGAACGTGACAGGCAATAAAGGTGACTAGTCCATTGCCATCTGACAGCCATTGTTTGGCAGTTTCCGGTGCACTTATATTTATTAGGCATGCACAATGTATTAGAACCAAATTCAGCAAGTTCAAGTTCTGTACATTTCTTGTTCCAGAGATACAACAACTGACAGAAGCAAATCCTGCAAAGTTAAGGAATGTACCCAATAAATTGAAACCATACTGTAGAAATAGGGTAGGGTAGCTAGCAGGTAGGGCATTGCAAAAGCTACATTGCCCTTTTCTGCCCAATTAGAATTTTTCCAGTACACTCACTTGCCCTCGCTCCTTTGCGGGTGTCAGCAACTGCATCCAATCTTCTTCTAGATTCAAGATTTCTGGCCATTTTAATTGGTCGGGTTGGAATACCATAACTCTAGTGCATATGACATGAACACCTGAGTTAATTCATTCCTGGAAGCCAGGCCTGCTGGGATTACACACTAAGCTGGCCATGCATGCTCACAATTTTTTATATTTACAGTTTAGTTTTAGGCTTTAGGGTCTTCACCAAAATCCATGTTCTGGAATCATGACATCAATCTGGGGGAATTTTCTTCACCTTTGAGTGGCACACAGCTCCCCGTGCATGCACGGTCCGGAGCACATAAGTTTAGTGGTTTATAGGTCCGAAAAGGTTGGCGACCACTGCTAAAGACATAAATCACCACTATAAAAAAAGAGCTTGACTCCCTCCACAATGGAAGCATATTCATGATCTCCATAGGCCCTTAGGAAAAGTCGACCATGCTAATTGCACATTTATAAAAATGGCAGCAATAATAAAACTCCCAGTAACTAATAACAGTGCCATTGAACAGGTGATCATATAAAAGTGATGATCTTGTCTGTGCCATTCTTTTTGTACAAACAATGGCACTTGTCTGGCAATCTGACAGATTATGCTAAATAACAGTATAAATAATAAAAATGCCTAATTCTTCTTGGAGTAGTCACATTTTTGTTAAGTTTAACAGCACATTGCAAATGAACAAAAAAAATATGAAAAAACACAGTAAGTTACTATTTAAAATAGGTTAAGACTTTATAGACATGTGAGCACCATACAAAAATATAAAATATTCTTTGCATTGTAGATTTTATTAGATTGTGGCCTCTCACTATAAAAATGGAGTTACACTTTGGTAGAAATAAGGTCAATTCTGTAATTCTAGATTACATTTTTCTGGAGCCTTCCGCGTTCTCTTTTCTTGCTCCAGGTCTCAATCAGAACAGAGATTGTTGCACAGTACAGACTAATCTGACAGACATGCTTTTCTCTAATACATCCAAACTCTGATTTACAGTCCAGAAGGGCCCAATTATATTTTTCATCCTGGCGCAGACTGAGTAAATACAATTAGGTCCGGTGCTTTGATTCCATTGTTATTTTTAAACCATTAAAAGGAAAGACATGAAAAGCACAGAAAAAAACTATGTCATTATTTCTCTTGTCATAATTTTGATTGCAGGCTGGCTCTCCAAAATTTGAAAGTATACCTATCTTGAAATGAAATGAGGCTTGCCAATGTAGACCTGGGAAATTACAGAGAGATTATTATTTGCCGGGAACCAGCTATAGGAGAGTTTTTCTAGCACTGTGGCTGTCTATTGTTGCAGCTGCACATCTAGAGTGCAAGAGGAACAGAAACATCATTTTTCTGTATTTTCCAAAATTCCTTTTTAAAATTATAAAAGCCTCTTGTACTAGTGCTTAAAGGCGCCTGAAATGCATTCCTGTGCAAGTCTATTGAAGCAGATAATATGCGGACCAACCATGAGACACAACGCAAAGAATCTCATCACAAAGACAAAACTGCACCACAATGCCTGCTAAGCATCTGCAAAAAAAGTTTCCCAAACCTCTGGTATTCTCATTTGATTATAATAAGAGGGCTTTGTGATTTTTTTTTAATCATCTGTTGGGCATTTTCTGCAAAACCATCTGTGCAAATTAGCCCTTAGAATACCAGTAGCCTAGCTCATTTGCTAGCTGTATTCAATACTTTTTGAAGTATACAGGAAATAAATAAAAATCAGTAAAACTGATGAGTTTAAGTTCCGATCTACATACTTGTTCCAGAAGAGTGACACAAAGGGTCTGATTTATTAAAGTCCTCCAAGACTGGGTACTTTTTTATCAGTGAAGTTGGGTGATCCAGCAAACCTGGAATAGTTTTCTCCAATGTATTCTGTTAGCAAATGTTTTACATCCTGGCAGATCAATTCCAGGTTTGCTGTATCACCCAGATTCACTGATGAAAGTGTATTCTCTCCAGCCTTGGAGAGCTTTAATAAATCAGGCCCATAAGGTCTGATTTATTAAAGTTTTCCAAGTCTGATAAAAATAGACTATCATAGGAGAACTTGGGTAAACCAGCAAAACTTTTATTGATTTCCTCAAACTCATTTGCTATTAGTTGGAAAATGTTTTCCATCCTGTATCAGATACATTCCAGGTTTGCGTTCCACCGGGGTTATCCCATTATAGTATATCTTCAGTCTTGGAGAGCTTTGTAACTGCAACACTGTTACACTTTGTAAGCGTAACTAAAGCCAAATTTTGCAATCAAAACAATCAACACTAACTTTTTTTAACACCCCCTTTTCCTTTAAATAAAAAGTGAATTTTGTAACCTCACATATAAGACCAATTCCATGCTGCCCTGGACACATATGGAACTGATACCATGTTCATGTCATTACTTATTGTTGTTCTTTGCAACCTCTTTACCCTCACCAAAAGAAGAGAAATATCAGTTGCTGCGCAAGTTTTGGGCTTTTATAAAGGCAATTTAATCCAAGATATGTGACAGAAAAAAGTAAAAAAAAAAAAAAACACCCCACTTTAGGCACTTTACTTTAGCTTTAAAACCAGAATGGGGCCAAAAGCTCTACTTGCCTGCTGGATATAAAAATACAAATCATTTATAATGGTTCTAAACAAGACATTTTTTCCAATAGATACCACTGTTTTTAACACCCAGGCATCATTGGTATTAATGTTGTGATCACTTCTGGATCATTGCAAATCCAAATTTGTAAGTAATATGTAAATTTCTTTATGTATGTATTTAGACTTCAAATTATCATATTCCTACTTTTTCTAAACACATTACTTTCACTATGTAAGATAAAATAATCTATGTAACCTGTTTTATTGTCAAGGTGTCCTGTACTGTGTATAATTATCATGCAATAAGTTATTGTACTTTGCTGATATATATACATTTCTTTTTAAATAGCAATATTATCTTTGCTCAACTCTCCATTTCCCCTGAGGAAGCCAAAAACAGGCGAAACACGTCGGGGACGAAACTTCATTTTGCATGACTTGACTTTTATGAGCATATTCAAAATATGAACCATAGTGATCTTTGTACTTTTGGACTTATACCAAACAGGACTTGAAAATAAAAGAGAAACGATTAATCTGTTCCCATGAAAAAAAATCCTACTAGTATTGGCATATTATACATTGATGGGGCTGTATGAAATCATTTAAACACTGCTTAATACTAAAATACATAAATACAAAAGCAATTAGATGAAATAAATGAAAATGTAACCTCACTTTACCTTACTGAGAAGAGTCGAGTGCCTTCTAGGATGGTGCTGGGAAGGGAGGAGGAGGAGACGTTATGTAATTCACAGAGTGATATAGCGCGGGTTGTTCACTGAATGATAGTAACTGGCGTACTGACACTCGTGGGCAGTCGTGGCTTTGTCTCAAGAGAAGTAAATAAGGGTAGCGCGCGGTGTTATGACTCATTTTGACCCATACATGTTCTAGCACAAAGGTTGTATACCAAGAAAAAGTTTTTTGTGTACAAACAGGACATATACCCAGGTACCACTGTATTAGTCTAACGACATAAGTGATTGTTGATGTTAGATTATTTTCATGGTTATTTTTTGCTTACCTACTTTTATATTTCATCTTTGAATAATACAAACAAAGAATAGATTTTAATTAAGACTATCAAAGTGCCCTAAAGGCCTCTCTTTCACTACAACCCCCCCCCCCCCCCCCCCCCGTTGTCCCCTTCGATTTCTTATTAATGAGGTCTTGTACAACCTAGAATCATTGTAAGAATTTAGAACCCCCTTTTTGGTACCCTTTCTTGTTTCTTTTCCAAAATTATTACCGTATTTTCCAGCGTATAAGACGACTTTTTAACCCTGAAAAATCTGTGCCAAAGCCGGGGGTCGTCTTATACGCCGGGTACCGGTACTTACCTGCAGCTTGCGAGTCCCCGCGAGTCCTCCTGTGAAAGCTGCAAACGCGAGCCTGCACAGGAGGACGTGAGCCTGGATTGGCTCTCCAGTGGAGAGCCTGGATTGGCTCTCCAGTGGAGAGCCTGGATTGGCTCTCCAGTGGAGAGCCTGGATTGGCTCTCCAGTGGAGAGCCTGGATTGGCTCTCCACTAGAACACGCCCAATCATTAAAGGAACGCGCCCATTCATTCCTTAGAACTAGTACTGTACTGTTCCCTCTGCCTCTCAGTTCTCGCACAATAGCGAGATCTGACAGGCAGAAGGAACAGTACAATACTGGGCGTATAACACGACCCCCAACTGAGTGGTTAGAGTGGGGGGTTGTCTTATACGCCCAGTCGCCTTATATGCCAGAAAATACGGTATATACAATTTTTACATTAAGGTGTTTTAAAACAAAAAAAGTATATGATTTTTCAAATGTATTTTTTTTTAATCTTGATGATAACAAATAAAACGTATGAAAATCATTAAGTATTTGAAGGCAATACAATATACATCTATACTGAAAAAGGAAAAATGAACGCTTCAAGACAGCCATCAACCTTTATAATGTCCCTATTGCTTTCATTGGGTGCTCTTGGAACATTTATAGATGTTTTCAGGCATTGTAGGGGTAATGATGAACATTTTGGGGACATTTATGAGCATTTTAACACTTTCCAAATGCTGCAGGATGGGTTTCCTTTACAGCTCATCAAGAAAACACCATGGTATGAACTAGCCTATTGAAATAAATGGGAACATGGACAATGCTGGGCAAACAAACCTCATACAGACTTCAGAAAGTTGTTGGGTGATTGTCACAAGAAACAGTCTTTTTCATTTTTTCCTATGACAGATGAATGAACAAGCTCTGTACACACAGCATTGGCATGTTCAATGGAGAGGGGAAGGGGGAGGACAAGCAAATGTCACTCGGTATAGGAATGCACAGCGGTTGCTTTTGATCAGTCATTCATCAATACAAGCCATGGCAGATTGATTAACGATGTTGGAGGGCTGCTGAATGCATGTTAGATTTTCACTGATGAAAAAATGAGCCTTGGATGAGCAAAGCACACACTCAGCATCATCATCAATGTCACAAACAAATAATTGGAGGTGCTGTAGTTTCACACATCAGTACGGTTTGGCAGTTTTTATCCAACATAAAGATATAGTAGGTGAACATAAGCTGATATTATGTCAGCCAACTGCTAATTTTTGCCTTGACTTAGGTTCTCCGTTAATTGTGCTCCATAATGAGCAGTGAACAATCCCCCCAAACAGGACACATGCTGCATTAAACATAAAAAGGACTGTGTAAATCACTGCTGGGCTCAATAATGAAATCATTATTAGGTGATAGAACACGCATAATGATGTTGTGAGGGTTCGGTATTCAGAAGTGATGACAGCCGCTACATAGAGAATGTTATGTAGTGAGGGAGAGCTGTGTTATCTGGCCTGCCAAACACAATTATAAACAAGCAGGGAGCTGTCACGATGACGGCTCTGCTACAATCTCCGCTCTCATCCATTCCATTAGTGCTAAAGGTAAAGTGTGTGTAGGCGCAACAAAGATACAAATTGCAAGGCCAGATAAACCAATTACTGTTTATCTATTAAGTAATTGCTAAAATTTGCTGGCCATGTAAAGGCCATTTTTATCTTAACCCCTTGGAGCATATGGAGACCCAAACACTAAACTTCATATAAGCTTGAACTTGCTTGTTTAATTTGAAAAGTCACTGACAATTTTTTTAAAATCTTCAGGTTTTATTAGAACAAATGCCTGGTAATCCTGCAATGACTATAAGGCAAGCATGTTCAAAGTCAATTGCGGCTTGTGTTCAGATTTCCATCGGCCCGCAGCCTCTGTCATAAAATCAATAATATGGGGCCCGCCAGCACTCTTGACAACAGTATAAAATACACGAGTACAAAAAAGCTATTTTATATTTCGTTAGAGTCGATCAACCGCCTTGCAATTATCGGCATGCTGTCTGCACAGGGAATCCCCTACGTCATTATAGTGGGTGTGTGCTGTGCGGGACCCACAAGGACCACGCCCACTCTGATTCCAAGAACATGTTCTGCACAGCGCCCGCACTGATACACAGGGAATTGTGCACAGGGAATCCCTCACATCACCCTGGTGGGCTGTGCTGTGCAGGACCCACGTAGACCAAGTCCACACTAAACCTGGTTAGTGGTCGGCCCTCACACATTTTCACTTCACCAAATCTGGCCCCCTTTGCAAAATGTTTGGACACCCCTGCTATAAGGTATAAAGTGGCAATGCTCTCACCTTGTCTCCTAGTTGGATTGTCATTGTCATGGTATGCATCACCAGGGAATCCAATCTGGGAAATGCCATGCAACCATTGCTAAAGAGCATGTATGTATGCAAGGGGCTCGATTTATAAAACAGGGAATCTGACATAACCTCATTCTCTTGTAAAAATTCATTACTGCCATTGATACATGAGGACCCAAAAGATTCCCACAAGGAAATGTTTGAGGGAATGTCTGATTCACTGTTTCAAAAATCATGCTTAATGCAGGACTAAACTAAAAAAAAAAACTATCACACTCATCTTTAATTCCGAAGATCGTGCTGGAGCTTTCCTCGACTGGGTTCCACTCTGTCCTGGAATTCTTATTTGTTCTAGCGAGGAGGAACACCAGGAACCGCCATCTTTTGCCTTCTTCTGGGTACATCACCTGATCTTGCACGAGATCGGGCTAGCCCGCTGTAAAAGGGAAAAAAGAATGCCGATCTCACTGTGCATACGTGAATTCGGCATCTCTTTCCTCTCAGGAAAGGAAAATACCCCGGGATCGGGCATGCACAGAACGAGCCGCTATGAGCCTCCCGGGAAGTGTGACGTTGGTATTCTCGGCGATTAAGACAGAAAGGGGAGGTGCTTCACACAAAAAAACAGGTGTTGCATTCAAAAAAATTTAAGAACAATATTTTTCCTTTTCATAAAAGCGTTGTGTTTAGGTCCATTTTAAGATGTGTGCTGCAAGAAGGCTGCTAGATATCAGAAAATATGGAAGCTGCCATTGTGGACTGCCTTAGAAAATGATAATTGCCCGGTTGGCAGTTTGACACACTAGCTTCAATACTTTCTGGGTAACTGATCTAAAAGAAGTATGCAGATTAGGAAAAGTAAGTGTAAAGTCAGACAATCTTATCTGCATATTCATTCTCAGACAAAGGAAACAAATTACTGTAGCCCTTCCCAGATGCACAGTCACAACTTCCCCTTTGGTTGATCACCACTGGTGGCAGGTATGGAAATCATGTGACCTAGTCCTTTCCTGCCATGTGACAGCGCCATCCTGGTGCCCTACATTGCCAGATGGGGATGATAAAAAAGCCCTCAGCCCCCTATAAAGACCATATGGCACAGGGCTTCATTTTTTTTGCCCTCAGTGCTAGAAGAGCAGTGGTAATGAAAGCATGTGCATCTGGGAAGGGTGGCAAGTAGGTAAATCTGTTTCTTTGCCCTCTTTGGACCAAAAAAAAAAAGGTTTGCTTAGAGGTTTGCAGCATGTCTGTCTAAACATTTTATAGCTGATAGAAAAGGAAATGGAAAATAAAAACTAAAACCTTCCGTCTACAATTATTCCAGACAAGGAGGCACCAACTAGAATTGCAGAACAGGGTGTCACATTCATGTTGTAACTATTACTGTTTAACCTCTTCAAATCAAGTATTACATTATTGTAGGCAGTGTAATCATTATAAAGGAATTATTCCCAAATGTACTCATTATTTTCAAACTGTTCCATTATTTCTTCTGATTTATATACATATTAATTATATATGCAGTGCAAGTTAATTTCACAGTAAATAAAGAATGCATTTATTCAATGATTTTACTTCTTCATGTCGTCTTTTATATTCTGGCAGCTGACAACCAACTAAATAAAAGGAATTGTTTGGAAGATTTTACCACCGAAGTGCAGTCAAAGCAATGACAGCTAATGGAGTGATATGCATTAGTGCAGCGGTGGATATTAGTTACAGTAAGTGCGCTTCGGCATGGAGTTGGTGCAGTAATAGGGTTGTGTATATTACTTTTAGTGGCAGCGTCATGAAGGGTAGGTGTAGTGACTGGTCATACTAATACACTGATTTATTAAAGCTATCCAAGGCTGGACAAGATAAACTTTCATCAGTAAACTTGGGTGATCCAGCAAACCTGGAATGGATTTCTTAAAAGCCATTTGTTCTTTGTTTTCAATCCTGGATCAGATCAATTCCAGGCTTGCTGGATCACTCAGGTTCACTGATGAAAGTCTATTTTCTCCAGCCTATGAGAGCTTTAATAAATCATGCCCAATACTGGAACAAGGTTCTCTAGAACCATGGGCAAAAAAACCAAAGTGTACCCCTATCTCTAAACTAGCTAAAGAACACAGGTTGCAAGCCAGACCCCCATAACTGGTGGAGCTGTGTGGGCACCACTTATGCTACTCTTAACAGCAGCATCCTTTCCAGACACTGACCATGTCCTGAGACTGGGAAATTGCCAAAAGCTAGTCCTGTATTTTCCTAAATTTCAGAATTTGGACTTCTCACATTAATGGGGCAGTGGAAGAAGTATCCAAGTCCAGGGCCCCCAATGGTAGCCAGCCCTACAGCATCCTCCAACTTTACCTTGTGCTCATCTTCTAGACCAGGGGTGGGAAAACTTTTTGACTCAGGGGCAACAATAGGTTCTAAAATTTGGCAGAGGGACCAAGCCAGGATCAGATAGATGGAGTGTGGAGACAGGTGTCACTGAACGTGATGTCATGATGGCATAACCCCCCCACTTTCCCATGGCAGATCTGAGCCTGCACTTTCCCAAGCCTGGTATTTGTACAGGGGACATGGTCCTCCTGACCCCACTCATGGGGGCACAGGCCAGAGCAGCAGACCGCTGATCCATTTCAGCGGAGCCGCTGAAGTAGGGAGAGAGTTCAACAGGCCGGATAAAAAAGCCTAACGGGCCGTATATGGCCTAAGGGCCGTAGTTTGCCCATGCCTGTTCTAGACTCTTGCACCAAGAGGTGAATAATTTTCATTTCTCAGAACCTGGTTCTTTTCATTACATTGGTCCCAGTGATCTGAGGTTTAGCTGGAGGAGCGTCAAAAATCAATCAGACCCAGACATTTGAAAGTCTCAGAAGTGTTGCATTCTTCAGATACTACAATAGAGTGCAGAGTGGTGGCCCAGGTGCAAGAAGGGGTAAGAATCTTCTTTCAGGGGACATTTTGCTAATAATTTTTGTAATATGTTAACTTTAATGTTACAGAAGCACATCAGAAGGTCAGACTCAATTACAAAATCTGAAAAGGAGATTGCAAGTTCTTCCCGTGTCTGCATGGGTTTCGTTTGGGTACTCCGGTTTCTTCCCACATCTCAAAAACATGCAGTTAGGTTAATTGGCTTCCCCCCAAAAAATTGACCTTAGCCTATATTAATGACATATGATTATGGTAAGGACATTAGATTGTGAGCCCCCATGAGGGACAGCTAGTGACATGACTATAGACTTTGTACAGTGCTGCGTAATATGATGGTGCTATAAAAATACTGTGTAATATTAATAAGGCCTCCAATGTATGTTGGTCCAAAATGAAAAAGGCAACAAAACTATAATTAGCAAAGGAGAACTTAAGGCTACCCCCCAAGCTTGACCTGCTGTAAATGTAATAATTTAGCTTGGATAGGCGCTGAGATAGTGATGGAGTGAAGTACTTTTCACAGGTGCCTTGATGTGACAGTGTGACTATATTTGCAAATGAAAGTCCCAAAACCTTCCACAAACCACAAACACTTTTCCACCCTGACAGGTAGGTAAAACATTTTATTCCATCTTTGGTAAAGCAGGGAAATGATGTGACTGATAACAGTTCTGCATTGTGGGTGCTGATGTTAGTAGAGCTTCATTCACATTTATTGAAGACTCTGCTGACCGCAGTACTTTGGTGCCTTGGCACCATGGGACTGGTATGAAGGGTAAGTTCCTTAATTATTATTATCCAGTATATATTACTGGACATAATATACAGCTCTTTACAAAGTCGTGTTGCCATAGTCATTTCACAATCAAAGGTCAATTTGGGGGGAAACCAATTACCCTATTGGCATATTTTTTGAATGTGGGGGGAAAAACGGAGTACCTGAAGTAAACCCATGTAATACAGAAACACGGAGAGAACGTGCAAACTCCATGGAGTGTCCTGGCCGAGAATCGAACCTGTGACCTAGCACTGCAAAGGCCAGACCTCTGAGCCACTGTGCCGCTAATGCTATAATATTGTTGCACGGCAAACTTAGAGTATAGGTCACAAAAAAATCTTCACACTTTTTGCTAAGATGATTTTTAACCCCCTTGGCAGTATTCTCAAGTGTGGCTCAGGGTAAAAAAAAAACATGCTAAAAGTGGTAACCCCAAGCCAAACTCGGGGTAGTTAAAAACAAGAATAAAAATCACTTACCTGGTCCTATCGGGGCCGCGTCCTGTGCCTTTGATCTTCTGCCGGCGATTCCACTGACATTCATGACGTTCATGCATCATACTGTGCGCGAGGCGCGGCTGGAAATTCAAATTATTTTGTATTGGACTCTGTATTGGTGAAACAGTGAAAATAACTGTATTGAATATATATATATATATATATATACATATATATATGGTTATTTTACAGGTTTCACTATTTTTGTGCACCCTTATTTTAACAGATTTTTTTTTTAAAGTTTATTTTAAATTTATTAAATATTGGACATATTATGCCTACAATGTAAAATAAATTTCTATGCAAAACAATGTACCGCTTTTGGCATCAAAATACAGACATAATTAAACCCCCAGGGGGGTTAAAATACAAACTATAAAACATTTACTACTAGGGAAAAAAATTGTCTGAGTCTCCTTCACTTTTTCTACAAAGGAAATGTCTTTGGCTTTATGACCTCACCAAAACACAAAGTTGTCCAAAGTTAACTCTGACCCTCTCCTTTTAATGGTGATCACATGATCAAATATTTAACCGTATAGAAATGGGCTTAGCACTGAAAGGAGCCTGAAGCAGAATTTTCTCCAGGAAAGATATTTCAGCTTATTTCTCTTACACTTCCAGCAAAACTGTTAACATAGCTTTATAGAATTGCAGTCATTGTGTCCGTCCAGAGACACTTTAGGTTACGTGACACATATGCCTCAATTCCAACACACATAAAATCTGTATTAATCCCCCGTTACTAAGGATAAAGTCTTATTCGTGGTTATGGCCTTTTATCCAGCGACTGTTCCTGAATGTCAATTAATGTTTCAATAAATATTTTTTTGGTCTTTTAAATAGAAAACTATTGATTAAGTAAGGTCAAGGGGTCATTTTAAATTTTATCCACAGTTCCTATACATGAATAGGAAAGTGAATGATCGGTATGAAGCTGAAGTTTGATCCCTACTGAAATCTCCAGTCAGGAAAGATAGAAGGAAATTGAAGTTGAAATATCTAGATAAGAGGTAGACTTTCCAGCCACAATCTGCACGGGGGAGGCACTGGGGGATTACAATACAAGGTAATCTCCAATAGACACACGCTGTACTTTATAATTGAAAGTCCAACACACACAGCTGTTTACCTTCCAATCCTGCAGCCGGTGCAGCACAGATATATTTAGGGTTTACTCCAGGTAGTCAAACAGTTGCAATACATTAAAGGGAGCCATTCTCCTTTCCAAGTCATTTTTGGTTCACTTCATCAAGTCCAACCTGCCGCACAGAACAGGAGGGTTGGTGACGTCATTGTTCTCTACTGCAGGTAAGCAATAAAGCTTGGTCACCTCTCCGCCCCCAGTTTTTGATTGGACAGTACGCTGCCTCTCATTTTTTTTTTCTATGTCCATAGCTGCATTCATTGGTACTTCTGATATTTAGGTTCAACTTTAAAGTCCAACCAAGCTCAAAATATGAAAAGGCAAAGTGTTGATCTTCATGATCTTCAATTACGTTAATAAGAGTAGAATACAAATTTTACCATTGAAACAAAACTTTTTCAATTTAAAAACCCATTGGGCCTGATTTAATAAAGCTTTCCAAGACAGGAGAAGATAGATTATCATGGGTGAACCTTGGTGATCCAGCAAACCTGAAATGGATTTGGTCCAGGATTGAAAACATTAGCCAACTAATTGCAAATTAGTTTGAAGAAATCAATTCCAGGTTTGCTGGATCATCCAGGTTCACCCAGGAAAATCTATCTTTTCCATCCTTGGCCAGCTTTGATAAAATATCCACACCACCTGAACTTTTCGGGGCATTATTGTTTTGTTTCCTTTTAACAGTCACCTACTTATGGTGACTAAAAATTCTGCCCATTGTCATGAACACACTATAATAAGGAATGCTGGTAAAAGGGATAGCTATTGTTCTACCTACTTTAGGTGCCACATGGTCCCACCTGGTTAACCCCACAACTGTCTGAATTAAAATGCAAATTAGAGGAAATAGATATAATGTAGTGCAAAGGCCTATTGCCCCCTGGGAGGTTCATTTCTGTCTGGATTAATATGTATAAAAGAGGTACATTGTTTTTCATGAAAATGTATTTTACATTGTAGGCCTGTAATTTTTAGGCATAACTCCTCGATATATGTCCAATATTTAGTAAATGTAATAAATTTAATAACACCTAAATAAAATAAATACAAAAACACAAAAATCTGTTAAAACAAGGGTGCCTAAAAAAATAAAAAATACTGAAACGTTATAAACGTTATAAAACGAAATACTGTTTTATAACTGTACAGTAGCATATATAATATATATATACATATATATATATATATATATATATATATATATAATGATTACTTTGTATTGGATTCAATATAGTTTTTTTGTATTGAATCCAGTACAAAATAATTTGAAATTCTCGCTACGCTCCTATGTCACCGGGAAATCCCGGGGAACGCCAGCGCACTCACCGGGGGACAGATTGGAGGAAGAGGACCAACCAGTAGGATACTAGGGGACGCCGATGGGACCAGGTAAGTCTTTTTTTTATTACTTTTTTAGCTACCGATTACCACTTTCAGCTGGTTAAACCGCTCAGGAGGTTAAAGAAATATTAGGGCTAACGTAATATTACACAGCACTGTACAAAGTCCATAGTCAGGTCACTAGCTGTCCCTCAAAGCAGCTAACTCTAATGTCCCTAATATCAAAGTTATCTGTCTTTAATACTTTCTAGGGCCAATTTTGATTGGAAGCCAAACAACCTAACTGCATGTTTTTGGAATGGGGGAGGAATGCCACACAAACATGGAGAGAACTTGAAAACTCCATGCAGATATTGCTCTGTCTGAGATTCAAACCTGAGACCTAGCACTGCAAGGGCCAGTGTGCTAACCTCTGAGCCACCATGCCACCTATTAAAGGTCTCCAAAACTGGAGTAGATAGACTATCATGGGAGAACTTGGGTGATCCAGCAAACCTGGGAGGGATTTCATAAATAACATTGGCTAATAGTTGGTAAAAGTTTTCAATCCTGGACCAAATACAGGATTGAAAACTGGATCAGCCAGTTTATCAGTAACCAGTCAAAAACAGCCGGGTGGTTACTGAAAAGTGCTAAAAGGGGCTGGGGAGAACACTGTTACAGAATTATAGGATTTCTTATTTAAAGGGAACCTGATATAGGTATGAAGGTATAAGTGTTAACGTTTTCCTTCCCTTACTAGAGTGAGTCACTGAAGTATTGAGACGCATCAGGACACCCGATATGCACATACTTGTTTCTATGTCAGTGAATCACCAGTGGAGCCAAGGTAAGTATACTGAGGCTAACATTCTGACTTGTTTCTCTAATTTGTCTATGAGTAGTCCTGAGTGAGCATGTTACACAAATCTGACAACGTAGCAAAGGAAGGATAAGGATGACCGTCGTGGAGTTTGCATCAAGACAGAGCTGTGTTACTTAACCAGGGTTTTGGAGATCCCCAGAGTTCTTCCAGGGGTTGTTAAGGGTTCGATGATCAATGAGAAATGTGTACTTCTCAGTTTACCTGACTACAGTGATATTTTTGACTATCGGTAATGGTGACATCGTTCCCCCATCATGGTAATGTACTGTGACTTGAAAGTTATTTCAAGGGTCCCCCCGTGTTAAAAAGGTTAAGAAGGGCTACTCTACAAATTTATGTACTTATCTATTTTACCAAAGTTTTAGACCATCACATCTGTACCAGAGAAATAAATGTTTAATGGAGTAGGTATTTAAAAAAGACAAGAATGAGAAAAAGATATATATATATATATATATATATATCACAGGCTGGTGACATCCCCATCATGTTCTGCCTAAGGGCACAGATTTCCCCGATGCCAGACCCCAAGCCACAATGAAATTCAGCAGTATTCAAGTTCTTTCTACCCAAAACAGAAAACTATGCGTTTTGTGATGTTTTTGATGTATGAGCTGAAAAAAGACTGGGGAATCCACCATAAGGTGTGATTTGTACAAATGTCATTTATAGCATAGTGAGAAAAACAGAAACATGCTAATCCACAGCTAACTACAATAAACCTAATGAACACATTCCAGTTTCTTGCTATTGCTTCAGTTTAAACTTTACTTACTGGTCAGTTTTAAGCTGCCGGTTCTTTGAAGCCCAGGAGACACGTTGAAGAACTGGACTCTGTGTGTAGCCATTCCAGGGGTCCTACTAGCCAGTTTCTACAAAAGATACACTGCTTGCCAGACACGATTTATCAACTCACACTGTGTGTATCCGTAATGTGTTGGGGACTTGGATGCTGTGGTTAGTTCCACTGGTAGTGGCAGGAAAAGGGTAATTTTAGCTGTAAATTGACCTTTACTGGTTGGTTCTGATGGTTGCCCAAAGTTTGCAGGCTTTGTTCAGCTTTAGTAGAGCTAATTGTTGTAGGCAGATGACAAATCTGGTGGATGATGTTTCTTTTACAGGTTTAAAGTCTGCTCTGGCCGTAACTGTAAGATCGGTTCTGGAGGTAAGTATATCCCCAGAAAAGGAAAGTTGGTTTTGGTTGCAAACCCTGTAGAGGAAGGTCTGCTCTGGTGGTAAGTACAACTCCAATAGAGCAAGGACAACTTAGGGTACAAGTATATCTTCTGCAAAGATAGGTCAGTTCTGGTTGCAAGTGCAGGTCCTGTAGAGAAAGGTCAACACTGGTTGTATGAACACCTCCTGCAGAGGACCTCTTTTCTAAGATCACTTACTTCTCACTAGGCTTTTTGTAGAATTAGATTTATTCCTTAAAGAACTCTGTGCAAGCTTAGATTGGTCCTTGGTTGGTTGACAGCCATTAGGCTGATGTAGCTTTTAGATGGGACGTGAAGCTAATTGAGGTCAAGTGTCATGTCTGAAGTTAGTATGCTTTGTGTCGGCTAAGGTAAGTCAGTCCCTACAGATAGAGCTCCTATATTCTCCAGTGTGCTGATCAGACACCTAGGTTTCTATAGGTGATCTACCTATGTGATGGGATCAGCCCCTTGAAGGGTAAAATCCTTTAAGATTATTTCAGTCCTTGCTGATCTGTCTTTCGGATCCTAGATGGTAATCTCTATAAAATGAGGTTAGAACCTTCTAAGAAAACCTCCAGTACTTGCTATGAGATGGAGTTTAGTCCCAGATCAGATCACTATGTCCTGGTTAATGATCTATCAAACTATCAGAGCATGAACGACTTTCAATCCAGTCCTTGTTACGAGTTCAATTCTAAAATGTGATCTTTCTATAGAAATAAGTCCCAGCCTAAAAGGCACCAGTCCATGCTCTTTAAAATATTTGCACACTCAATTTAGTTTTTCATATTGTGATGAGAATTTTTTTATAGTCTGAGTTTAGTCCTTGTTGACCAGACCCCTAAGTTCTAGCTGGGTGATCTTCCTTTATGCTGATGTCAATCCTTGTAAGAAATCCCACAAATCATTATGACAAAACTCATGATGGGTGATAGTCCCCTAATAAGTGATCTTCCTACAGACTAAAGTCAGTCCCAAGGAATCCTTCCAGACTGCATTATCAATTAGCTGTTATCAATGAAGTCCTAAGATGTGATCCCTACTGATCTCCCTTTAGATCAGTCACTTCTGTACAAGATCCTTGAAGACAGTCTTTGCTGATACAACTAATACAGCCAGGTAAGTGGTCTCACTGTTAGCAAAACACTCAGGTCCTTCTATAGAATGAAATCAGACTTTGCAAGATAAATAGTTCCTGCTGATCCCTACAATGACACAGCCAGGTAGGTCCTGATTGGTGATCATGCAGAGTACTCTCCTAGTCCTCCTAGTCCCAGCTCTTGCAGAACAAGTGGTACCTTGCTTAGTAGGTGATCTTGTGGTTGATCTTAGTCCTGAGGTTAGTCCCCAGCTACCTACCTTCAGTGTGAAATGCTTGCAGCCCGAGTTAGTCCTTCATACGCAGGTCCTAATAGGTGATCCCTATTCTCCAACCTTCCTCCCAGCCATTGCATGCTTGCAACTTGCTCCTACGATGACGGTGGTCCTGGTCCCGGGAATCGGTGCAGGATGAGGTCCTTGCTGGCCAGACTCCGGTGTGCGCCCGGTCGGTACACTGCACTGCCCCCAGTACGGCCCCTATGTCTCCCAGCAGGGATGCTCGGTTCCCCCCGGTGCTCGGTTCCCCCCGGTGCTCGGCTCTGCGGGCTCTTTCTGTCGGAGTTGCAATTTTCTGTGCATGCCAGGACTGCAGCGGCTCTCCGCCTCTCCGCGACTTTCAATTCACCTGGCAGACCTGTTCTAGGTGGGCAGAGCCCAGAGGGGTGTGTTAGGGTCCCTGAGCACCCACTGACCGTACTGCCGGGGGGTGAGGGGTGATCCGGGCTCCAGCTGGTACCCCCGGGGCACGGGAACACCGAGCAGCCCTCCGCTCATCAGGACTGCAGTCATTACGTCATCTTGTATGCCCACCGATCCCCAGAGTGGCAGCTAAAGGGTGGCAGCATGGCAAAGTACTGAATGTGGATGCAGCATGCACAGAGACTGGGAGAAGGGCACCTATCATTACTGGGAGAATGGCACCTATTACTGGGAGAATGACACCTATTACTGGGAGAATAGTTATTACCCTATGCATGGAAGAAGGGCACCTACCATCAGGAGAATGGCACCTATTACTGGGAGAATAGGTGCTATCAGTGGGAGAATATACCCTATGCATGTAAGAAGGGAAGCTATCATTGGTAGAAGGGCACCTATCATTAGGAGAAAGGCACCTATTACTGGGGAAAGTACCCACATAACTTGGAGAAGGGCAACTATTACTGAAAAAAGGGCCCCCATGACTTGAAAATGGGCACCTATCACTGGGAGAATGGCACATATTACTGGGAAAAAATATTTGTGGATACCGTCCATATTGCCGTTCAAACGTATTGGGGGCCCATAGTTTCCCACTATGGGTATGATTAATAGGGCACGGGGTAGGTAGGGCGCATCAGGCCGGCGATTAATAGGCTCACGCTTGGAATACGTACTATACAAAAAAAACACTTCCTGGTTATAAGAGGCAAATATTCCCGAAGGGATCGTCCTCGGGGTGTACTATGCGGCTGATAGGTTCAAATATACCGAACTCTTCTTATATATCAAGGCAAAAAAATCCAATAGTAAGCATTACGGCGGCATAATTTAGCACAACGTGGAAAAAAATTTCGACTATGGGTTAGATTAATCGGCTTATAGGGGTAATAAAACGGCAAAGGGCCCCCATCACTTGGAGATGGGCTCCTATCACTGGGAGATTGGCACCCTTTACTGGGAGAATAGTTATTACCCTATATATGGAAGAATGGCACCTTTCATTAGGAGAAGGTCACCTAATATTGGGAGAATGGCACCTACTACTGGGGAAGGACCCCCATCAGTTAGTGATGGGCACCTATCACTGGCAGAATGTCACGTATTACTGGGAGAATAGTTATTACCCTATGTATGGAAGAAGAGCTCCTATGATTAGAAGAAGGGCACCTAATACTGGTGAAAGGACCCCCATCACTTGGAGATGAGCACCTATCACTGGGAGAATGGCACCTATTACTGGGAAAATAGTTATTACCAGTGGGAGAATATACCCTATGTATGGAAGAAGGGCACCTATCATTGGAAGAAAGGCAACTGTTACTGGGGAAGGGGTAACATCACTGGAAGAAGGGCACTTATTATTAGGAGGAGAATGTATGGAAGAATGTAAATGTATGAAGAGAACTTATTACTGGAGAAATGACCCCAATCACTTGGAGATGGACACCTATTACTTAGAGAATGGCACCTATTACTGGGAGAATAGTTATTATCAGTGGGAAAATATACCCTATGGATGGAAGAAGGGCACCTATCATTGAAAGAAGGGCATCTATCTTTAGGAGAAGGGCACCTATCACTGGGAGAACGGCACCTATTACTGGGAGAATAGTTATTACCCTATGTATGTAAGAAGGGCACCTATCATTGGAAGAAGGGCACCTATTACTGTGGAAGGGGCAACATCACTGGAAGAAGGGCACTTATCATTAGGAGAAGGAGAATGTATGCAAGAATGTAAATGTAAGAAGAGAACTTGAACCTATTACTGGGGAAATGATCCCAATCACTTGGAGATGGGCACCTATTACTGGGAGAATGGCACCTATTACTGGTAAAAGGACACCCATACCCTGAAGATGGGCACCCATTACTAGGAGAATGGCACCTATTACTGGGAGAATAGTTATTATTAGTGGGAGAATATACCCTATGGATGGAAAAAGAGCACTTATCATTGGAAGAAGGGCAACTATTATTGGGGAAGGGGCAACATCACTGGAAGAAGGCACTTATCACTAGGAGAAGGAGAATGTATGGAAGAATGTATATGTAAGAAGGGCACCTATTACTGGGGAAAGGGCCCCTATAACTTGGAGACTGACACCTGTTAATTAGAGAATAGACACTATCCATGGGAAAAGGCACCCTGTGATTGTGAAAATGCATCTAATGCTGGGGAAAGGGCCACATAACTGGGAGAAGGGCACCTGTTACTGGGAAAGGGCCACATCACTCAGAAAAGGGCCCCTTTTATTGGGGGAATGGCACTTATTACTGGGGAAAGGACCACCATCACTTGGAGATGGACCCCCCAAAGGGACCTTTCGGACTGACTGCCGGCGTCTCATCCTTCCTTCCACTTTAACCACCAACGCAATATAATCTCTACATCTGGTATACTATTTACCCCCCTCTACGTTTTTCTCTGCTTTATTTCCTAAACAATTCTATACTACGTATCACTAGAAACACTTTCTTTCTAATTTGAAAGATTTTGACACTTTTTTTTGACACCTTTGTGGAGTATCCACACTTTCTAGCTCTTTTATAACCTTCACTACCTTATAATTATCCGTATCCAGACCTCTATCTGGTTTCATCATTAATTTAAATTCTCCCCTATTGGGGCATCTATTGGCATGAATACCTGCAGACGTTTTTAAATCCACCATAGTACAGTGATCAATAAACTAATACAATCTCAAAACAAACCCCCTGAGGAAGCCAAGTGGCGAAACGTGTCGGGAAACTGAGAATATGTTCTGTAATGTTTGAATGTACGCAGATGACCAAATGTATCACTGTATTCGCCTGTAAATTTTCATTGTTCATATTCTAACAAATCTCTTTTTGAGCTTATTAATTTTATATTAGTGTTTAGTGGATCTATGTTAAAATTAGCATCTGAACCCATCACATTAAAGTAACACACTTTGTTAAAACTTGCGGTTAAAAGCCTGCCCAATATTTCTCCTCCCCTATCCTCTTAAGCTGATGAAAGGACCACATAACTGGGGAAGGTCAACTATCATTGGCAGAATAGCCACTATCACTGGGAGAGTGGACACTATCAATAGGAGAAGGATACCCATTATTGGGAAAGAACCACATCACTGGGAAAAGGTTACCTGTTGTTGGAACACTAGCCACTATTACTGGAAATGCACCCATCTATGCATCAGAAAAGGGCAGCTATTACTGGGAAAAGAGCCCATATCACTGGGAGAAGGGGACCTATCATTGGGCAAACGACACTTATCACTGGGAGAAGGATACAGGAAGAAGGGGCCTTGCTTCACTGGAAGGAAAAAACTACTGTGAAAGGGGCCTCTGTAATTGGTATACGGTCCCCTATCACTTGATAGGGGTAAACCTATCGCTAAGAGTAGGGCCTCTTTTACAAGGTCACTATGACACGAAGTAGGGAACCTATTACTTTGAAATGGGCTTCTATCACTGTAAGAAGTGCCTATGTCAATTGAAGAACATTTCCTATCACTGGAAAAAAAAAATCGGTTGGCCTTTTTTTTTCCTTCCTATAAACAGTTCTGAAATATTGCTTTATAACAGAAGGCAAGGGGAACTGGCAGGGGACAAAGCTTGGAGTTACACACAGAAAAGGGATAGAAGAAACCTAGTATGTGGGTTACAATTACTTATCCAATCTATTGTTAATTATTAATCCAAGTGTCTTGCACAAATGAAAGGATTAGGGTTTAGCCAGATGCTAGGAAGAAGGACTGCTAAAATCCCCCAATTTGTTTTATGTGCCTCATTTTTCAGATTTTTCCCCATGTCATTACCATTATATTTGCAATGTGGGGAATGGGATTGGTATATCCTAGTTAGAAATGTCTCCTTCCTTCCTCACCCAGTGACAAAATTGTTACCAGTTTTAGTTGTTCCCTATTCAAAAGTAAATAAAATAGTTTGGGTTTTAAATAAACTTTAAGGCGCATTTTTGTCCAGAAACTTCTAGTTAATTATCGAAGATGCCAATGAATGAAAAGTTAAATAAAGTAATTGTTTTTTGTTGCCCACAGCAAACAACCAGAAACCCTGATTTATTTGGACTGTGGACAGTTAAAGTTGCATTTGGAAGAAGTTGGCTGACTTAAAGGATAGACACTTTCCTCTACAAATAGAACTAAATCTAAATAAAAAGCTCAAGTTAGAAATGTTTAATATATATTATTAAATCTTTACATTTTGCCTCCTAGCAGTCTGTTACATTCTGTCCTCCATTGCACAATGTATGCCGAATCTTTCCATAACACTTTTATTACCTGTTGATTCTGCTTGTAGGTCTTTTGATTTTCTACTTCTTGTAACAGGATGACAGCTGTGTTCATTCTGCAGTAACAAGTTTTAGACGAACTTTAAGTCAGCAACAAAACAAATTTAGGCCAGACTCCAACCCTTTCCCATATATATCCATATCCCTTCCCATATTACAGTTAACAGCTTGTTTCTTGCTCCCACAAGTTTCTATAACTTCACACAACCAGTTCTCTAATGTCTTGTCCCTTTTGTGTCCAACCAGCTCTCTGATGCAATCCTGGACAGGGATGAGCGAAATTTTTAAGTTCGATCTCGTGGCGAATCGGGCCTTTCTCGCTTACCAAACATGTAAGCGAGAATGGCCTTGTGATTGGCCGTGAGTTCGTAGGCCTACTGAACTCATTTGGACCTCTCATTGGATTCTCCATTGAGAGTTCATACGAGTTTAGTAGTATGTCTGCGGTCACAGCTGATTGAAGGCACGTGGACTGTGGGAACCTGGACCGTAGGAACCCGCGGTCACAGCTGATTGGGGGCACTTGCCTCCAATCAGCTGTGACCGCAGGCGTACTACTGAACTCATATAAACTCTCAATGGAGAATCTCCATTGAGAGGTCATATAAGTTCAGCTGTGACCATCCAGGTTCCAACAGTCCCTGGTCTATAATTATCATTGATAAGTACAGCCCAGGGACCGTGGGAACCTGGACCGTGGATTAGCTAAATCGGTTGGCCGAAATTTCGTGGACCCATCGAAAGTTTGAGGAAAATTTTGCGAGACTGTCAGAGGCATTCTCGCTCATCCCTAATCCTGGACAATGAATGTTCAGCAGTCCTGCATCGTATGTGAGGGTGTTAAAGGCATGCCCACATTCTGCAGAAGCGCACATATGCTGCTACAGAATTGAGGAATCAAGTAAAAAAAAAAAAAACCTGTCACCTTATTCATTATCGCCTTGGCAGAACAAGAAGTTTACCAAGCTAAAGTGTTAGCTGGTGTAAGGGTTTGATTAGCTGTGTTGCATTTTTATCCCCAGAGTTCAGTTTTAGGCTGTTACTCAAGCAGCTTTTTTTTTTTCTTTTGGATCAAACAATATGTAAAGCCTAAACAATATGAAAAAAAGTTTTATTAACTGCCTGTCAACATATCAGTTAATCCAAACTGGCACGTTGTTGGCAGGCATGTGAAATAGTTTATATACTAAAGGCTATTATTTGAGGTATTAACCCACTACAGTCATCAGATAACAATATGTTCCACTATAGTGATCTTTATACAGATTTTTAGCACTTTGCAAATGCATTTACCTAAGATCTCCTTTACACTGGCTGCTTGTATAGGGTACAGTTTCCACTTCACAAGCATGGTTGCATGCTAGACATTCCAAGCAGTATGTGGCCCTATGGAGCAGTTGCAGGGGTTGTTTCACCAATATTTGCTAACTGCTCATCTTAATGCTCAGTCGGTGGCTACAGTTGCAAATTATCAGCTGTCATCCAATGTGTAGCTGTTTTAAAAGTAAAATAGGTAAATACATGCCAGTCATCTAAAACCTTATTGTTGGCTGTACACAGGGCCCTTTTTTGGTAATATAGGTACGCTCACTTAAAGGGTCAGCTAAGCCAAAAAGGTCCGGATAGGGGCTTTACTAGCCAAACAGTTGCCTGGCTTTCTTATTCTCCTGGGCAATCATATGGAGTAATTGTCCATAACCATAAGCAGTTTACCACTGGGTTGGTATGTACCCTGCAACCTGCATGGAAGGTCCATTCATATAAATAATCAATACACATATATATGATCTGACGGTGGCAGGTTTACTAGTGTTAGCCATGCAGAAAAGTATTTATCTGTCCTGCATTGATCAGGGAGAGGATGAACACCTAGTTAAAATACCTACTGTAATCTGCTGACAATGCTTGGAAACTTCCATACATCTGATGCATGTGGATTTATAGGTGTTTGCAAATGTGAACTACGCCCAATCGTTCAGGTTTTTGAAATTTTTAATTTAATTTGACTGATGCAGAAAGAGGACTGGATCTCCATGGCAGGAGAGTTAGTGACTCCAAAGTTAGAACCCACAGCAGTAATATCAATTTTGGGTGGAACATCTATTTAAAAATGTTCAAACTGGATGTGACATCTCAGGGGAATACTTTATAGTGCAGCCAAATCAATGTTTAAACCTCATAGTCACTCCATAGTCCTAGTAAGTAATAGTAGTGTCCGTTGGATATTAGATATTTGTTGATTGCTTTCAATGTCAACTAAAATTTTTCAAGCAATATATTTTTGGCAGGAAACTTTAAACCATTTCTACTTATTAGGGGGATTCAAGGGATCAGTAGATTACAGCTCAGTTAATTCTTTACAAAAGAAAATCCAAAAAGAACCTGAGGCCTATTCACACACTTCCTGTTTTGTGGGTTAGTTGGCGATGGCAGTTCTGTTGTTAAAGGGTATATCTATGAATCATGACCCAAACCAAAGTTATAATGGACCCCCTGGTTAATTCTTTCTATACGTGTCTATAATTTAAGCATAAGGTATCTCCAAATGAAGACTAAGCAAGAGAGCCGCCAGCATAGTCAGACTGATGGGAACCATTGCTTTGGATAAGGCTAAATTCAGATAGGCAGTGAGAACAGATGGTCCCAGGCTGGCACTTTGCCAGCTGAATGGCTCACCTAACAATTGCATTGGTTTCTTATGAACCAATTTTATACCATTTGCAAGCAGGTGCAGCAAACAATATTGAGTCACCCACTACCACCCCCATTTTTTCTTATAAGCAGCTGCTGGTGAGACTCTTATGTGTAGAGGAAGCGGTAACTGCACCACAACCTCACTGTCCATCTGAACATAGCTCGAAATCTATTATTAGCAATAATATTAATAAACATTTTACAAGTATCCTGAAAACAATTACTCCATATTCCTAATACATTTTTTTATTCCTTTAGCTTTTTTGGTTTACATTTGTTATTAGTTGGCAAATGTTTTCAATCCGGGGCCAGATCCATTCCAGAATTGCTGGATCACCCGGCTCTCTTTTTCAGTCCTGGAGAGCTTTAATAAATCAGGCCCAATGTTTGATGTTTGCATGAGCAGATATAAATAGTTGATTTATAAATTTTTATAAATAATAAATAATTGATTTCTCCCTGGTATTGATTGTTTGCTAGATTTACAGCAGATTGAATAAATATTGTAACATCACTACCGATGTCTTCATACCTTCATACCGATGTACCGAGGTCTTCATTAGATTCAATGTTTTATAATAGCCAATTTTACACAATGGGGGAATCTGTCATAGACAAGAATCTTGGGATCTGACTACTTACTGTCCTGCTATACTGGAAACGATATAGTTTAAACTTTGCAGCTTGTTGGCTCTTTTGGTAAATGTTACACTACTGCTGTTAAAAATACCCTTTTAGGATCTATTTGTGCATTACATTTTGAATGAACAAGATATGCTGGGATGTTACTAATGGATCACCATGATTGTTTGTAACTGGGATAATGCATTACAATCAGGAATTCTTCTGAAAAAGTAGAGGAGGTAACTGTGAAATGCATCAGAATAATGTATGGCAATTAATATATATATATATATATATATATATATCAAAATTTGATTTTTAATGTAAGGTTTTTTTTAAATTAGAATAAATTATGTTTTTATGACCATTTTTATGTGGAATTAAAAAAAGTATAAGACCTTTTGAGTATCTGGGCAACACTTTTTGATGATAACCAGTCCATGGCGGCACAGAAGATATCTGATACAGGTTTATATTGTATGCAGCCCTTAACTCCTACTACAGAAAAGTGTGTATAAACCCTATAAATTAGGGCAAGTGAAAACAAATACTCACTGGTCCTACATGAAACCTAGCAAACTGATAACTTCTTTGTGTTTCTTCTTGTGTTTTAGAATTCTTTACAGCTTTCTCTGTGGACTTTTGAACACCTTTCCGCATGTTATGGAGAAAGGAAAGGAAGGTTTTCTGTAGTTCCAAAAGCACTTTCCGTCAAAGCTTTCCATACATGAATTGACTTTAATTTGATTATAAATTCAACTTGTTAGGTATAAATGTCGACCGTCAACTGAAAATCAATTGATTGCGCTGCTACACATCTCAATCAATGCAATGTTTTTTTAGTATTGATTCCTTGTAATTCCTGATCCACCTCTGTATTCTTTTTGATTCTTAATCAATCTTCCAATTACTAATGAAAAGTGTAAGGTCCAAAATTCAAGTGAATAGAAATCTATCAGGTCTGAAAAACATGGACATTTCAAGTAAATTATGTGATCTAAATGTTAGATGTGCTTTCAGTTCTACATTTGATATCAATCGCTTTTGGTTAATTGAAAAAAAAGATATCAGTTTAGGATTGATTTTATAAAACCAATAAATGAACTGACCATACAAATGAAAAAATCAACCAGGGTTGATAGCCTGTCAATGTTACTACACCATAAATACAGTACATTTGGTGAGCGTTGTCATCCTGGGACAGCAAGATTGATAAATAAAGAAAAAAAAGTATAGAAGAAGAATACAAAATGAACCCAATCAAGCAATGGATATTGGTGTTTCCCAATCAGGATGTCTCCAGAGGTTGATAGGGTTTCCTTGAGTAATGAGCAGTTTGTGTCTTTCAAGCCAATATAGATGACCCAATGATATTTTTGGCTATCTGTAAGGGTTTCATTCTTCCCAACGGTCATCAATGTAATTGACATTCTTCCCACTGACCATCCACACTAATATATTGTGAGCTGTGGATCTCGTAATCATAGCAGAGGTTCCCCAAGATCTGGACATTATTTCAGGTGTTCCCCATAATAAAAAAGTAGAGAAAGACTGATATATATGTTAAACTGTTTGGCTTATGATTGGCAGTATATGGTAAACGTTTTAGAGTTTAGATATACTTTAACCAGGTGAAGGCTGAAAATTACTAAACAGCCAATCTCCTTTAAAAAACAAGCAGAATTCTTTACAGTAGTCTATGCAATAGGGTTCAAACATAATACTTTCATCTTCCATTTCTGCGTTCGATTTCCTTTCATAAACACTTCATTTTGGAACCTGAGCTGCATTTGGGGCTGATGGGAAAAACTCTAAAATGAAAAATAAAAATAACTGTCAAGCCCATGTCCTGTGTAGTCTATTATCCCAGTCCTTCGACAAGCCAAGTCCTATTGATTTCCTGTGAACCTCAATGATTTGGAGTTTTAGTAACTTTCTAAGTTTCTGTTAGAGAGATCTGTGATGTGCTATTAAAATGCCAGGGCCACGGGAGTCCGAAACCTGGCTGCAACCGACGGTGATGAAAGGATGTTGGCATGTCACCGTGTCTGGTTATTTCAACCTGCTTAGCTGGCCTTAGAGGTATGTTGTTAACAACAATAAATTTTATTAATTTGCTTGTAAGGGGCTTCTGTGACTCTCCTAGGCCTCCTCAGATGTCACCAGCAAAAATATATTTTACAGAACAGGACTTCACCTGAATAAAATGGCTCAAGTTATATCCACCAGGGAGACGAATGTAATAAATATATCTTATTCTCTGTTCTTTTTTTTTGTGGTTCTAAAGCAGAACTCCACTTATATAAAACTTATTTAAATGAAACACTGAAGAAAAACTGGTATTTTTCTTGTGCAGCTGCATAAGTGACTGTTCTGAAGATTATATTACAGTCCCCAGGACACTGTACATTTATTTTCAGAATACAATCGGCGTGATTGTCTTTTGCATGGTAGTTTTGGATCTAATGAATTTGACACGCACAAAAAAAGGAAAGCTGCATAAAAACAGAAACAGCACTCATCATTACAAGGTATTATAGTTGTTTTAGTGTCAGTTTTTAGGGACAGTGGCAGCCAATCAAAATACATTTTTGCAAAAAATTCTAATTGTCATGAGTTACTGCAATTATGTATATAAAAAAATTGAAGATTAAGATATTGCATTATTGAGGGCCAAAAGAAAGGGCATTGCATATTTGTTTCACTCTTTAATTATGATGATATTAATCCTATTAGTTTGTGTTGTACTGTAAAAACATAATCTTATGTATATATAAACACACATATATATATATATATATTATTAAAGTTTATATACATGGGGACATATAGGCAATGCAAACAACTCTTATATATATATATATATATATATATATATATATATATATACGAGGGGGTGCTGAGAAGTTTCTGGCTTTGCCAAGAAAGAAGAGAGCCAGAGTTATGAAATAACACATTTATTCAACATATTCTCCCCTGAGACTGATGCACTTGGTACAGTGTAGTTGCAGCTTTTCTAGACCGTTCAAATAAAAGTCCTTTGGTTGGACCGCAAACCAGCTCTCAGCAGCATCTTTGACATCAGAAATGTCCTCAAAATGTTGCCCCTCTAGGTGTTTCTTCAAATTCGGGAACAGATAATATTCCGAAGGGGGCAGGTCCGGTGAGTAGGGGGGGTGGTGGACGGATTGGAAACCCAGGGTGTTTAATTTGACAGCCACAATGTTGGACATGTGCGCAAGTGCATTGTCCTGCAAAAAAAGGATCCCTTTGGTCGACTTTCCACGGCGTTACGTTTTAATTGCCTCCTTCAGCTGGTCCAGGAGGTTAGCGTATTACTGTCCAGTGATACTAAAGCCCTGAGGTAGGTAGTCCACCAACAGAATATCGCCTTTGTCCCAGTCCTGTGCAACTTCCAAATGTGCCAAAACGGCGTAAGATGCTTCAACTCGGTACTTCTTCTGATCACTGTTCAAACATTGTGGCACCCACTTTACTGAAAGCTTGCGCATGTCTAGCATAGTGGTGATAACAAACCCAACACGCTCCCGTGAGATCTCAAGTATCTGGGCTATTTAGCAGATATTCGCGGGTCCACAATAATCAGCTCATGGACAGCTTTGCAGGTTGCCGGGTCATTTGAGGTTGGGGGGCGCCCACTGCGGGGCTCATCTTCAACAGTGAAATGCCCAGTCTTGAAACAAGATATACAGGTTTTGCTGTAGGAAGGACACTTCTCCCCCAGTGTTTGTGACATCTCAATGTGAATGTCCTTTGCTGACTTTCCCTTCATGACGGCTCGTTATTCCAACAACGTGAAACTTGCTTGTGCCTCTGCCATTGCAGCTTCTCACTAAAAGAAATATGTAATGTATATAAATATGTAATATATGCATATGTAATTTTTTTTTATTTCTGCTTTGGATGCTGCAGAAAAGTTGTGTTACCGTTGTTTTGTTCAATATATGGCTATGGGCTCATTGACTAACTAAAATTATTACGTTGTCAGTGTGGCTTTTATTTTACCAGTTGGATAAGTCGAATTCCAGCTTTTAACACTGATAATTCCTCTCCCTAATGATAAAATATTATTAATGTTTACAGTAATTCTAAATTTATGTCCACTTCAGACACTCTACAGACACTGGGCCTGATTTAATAAAGTTCTCCAAGGCCGGAGAGGATACACTTTCATCAGTGAAGCTGGGTGATCCAACAAACCTGGAATGGATTACTTCTATTTGATAGCAAATGTTTTCAATCCTGGGCCAGATCTATTACAGGTTTGATGGATCACCCAGCTTCACTGATTAAATTGTATCCTCGCCAGTCTTGGAGAGCTTTATTAAATCAAACCCAATGTTTTAGATTCCATTTGCCTCCAGATCGAATGGCATCTGATATCTTCCAACCACTTCCTATGTGCCCAGGCAGTCATGTTCACACCTGCTGTAGTTCCTAAACTGCATGTGGTGTAATAATGCAGGCTGGACTTAGTGGGGGCAATTCTGGGGGTGGTATATAATCAACCTGCGAAGTAATGCTCATCAAGGCATGGATAGCATAGTATTTTATATGATGTTGGGAGAAGTATGTGTGTGCCTAATGCTGAGCAGGGCAATGGAGGCTAGTTTACCAATCCATTTAATCCCTATGGTCGCATCCTGTGAGATATGATGGAATATAATTTAAAATAGTGGATACCAACATCTGGTAGCATTACAGAGATGTTTAATATTTGTGCACCAAATGATCCATTTGCATAGTCCAACACTGGGTCAAAGACTGGGACACAAGGAGACATGTTAGCACCACTTTATTGCACTTTTAAAGTTAGGCGCAAGGAAAATTAAAGTTTAAAAAATGGAACATGGTGTTGAAGACGAAGCATGGAACATGAAAAACTTTTTTAAGTATCCTGAACTTTATGCAACTGGATTAAATATATTCTAATCTTACAGATGTTAGATTTTTTTTTGCCTGGGATAATCAATTCAGATCATCTCAGGTTAAAATTTTGTGTCAGTACATGTGTTATACAATGTCATTAAGACATTCACCATTTTGGATCATTGAATGACCAACCATTAACAGGGATTATTGGTATCCTAAAGTAGAGGGCTTCTCATTCTTTTATCACCCTTCCATAGAACTGAACAATATGTCTCGACAGTGATCAGTCAATAAACTGTTACCCAACACATTAATAAATGGAATAGATTTATTACTGATTACCAATTAAATTCAATGTAATTATTACTGATTCAATTACTGAAAACCAAATAATAGTAAATGATTTTAAGAAATCTAATCCAGGCTTGCAGGATCACGCAGGTTTTCCCATGATAGTCTATCTTTTCCAATCTTGACCCATGAATCAGACCCATGGCTTCCATATAATGTAGGGATGCTGCAAAATGTGGTCCAGCATCTATGGTTCTCCATAGAAATGACCTTCCCACCGGGTGAAATGATCTGTAATGCACATTGGGCCCATAAAATACATATTCTGTCCACCACTTTTCTATATATTCTGTTTGTATATATTTGTCTACTTGAATTAAATTTGCTTCGTTTAATTTCGTGTTAAGTTGGGTTTTAATGCACAGAAACAAGTGAACACTACCTGAAATAGACTTCATCTTTATATACATTTATGTTTTTATTTGCAGGAGATTTATATTAATTACTTCAGCTGCACTGACATTTTTGGAAATGCTGAAAAGTCTCCAACTGAGATATATCAAACAGCTCCAAATGCTTCTCTTACTTATTGATGAATGAACTCCAGGCGAAAAGAATGACTGTGATAATTCACTCGCACAGACAGGTGAAGGTCCAATTGACTGGCCAGGCAGATTAGAGAAGCAGAGACTTTACATAAGAAGTTCTTATATATAGAAAGGCGACAAGAATCAAATCTGCAAATGTGAGATAACGCAGAAGAGACGCTGGCTGTTCAGGTGTAAGGGAATCGATTGTACTACGCAGTCTAGTTATTTAATTTATATATCTTTTATTTTCCGTTTGTATTCTATATTTTAATTTTCAGAAAAAGTGAAGACATAGGTAAAATGTCCCATTCTAAATACCTCCAAAGCAACAAGTTACAATATGAAGTCAAGTAGATGCTGTATGATAAAATCCTTTTTTTTGGTTACTGTAGAAAGGTTAAAACTGAGGTGGGCAACTTTATAAAGAAACCATCACATGCAACTCCCAACATGTCCATAGGGCTGCACAATAGATTTTGTTTTAGCAAATTTACTAATAGCATTTATTTGAATAATATAAATAGGATATTATAGCTGAACCTCAGGTTTACTTTCAGTCTTGTAAAATTGCACAGGCTACTCCAATGTTCCTCCAGAGGTTCCTAGGGGTTCCTTGAACAATCAGCAGTTTGTGACTCTCAGGTCAGTTTAACCAACTCCAATTATTTTTTGGCTATCTGTAAGGGTGACATTCTTCCCAATAGCCATCAATGTAAGAGGAATTCTTCCCACTGACCACCATGCTAATGTACTGTGATCCGTGAATATAGGAATTATAGCAGGGGGTTCCTTGAAGACCTGAAAGTTAATTTTAAGGCTTCCCTGTTTCCATGTTGGAGAAGGTGGAGAAACACTAGGCTACTGTGTTGTATTGAAACTGCCTATTCTGTTTTTATTACACACTGTGTTCTTCTTAATGTGCATAAGAAGCTGCAGCAATTTAAATGAAGTCCACCTTTTTTCTTGGACATTTGGCACAATGAAACTCTTTTTTTTTTTCACTTCTTTATGTAGAGTAGGTTCAGAATCACAAGGGTATTACCTAGGACTGTCTGCATGAGGGAGGTACTGGGATATTTTTAGGAAACTGGTCAGAACCCTGCTGACCTGTCCCATCAGCCATTATCTGCCTGCATTGCTCACAGAGAAGTACATAAGCAAAGTGATGGGTATAAAAAAACATTAAAAAGTAAAAATATATCATAACATGTCGATGAATAAGAGAAGGCAAATAATAGCAGATTAAACTTTACCTTTAAAAAAAGAAAATTTTTTACCTATGTGGATAATCTAAATGAATGTTTCTCTTCAACCCTCAACTTTCTTCCTGACAAATTAGAAGATTTGTTGCTACATTGTGACACACAACAAAAAATAATACAATGTATTAGAATCATGTAAGTAAGAGCAATGTAATAGTAAAATAAGATTAAAGATTGCATGAGCGGAAAAAAAAGCAACACTATCAGAGATTTGTGATCGGTATCTCGTTATTGTAGAACAAGCATTCAATGTACTTGTTAGGTCCTAGGGATTCTATGGAGAGGTGACAATGTCTTTTTTACTACCTATTGCAATATTGGTAGCTATTGTGAATTTGTATTTAACCATACCCTTTCACCATTCAGTATACCTTGCCCTGCACACACACAATGTTTTCTGCATAGGTGAAGACTTGATCCAGCTCCGCTCCATTGATAAATTACCAATAAATAGCTATTGTAATGATCTGTTAGTGCAGGACAGACTAACCCATTTCTGCCCATGTATTTCTAATTGGAATTATGTTCAACATGCTGCTTATCATTTTAGGTCCTGGCTTAGTGCCAGACAGTGGTTTTCATTGAAAGCAGGGTGAATCCAGCACTGGAAGCCATAGGAGTCACTTGCACTTTGCAGCCTGCTGTGCTACAGATCCTAATAAAGGGCCACACACTGAGCTCTGATGGACAACTAATTGGGCACATGCAGGTTACAGCCTCCATTGGGAATCTTTAATGGATCACTTAGTCTTCTGTGTTTCTGTGCCATGGTTTCCACTAGGGTGATTCAACTTGCCTATCCATCATGGCATCCATTGTCACTGGGATCAAACATAATGGGGAATCAAAAATCAATCCAGCAATACAAAACAAGTCCAGTTGAATGTGACCATCTACTTCTAGGTATACCAATACTGGGCAGGACTGTGGCTCAGTGGTTAGCACTGAGCCTTTGAGTTTCAAAATTCGGCCAGGACACTATCTGCATGGATTTTGAAGGGTTTTCCCGTGTTTGTGTGGGTTTCCTCTGGGTACTCTGGTTTCCTCCAACATCCCAAAAACATGCAGTTAGGTTAACTGGCTTCCCCCACAAATTGACCTTAGACTGTATTAATGATATGACTATGATAGGGACATTAGATTGTGAGCTCCTTTGAGGGACAGCTAGTGACATGTCCATGGACTTTGTACAGCGCTGTGTAATATGTTGGCACCATATAAATACTGTGTAATAAAATGACCTTAATCAATGGAATCCTTTACAAATCCACACAAGCAAATCACAGAATTTGTTGTATTTTACCATAGTAGTTTTTCAAATGCAACCCTGCCCCACAGAAATTACACCGAAAATGGGGTATCACAGACACTTCTAATTTCAGCGCAGTTGATAAATGAGGATATTTTTATCCTCTATGTCTTTGCCCATATCACAGTTAGCTTCTGCATTTTTTTTTCACATCTGATCTAAAACTTTTCGGATTAAGCGATTATAAAGCCAGTCAGCCGCTGCAGGAATTATCGTACCATAAAATAGTTGCCCAGAGAGAAAAGACTCCCTTAAAAGCTTTGCCAAGTGAATTTTCCTCTACAATGAGAAGTCTCCATGCAGCAAGCAAAGCATCGCTCCACGATCACAGGGCACAATGAACCTGAATGGTAATTACGTAACAAAGCTCACTTTCTCATCGTTAGAATCTTGCAGGCTTTTATGGGGAAATTATTGTTCTTGGCAATCAGCTTCATTTGTCTGGAACCCAAGCTTTCTACAAATCTGTTCATTTTCTGTTATTGATTCTGGTTGGAAGCGTTGTATCGGCAGCACAAAAAAAATTACCTCTTAGATTCAATGCTATTTTAGTAGGAGTCAGGACCCAATTGAACTTTTACTTAGCTAAATACATGCTAGATTTATAATTATATTAAATTAATATTTATGCATACAGCTCTTTTTTTTAGCAAGCTTTTTCCTCTTTGAACATGCTGTAGAAAAGGACCCTTTCTCTCTTTGTGGAAGCAGTGGTTTCTCTACAGAGCTCCCACACCCTGCTGAGCTCATCTTTTTGATGCCAGCACCTGATTGGAGATGACTCAAAAGGGGGAGTGTCACACCTGTGAGAGAGACCACTGTTTCCACATGGAGAACAGGGGTCCCTCTCCACAACATATTGACAAAGGGCATGTTAGCAAAGTACAAGCTTTTCTACTCTAATTTGTAAAAATAATTTGTAATAATTTGTATAAATATTAAGACTTTGCACACCTGGAATGTATTAAACTAATTTAAACAGAAAGTTTAGTTTATCTGAAGCCAAATTTTCATTCTATATTACTGAAGGGTAGGAACAGCTCCAATAACATTTCATTCAAGACACATTTACAGGGATTAATTTTTACTCTCCGGTAATCTTTACTTTCTGGTAGTACATGGTGGCTTTTGTCATTGCATCTGAAACAAAATGAAAAACATTTGGAGTTAAATTTTTTACAGGTAAAATTTTTAGGGATAGGGAGATCGGGAGACTTTTTTTATATGACCACTGTCCAATAGGAGGTCCCTCATTTTAAAGTTAATTATTTTAATTATGGTTCTGTCTACACGACAAGTAAAGGGAAAATCTCACCCATGGCAAAAAAAAATCCTGGTGGGGGTTTTAGACTTTTTATTTTATTTAAAACTGAAACAAATGTTCTTAATTTATATATATGCCTAATGTTGGTAAATAATGAAGGAGGGGCCATACACCATGGCTTTGTTGCCATTAGGAGACTGAAAGAATAAGAGAAAACAATCCTGCATGGACTAACTTACTTGTAGGCACCAGTAGATACCTTGGACTTTGCAGTTACAATTTTATTTTTCGGTTTGATTGGGGTTTTTAAGGCACCTTAACCAGGGACATATATTTAACATCAAAATATTGTTTATTCTAAATTTAAAACATCTTGGCATTTAGTACATTGTAGGCTCTTCAGGGGCAGGGTCTTCGCCTCCTGTGTCACTGTCTGTCATTTGCAACCCCTATTTAATGTACAGCGCTATGTAGTATGTTGGCGCTATATAAATCCTGTTTATTATTAATAACAATAATAATTGTGAAGTCTTTTCATTACTATCATCAAGCACCCATTGGTAACACGGTTCACAGCTATCTCCTCTGCTTCTTCAGAAGATTGGGAAAAGATCTATCACACATCACTACACAAACCAACCTTTGCCAAGGATAAAGATAAAAATACAACTTTTTTTATTTTCAGCAATCTATTTTCTTGATTTCTCAGGAGGTACTTAGGAATATGAGCATGTCAGTGTCATTCACACATACATAGGGAGCTCCATACCCACACTCCTCATGCACAATGAAGATCTTAAATTTTATTGTCTCCTGTATACTTCTCATTGTTCTCATTGTAGGTACACTTTTGGTTTTGGTGGTGTAAATTCTTCATTCTCTTATATATCAATGCCTAAACTTAAACTTATGTTGTTTATGAAAAAAAAAAAACATGGAAGTGATACTCCCTCTGCCATGGCAAGCAGACTAAGACTCAGCTGTAAGTGCATATCTGTGAGCAATGGAAGGGAGATTCTTCTTGTTTGCCCCTTTAATGCCATCAGGAGAAAGAATAAGAGAGAACAATCCTGTGTGGACTAACATCTCACAAATATTCCTCATATAACTGAAAGCCCATGGCACTGCATCCAACATGAAGCACTTATTCCTTTCTTCTCACAGCAGTGAGTTGGGAAAACAGTATTGGGTTAAGGTGTGAGTTTATTAGCTTTACCAAGAGTGCTGTTTTCAGGACATTAATAAATCATAAGAATATACCGCGTTTCCACTGCTAAGGCAATAACGTTATCATATTTTCATTTCTTGTGGCTGTGATACAATTTGCTAGAAATAAACTGTTAAAGTTTCTCCAAAATCTTTAGATATTTTCTTGAAGTAAATAAACCTGTTGTCAGTTATTTAAGATTCACCTTTTAAAAGCATAGAAAAATATCACTGCCTGGACTACTGATGGACTGTGTGCCAGAAATGAATATGTGGGGGCGTCTTAGCAATTCTTTTCACACAAAGCTCCCAGATGTGCTGAGTAAATATATTTAGTGGTTGTGCAGTTTTCTACATGACAAGAAATCCTAAACTTTTAGTTTAAGATTTGGAGCTCTTAGACATAAGTGTATATATAAATTTTTTTAAAGAAATTTTGGCTGTTCACTTAGCTTAGTGAATGAGTTGAAGCTTTGCTGACTCCAACCATCCAATGATGTGCAAGGAAAAATCCTGTTTTTTTTTTCTTGCAAGGGATATTGCACTTTGCTTAGTAAATGTGATGAAACTCATTTCAATCTCTTATAAGTTTTTTTTTTAGATTTCCTTGAATATAATTGGATTCCACATGATTTCTGCTAAGTGAATTACGCCTTTCAAGCTCATAATTCACCTAGGTATATGGAAAGCCTGTATTCTTTGTAAATCCCCCCATGGTTTGTTTTCTCTTTTCCTCCCATTGAGGTCCATTTACTAGAGAAATATGGGCTCTTCACTTAGCAACATAAATTGGATCTTTGCCAGGGACTATTCACTTAGCTTAGTGCAGTGAAAATTCACTTTGCATAAGGTATTAGAACACAAATTTGCTTAGGCTTCATTAAAAGGGTTGGCGCCAGACTTTTTAGATTTGTTTTGGTTCATTAGGAGAAAGGAAAATACTGTTTTCATTTAATTTTACTTATAAAAAAATGCACTTTGCAAAGAATACCCAATAACATGCATGGAAAAGTTTTGCACATGGTTAGCACAGTGGCTCAGAGCTAAGTGCTCTGGCCTTTGCAGCACTGGGTCCCAGGAAATCTTTAAATCTCAACCCAGATATATCTGCATGGAGTTTGCTCATTATCCCCGTGGTTGTGTAGGTTTCCTCCCACATTCCAAAAGCAAGCACTTAGGTTAACTAGCTTTCCCCTCCCCACAGAAAAAAGTTAACTATGGTAGGGACATTATATTGTGAACCCCTGGAGGGAGAGCTAGTGACATGACTATCGACTTTGTACAGCCCTGTGTAATATGATGGGGCTAGGTAATAATAATGATTGGATGGTAAGTTAATGGAGTTCATCTCCTTCACTAAGCTAAATGTAAGTATTATTTGCTAAGGAATAATTCAGTTTTCTAAGTAAATCAACCTCAATGGTTACACATATTTTGAGGATGAATTGCTCCCTGCTGGATACAGCTGTATAGCTACAAAGGTCGCATTTTAAAGTATTGTTAATGCTTGTTAATATTATATAAATATTTAATGTTCATAGCCTGGCTATATTTCTACTTTCCCATTCAAATCAAGGGCAGCGGGATGTAATTGTTTTTTATTAAATTATTCCAAAGCAGTAGCAGCCTAAATCATTTAATTTGCAATATGCCCAATATCCTATGTTGAGGTACACCCGGTAAAGTGAAGACATACTGCATTTGTGTGCAGCACATTTCCAATGCTATACAGCACAACTCAACGCACATACATCATATAGAATCAAAGCAAACCTTTCATGCAATTAAAAAGTCTGCTTCCCTGCTTCCCTTCTGCTGCTGTGAACAAAATAAATAAAAGACTTTTAAGGCTCTCACAAAAGTGCGCTTGACTTTACTGCTGTGACCAAAGCATCAAATCCTGCAGAATCCAAAGATAAATAATGGGCACATTTCCATAGGCTGTTTATAGTCATTGGGGGGTCCACCGGTCAATCATATAGAGAGGCAAAAATATAGATTTCAACTGTTCACTTACCTAGGTGAATTATACCTTTGCATGGAAAAATTCACATAGCTTGGTGAATGTGGTGAGCAAAGAATACTCCATCACACATCAGGAAATCTAAAAACACAGGATTTTTCCTTGCTAGTGATTGGATGGTTGAAGTTAGCTGAGCTTTATCTCAGTGACTAAGCCTTTTACAGTTACGTCCTTTGCAAGAGCATAATTCACTTTGCTAGGTGATCAGCTATATTCCTTTACTAAATCAACCTTAGAATGTATTGCAGTCAGAAACAGACAAAAATAGATATTTTTATAAGGAGATTATCATGTTTGACTCTTTTTTACTCTAAATACAAGTTATCTATAATATATGTTATTAAAAGGGCAGCATGGTGGCTTAGTGGTTAGCACTCTGGCCTTTGCAGCCTTGGGTCCTAGGTTTGAATCTTGGCCAGGACATTATCTGCATGGAGTTTGTAGGTTCTCCCTGTATTTTTGTGTGTTTCCTCCCTAATTCCAAAAACATACAGTTAGGTTAATTGGCTTCCCCCTAAATTTACCTTAAACTGGGGTAATGACATATGACTATGGTAGGGATATTAGATTGTGAGCTCCTTTGAGGGACAGTTAGTGACATGACTATGGATTTTGTACAGTGCTGTGTAATGTGTTGGCACTGTGTAATAATGATGATAATAATAATTAAAATAAATGGCATCTTCCACTAGCATTGGGTCATGTGACCAATTAAAAATAGATGCACCATCATTATGCCTAAAACACAAAATTTTACTGTCTTTAGAAATAAAGAAACAGGTAATCATTGTATACACCTTGTGCAGGTAATCAGCTTGATTGGCTTTTGGTGGTTATAACAATATCCACCAAGCTATATTTTCAAAGTGCCGTATGGCTTTAGGATCTGTCACTACCTACGCGTTTCAGGGCTCTGGAAATAAAAATGCAGGTTAGCTGGATTTCTGCTTCTATATTGAAATATCATTTAGTGTAATAGTGATTCAAGTCCCTAAACTTCCTGAAGAAAATGTGTTACTTATATAAGAGAACAATCCAGTCTGTTTCGGGCCATCAGCCATGAAATCCTACCGGATCTGGCACCGGAAACGTTACGCTATGGGTAAATAAAGATCACAGTCAACTATAATATTTCAGACATTGGCTTTATTATATGGACAAAATGTATTCTATTAGGAAGCAATTGGCCTTTGATGGATGTATGTGAATGGAACAGTTGTGAGATGAATGACTGGTGACAGCGAAGCAGAATCACACGCAGCAGTCAAAATCTTAATATGATTGAGAGAGACACTGATGGAACAAGCAAAGTAAAAGTAGAGATTATAGCAATATATAGACATTTTTTCCTTTTATTGATCACTTTCTTCTCCCTAGGAGGTGAAGTTTAGTAAAGAAGGGGGAAGTAGATGGAATTAAATGATGATTATCAATTAAATTTGCATCCTAAGGGGAATGTGTGATGTGGAGCGTAAATGTGACATTTCGCCTCCAGTGACAGTAATTTGTAATGCCAGTAGCTGCCGCCTGTTAGAGGGTCAGTCGAGTCAAAACTGATATTTCCATCTTTTTGGTATATGCTGAGTGAGAAATAAAGATTATAATAGATTTGTATCTCTTTTGGTAATTTTAGCAGCAAGGTCTATGTGCTTTATTGATATGTAGATGGCCACCATGTGCCATACAGTGAATACCCCGAAGTTTGAAAATACGCAAATTTTGGACGCCACGATGTTTATTGATGTTGATGAATCAGGCTGTGCAGTAACGTTATGATGAAGGTGTGATGATGAAGTTTACTGCATAGCAGAGGAGATGATTTAGATCTCCATGGGTGGCTCCTGTAGGCACTTCCGAACAAGATGATTCTTCTTGCTCTCTTACAGGAGCCGTATCTTCTGGTGGGGTTTCTTTCTGGCTTTTTTGGTCCTTGTGAGGAACATTGTTATCAGAAGTTGCCATTCTTTCTTCAGGGTGTCTAGGAGATTTTTATACTGGGATTTTTAGACTCAACCATCGTTTGCACATTGCTTGCTGTCCTTAAAGGTG
>NC_092862.1:130799028-130804028 GCF_032062135.1 Pyxicephalus adspersus
ATGTCCGCATAGTGCCCGCCAGCCGCCATAAACAGCAACACCTTAAACTCCGTACCCAAGCCGAGAAGGTATTCTTTTACTTGAGGGACAAAGCACTGCAAAACCAAGGTTCTCGTTATCCAGGCCCTAGGGTTATGCATCCAGAACACCAAAAGCAAGTTTTTGTTCTTGTTCTTGAGAGCCCTAGGGTTTGCTGGTTTATAAATAAGGCCTGCTTTAGCATGTGACCAGCAGCATTGCCACACTTAATGAGTGCTACTGTCTTTATGTGCCTTGAACCCCCGAGCTTTAGCTTCGTCCTTCATTAGATACGTTCTAGACGGCATTTTCTTCCAAAACAAGCTAGTCTCATCCATATTGAATACTTGTTCGGGCTTGTACCTCTTCTCCTGGACAATGACCCTCAACCTGCAAGGCTACTTCTCTGCTGCCTCCATGTCGGCAGATTCTGCCTCTCCATACAACGATGCCGACCTTAAGTTGAACCGCTTTTGAACAGTCGAACCATCCCCTACTGGCAACAAAATCTTCCCTTGATGTTCCTAGTTGTGGTTCTGCACCTTCTTTTGCTGAAAACTGCTGGTAAAGATTCTGTGCCTTTTCTCTGATAATGTTTCCATCTAAAGGGATGTATTTTTTCCTGCAATCGTTGATCCACAATGCCAATGCTGATTCCATCCTAACGATGTATTTATTCCTAACGTTGGATACATTTTTAGCAGTTACACGAAAACTTGATGAAATGGTACACCTAATAGCCGCTTCATTCTTCTGAATGTAGCGTACCGTACTTTCATTGATGTCGTAATGGCGGGCTATTCCACAATTCCATTATCTTCTGGAGTGTCATAGTAGCCTTCAGCTGCCTAACTTTTTTGCCAGAAGCCTTGGAATCCTTAGAAGGTGCAGGCCATTTGGGAGTCATCCAAGGGTTTGCAGAAAACGCAAATAAAACACACTACACAACACTGTACTAAGTGTACACAACAAACAAGGTCGTGGGACGCTATAAATTGATTGAGTCAGGACCGAGATTCAAATGTTGAAAAAAAGGCAGGGGAGCAGCCAATAAGAAGCAAAGAAAATTGAAAATTTGTTGTGATTAGCTACAGCCATACGAGGACATTTCATCTTCTTTGCCAGCATTCCCATAGTGGTTTAGTGTTCTAATATTATGAGGGGCCTTAGAATACAATTAGGGAGGTATCTGCTAAAAAACTGTTGTAGATGTTTAAATCTGCATTATAAATGATTTGGGTGACACCGATGATCTTTTTGGCTATCTGTAAGGGTGATATTCTTACCATTGGCCAGCAATGTAAGAGACATTCTTCCACTTACTTCCACACTAATATACGGTGGGCTGTGGTTATAGTAATTATAGCAGGAGTTATTGCAACACCTGAAAGTTATTTCCCATGTTAAAAGGTTCCCACTTGCTGAGGACAAGGCAAGTCCTCAGGATATCATAAGGATTATTATTATTATCAAACGTAGGATAAGGCTTTTTGTAGGTTTATAGCTGGAAACGACACAAATTTAATTAGCAATCAGGGAACCCAAAAAGGTTATTAGATGGAATAATAACTTGCAGAAATATTTCTTCTCTTATCGAACAGATATTACAAAATACTTTCATATGTATATTTAGAAAACTAGAGGAACTACTATCCATCAAGTATCCATCCTGGGACCAGCCTGGAAAAAGTATTCCTAGTATTAATACTACTGATCATAATCACAATAATCACATTTTTTGTGTGCTTTTAGTATTTGAATACTGAACAGCAGAAATGTAACGCTAGCCAAGCTTCATGGATACAAAAACTACAAATGTAAAAATTATCGGTTAAAAATAGCTGGAGCTATCAATTCCTCATCCTAATTAACTTTGTACACTACTCTCATTATACCAGGCTGTACTGAAAGATCTGACCATCTGCTATGCTGGAATGACTGAAATCCTTTATCACTCCTCCAGTCTTGATTTCCTGTCTTGAGCATGTGATATCTCCTCCTGATATACGATCGTTCCTACTTATGCATGCATGAGCCCCAAGCTTTTTATGGCAATAGACCGCTCATTTTCCGAAGCTGAGCTTATGTATTGCTGAACATTTTACTGTGTAAGGTTAGGGTAAAGGTTTGTATACCTAAACCCAAGAACAAACGATTGGGGAGTCATATCAAAGTGGGTAGTGTTGGATAAAACTGAAAAATCTTCATGAAAGTATGAGTAAAAGTTTTGCACAGCTCCATTTATTTTCAAATATAAAATATAAATAAATATAAATATTTAATATTTATTTATATATAATAAATATTTATATACAAATATAAATAATTTTGTCACCAAAGTTCCTGGAGAGGGCAGGCAGACTTGTGGGAACATATCCTATGTGAAATAAACTTCAAGTATAGATGAGAGATTGGTGTTTTTTAAAGCCCTGGCTAAATTTTAAGTTGATTGTAAAGCCTTAAAAATAGAATTATTATCAGGGAGGAAGGAGGATGGGGGTATAGGAAAATGTCCCAAGTCAAAAAGGTAAAAAAAACAATCCATTGCTGCCAATAAAACACATGGAGCTGGAAGATTCTCCACCAGAGAGTGTTTCAGTGAATATCAGATTCACTGCTTTATAAACAGAACTCATAGTTTTTTTTGTAAATAAATGTTAAAATATAATTAGGAAAACACAGCCAACTTTTTAAGTTATTTGCAAAGTCCCTGAACATTACACTCTCATTAAAATTGCTAAGGGGATCAGTGGGAATTATGGGAACCCAAGTAAAGAAGAAAAAAAAGTAACCCCTGCTAGCATGCATTTCCCAACATTTAATTACAAAAATTCTACTTGTTTTTTATTACTTTTCCGAAGTTCACAGGAAACTTTAATTTTGGAGATATTACTATATCAAACAGGCAACAGCCAGCTTTTTATGACTTTAAAATGCGTTTATTTCCCAAGGTTCACATTAGCTTTTATTTGCAAAAAAACATGATTTTAAAATTATTTTCACGTGTCATACCTTTTGACACCCCTCAACACATACAAAGCAATATTGGTGGAAATACTATGCTTAGGGATTTTACACTTCACTCAAAAGTGGCTATAAAGTTATGTTTTCACAACTATATTTTATTGTTGAATTAAGAATAACATTTTTTTTACATTTCACTTGGAACATGTTCCTACAAGCCCCCCTGACCCCTCCTTCCACCACAACCCTTAACAACTTTGGTAACAATACCAAACTTGGAGGTTTTACTGTTTGCCAATGTAAATTTGCTGCATGTTGAAAATTAGCCAAAGGTTTCTCGTCTTGTAAAAATACAAAAACTTCCTAAAGGTGCGGGGATCAGGTGGGCGAGGGAGGGGCAGAGGGAAGGGGGGTTGCATAGACGCCATCCATTACCCTAAATGGGCAAAGTTATTGTCTCATTATTATACAATCGTTCCTGCTGCGGCTGCTTCTGCAGACGTATTGTCTGTTTATATCACATGAATCCTGTGGCTGTCATTTATTGTCACTCCGGTCCTTTGTTATGACAACAGAAATGACTATTTTCTCCAGCCATAGAGATATGGATATCGGGATGGTGACAGATTTGAGCAGCACTTCTAAGGAATGTAAATATTTGGATGAGATGAAGATTGTAGAGAGAATAGAATAAAATGTTAGAACAGGAGTCACCTTCAAGCAATCAAAGAAAGGTTTGTAAATATTTTCATCGCTGACTGATTATTAAAAGTTCAGGTGGTGCTCCAAACATTTCACGAGCACTCCGTCTGCTTCATTTTTGATTCTTTGTACTGTTTTTAAAAGATTAAAAAAACAGGGCCTATTTATAGATGTTTTTACCCAAAATTCACCCAACTTTTACCCACAATTTACACATTTTCTTAAAAAAATTATCAAACAAATTAATTTAATTACAGCCTGTTACAAAATGTGTGAATCTGCTTTTACTTGTGATTGATGTATTTTTAATTAAATCTGAAAAATATATTAATTGTGGAAGAAAACGACTTAATGTACAGCATTACGTAATATGTAGGTGCTATATAAATACCGTTTAATATTAATAATTAATTGATTAATAAAAATAAATAGATCATATTGTTGTGTGTAGATAAACATGTCATGTATGATTTAGCTATGGCTTATTTTAACAAACCTTGCAATGTTTGGTGATAGGGAAGAACAACACTTTTTAGTTTAATGTATGTAGGTGAATGACACTTCCCTCTTGGGAATAAAAATAAATACATATGTCAAACATAATTGGTAAAAACAAATTTGTTTTTTTTTTACAACTACTTGCTTACTTTTAACTATTTATTATGGATCTATTAATACAATTTTTATTATTTTATATAAAGTAAAAATTATTTTGCTTTTTTTTTTAAATGTATTATTATTTAAATATATTTCTGTCTTTACTGCCGCAATAGTGTGAGATCAGGTGACCTAGTTTCCTGCGCACCAAGGCGTAGGAGGATTCCAGAATGGCAGAGGGGAGAATTGAGGACGGAGGGATCGAAGGCTCTGCAGAAGGAAAGGTAGGTATTATTTTATTTTAAACATAGTTCATTAAGTTCCACTTTCAAAATTTGGTATTTGGCAGGGCTTTATTGCGGAAAGTGACAGGCCATGTCCTTTCTGCAAAAGGCATTCACACGACTGCATTCTGATGCTTTGGGCATGATATAATAAAGTTCTTCAAGGCTGGAGAAGATACACTTTCATCAGTCACCTTGGGTAAGCCAGAAAACCTGGAATGGATCTGGTCCTGAATTGAAAACATTTGCTAACAAATAACAAAAAATTACTTTTAAGAAATTTATTCCAGGTTTGCTTGATCACCTAGGTTCACTGATGAAAGTGTATCCTCTGCAGCCTTGGATCGGGCCCTTTGTGTTTGATGCATAGGGTTCAACATGAGTTGCGTTGAGATGGTCCATACATTTGAATAGGTTGCCTTAATTGTCTTAACC
>NC_092862.1:130809028-130978583 GCF_032062135.1 Pyxicephalus adspersus
CGTTCAACAATGGGCTGTCCAACAAATCCAAATTTTTTTTAGGCTACACAGCCTACCAAAATGCACACATTGAATTTTTCAAGGCCATCAAAACTTTGTGTGACAGCGCAAGGGCACAGTTGAGAGTTATCCTAAAATAGGAAGTGCAGAATCAGCAGCAATTATTTTATTAAAAGGAAAAAAAAAGAATGACCTCTAAATACAAAATTTGTAAAATATTTACGGCATTGATATACAGAAATACAGAAAAAAATGCAATGAATATGTTGTATAGTAACATGTCAACTATCATAGATATCACATGTTTTACACACATATAGAACTGATATATCATTGAAATACATAAGTAGTTTGATACAGATGGCATCCACCCACAGAGAGCAGTGACTTCTGTGTCTATTCTTTACAGATTTATTCAACACAGGTTCACTGCCACAAGGAGGCGCCATCCACACTGGGGGTTAACCACTTCATTACCATTATATTAACCCCATCAGAGCAATTTTTACTTTAAATATCTCAATTATTCAAACTGACCTGTACTCTTAAAAACAACCTTAACAATTTCTAAACTCATGTATAATTCAAGCAGGGAGCCCTGATCCTACATTTCTTCTTAATTTTTTCTTACAAAGGGGGTGAATGATTAAAAATTTAGCTCTACCTGCCAACATTTATAATCTCACTCTAAACTTGATATTCCTGTATACCACAAAAGTTTAAAAAATAACGCTATTTTTGTACTATTGCACTTATTTGTTTTAAATTTATTATTGTCAATATCGGAAAACTACTTTATTGCCTGCTGTATTATAGGAAAAGGAAGAGAGAGAGCACAGGCTTTTTGAAGGCAGGGTACAATAGTGTAGTTTTAATGTTTTATGTTAAAAAATTAGCTTCTAACAGAGTCCAACTGAACACTATTACATAACAAAACTAATTGAGTTTAGTGGTATTTTGAGCTTAAAAGTGGTTACATACAATATATATAGTACAGCCAAATCTCAAATTCCCAACGCTTTTCGCTGTTAGGCTTCCTCAGGGGATTTGCTTGAGATACCCACCATGGTAAAATTGAATGTGTTCATTGGAAGTAAAGAAAACATAAGAAAATATATATATAGTGTTACCATCCAATATTCGATTATCAGGCAAAACAAAAATCATATATATAATATATAATGTTACAGTTACTTACAAGTATCAAACCACTATGTAAAGGTGAGAGTAAAAGCATCTGTCAAGTGTCACCGTGAATATACCCTCAATCTTTTATTGCCTGCTGTATTTAGACTTTGTAACCTAAGAGGTGTTAAACTATGTTTCACCGCATAGGATTATTCTACTGATGTCTGATTACTGTTTGGCACTCTTCTTTTTTTGTTTTGAACCCCTCCTTTTTTGTTTAGCCCCTTCACCCCCCCTTTTTTTTTATTTCACTTTTTTATTTATTTCTCTCCCTGTTATTCTATGCAAACTTGTTGTGTGATTCTATTGTTTACTTTATTTAAAAAAAATTTCTATAAAAACATTGAAACAAAAAAATAATCTTTTTTATGTTTGTATACTTTTGTAATATTGCAGCTGGAAAAATTCCAAAATTTCTAATTTACAAGAGAATTGTATGTTTTTATATCTTTATATATATATTAGATTGTGAGCCCCTTTGAGGGACAGCCAGTGTCATAATTATAGACTTTGTACAGCGCTGCATAATGTGACGGCACTATATATATATACTGTGTGGTAATAATAATAATAATAATAATAATAATAAATAAATATATATATATATACTCTGAGTCTGCACTGTATACACTAATAATTAATCTAAACTCATTATATACACATAAGATGATATTGGTTGCCAGTTAGCCTAATGACTAAAAAGTCAAAATCAGAGTATTAAAAGATAAAATTATTGCCATGATTTTGATTTTTCTGACTGATGGGTTGCTCCTGTTGGTGTAACTTTGGTATAGCTCGTTGCTCCTGCTGTCTGCTGCCTATCCTGACCTTGGTTTGTCTTCAAGGTCAGGACTAGATTCATTTTGCATGATCAATTTTCTAATGAAATTAGGTCAGCAGGATGTTTTTAGTTGTACAGTACTTTATAAATTGTATATCTTAACCCTTTTATGACTAGGAGTCATTGGCATATGTCTAGACAAGTATTTTTCAACCTTTTTAAAATAGGCGAGCCCTTTCAGCTCTTTGGGGAACCCCTTCTATAATTATGCGCAGCTCACATAATATTAGCATGGCAGTTAGTAGAAAGAATTCCAGCATTACATTGCTGGCCAATGAGAAGAATGTCCCCAAAAAGATCACTGGTGTCACCTAAACTGACCTGACAGTCACAAATAGCTCCAGGAACCTCTAGCAACCTCTGTAGGAACCCTGGTTGAGAAACTCGGATCTAGAACAGTATTTTAGTTGGAAGTAATAACTTGCCTGCTTTAATGTGGACCTCAAGCCTTCCCTTTAGTCTTGCACAGTTGTATAGTCCTCTCTCCTCTACAGGAATTGCAGACTGTGACACAGAGAATGTTAAAAGCTATATTGGGTGTATCTATTCACATTATTTTTACTGACATTTCTGTTGATAACTGTGTTGAATGTTAGCAGTGACAGTCACATTTTGGGCCCTAGGTTTATACTCGAATCCAATGGTTTCATTTAAAAGTAGATACTTTGTTTTGTATTTGGATCAGTTTATTTTTGAGTATATACAATGTGTCAATTAACACTTTTGTGCTTGGATGGACCGGACAAATTTAGAAGGGTTGGTATGCGTCAGTTAACTTGACAACAACTGTGTGACTAATTTTTCCGATTGACAATGAGTCAGAGAAATAAAAACACTCAGATTCTCAGTTCTCTGCTGAAATGTTAATTAACATTCCCCTGTCAAGAGGTATTTCATATTTCTATTTTTACTAATTTATTAGTGTTCAGATACATTGAAAAGCTAGAAAATAGACATGTCCTAAATAAATTTATGTTTATGAAGGTAACAGATTGACACCTCCAGAATGGGCATCCCTATGTCTACATCAGACATGTTTGTAGACATATCCAAGGCTAAGCAGAACAAGATAAAATAAATTAGTCAGCTAAAAGAATAAATAAATCTGATGACCAACGACATTCAACCCACTTCCTCTGAGCCCAGGTTATCCTGGACCCACCACAGTTTGTTATTGGTCTGTGAAAGGAGAAGCAGCTCAGTTATGCTTTCTCTTCTTATCAGCAGGCTTCTTGTTATTGGATGAACAGATTCTTCTTGTGGCCCTGCTGTACAGAGACTGCAACAGACTAATACCAGGTAAAATTTAAGTTCTTATACATCTTCCAATAAACCTCCCTGGAGGTATTCCCTAGTGTGACTCGGGGTTAATTTTCAGTGCCAAAAGCGGTAACCTGGAGCCACACCCGGGGTGGAATTGGAGGGAGTTTTAAAGTCCTACCTGGTTCCCACGTTCCCTCGGCGTCCTCCAGCGGTGTCCAGCGTGTGAATGTTGGGGACGCGAGGCCGAAGGAAGCAGATGCCAGCCAGGCATCTGCTCACAAACCTTAGCCTTAAGGGCGGGACCAGGAAAGAAATGTAAAAATAATGAAAACTTTTACATGTACCGCTTTTACATTTAAAAATACTCATTATTCAGACTGCCAGGGAGGTTAATAAATACCTGCAGTGATCTAATAATAATTCAATGGGCCTGATTTATTAAAGCTCTTCAAGGCTGGAGAGGATACACTTTCATCAATAATCTGGGTGATCCAGCAAACCTGGAATGGATCTGGTCCAGGATTCAAAACATTTGATAGGAAATAGCAACTTACTTTGAATAAATTCATTCCAAGTTTCCTGGATCACCCAGCTTCACTAATGAAAGTGTACCCTCTCCAGCCTTGGAGAGCTTTGATAAATCAGGCCCAATGAGTATGTCATTTAGCAAATATTCTCTACAGGTTACTCTTTCAAGTGCATTTGTTTTAAAGCAGAACAAAACGAAAAATGTAGAACACAAGTCCTTTATTGCAGAAGAATGGGTTTTGTTCCATCTGCAATAGAATAACCTTACCTGCCTAAACACAATTTTTCAGTTGCACTCACTTCGTCATGGGCACTGCCATCTTCTTCCTTCTTCTCTTCTTACTTTCTCTCTTCCATCATCTTTATTGGCCCGCGGGAGACCATAAAGACCCAATAGCTGCAATGAGACTGCATGCACAGCTGTCCCCTGTTTCTTTCTGCAACCCCTGATGGATTCCAAATTTTGAAAGTGGAAACCTCATAGATCCCCACCAACCCCACCCCACATTAAAAAAAAAATATTCAAATTGCTTTGATCCCATAATATTTTTTGTGCACACATTTTTTCTGATTTTGGTCTTACAGAGTCATAGTTATCCTTGCATGCCCTCCTTCTAGTTGCAATGTGCAAGCTGGCCAAGTACCACCAATTACCATCCGGCACAGGTGATTCTAAAGAACTATTTTATTCTGCACACCTGCCTATAATACAAACCCAAGACAACCATCAGAAATCTAAAAATTGTTTCCGAAACCAGCATGGCCCGGCAAAGTGAAGAATTATAAAAAGATGAAAAGAAAGGTAATTAAATTCCAATAACAAGAAACACATGTCACTGGAAGCAATTATGATAACATTGACCTGGAGCTTTAAATTCATGATAGACTCAGAGCTGTCCAGTAATACAGAGATAATCTTTTATTCTGTGCATCAGATTCCTGCGGTAATAACATGAATTCTATCAGTAGGTGACAAAGTCTGGTTATTAAATATTCTATAATGAGAAATCTCCAATGCGATTAAAGATTTAAGCCAGCGGGGGGGGGGGGGGGGGGAAATTGGCGGCGCGGCCCATCCATTCCACCTATGAAAATATCCAACCGTTATAAAAATAATAAGAGAGACTTTGGACTGGTAATAACATTGTGCAAAGACTGTCTGAGGACAAGCGGTAAGTTCCAATGTAAACGTTATACAATAAAAAGAGGAACCTGGGGATTTAAGTACAAGCAAGTTACAATTACTGTATTAAGGCTGAGAGAACTGACCGCAAAAGGCTTTGGTGGAAAAAAAACTCACATTTTTTTCCCTGTGGACTATTTCCCCTTTTCATTTAACACTGATAGAAAATGGTTTCCTTGGGTAATCTGTCAATACAAAGTACAAAGTCAGGCAGTCAGCTGAGTGACAAATGATCCAGAGGGTGTATGGGAAAGATGCTGAAAATACAAAAAGTACAGAAACAATGGAAAATAGAAAAAAAAATATGAAACATTGGGAAAACATTTTATCTGTGTTTGTCGTTGTTTACAGTTAGAGGTGAGTAACAAATGTGATGACTCGAAGTAATTTCACCACTTGGAAGAGTATAGTGCAGGGGTGCCAAACTCAAATACACAGTGGGATAAAATTAAAAACTTAGACAAAGTCACCGGCCAAACTTGAAATTTATTGAAAAAATTGAAGATGCATATAAAATCCGCATGGGCTAAGCTTGAAGCCCCTGTAAGTCCAAAAGCCTTCTGGCACCTCCCACGTGTAGCAGAGGGGGAGTACTGGAAATTCCAGACGTGGCCAATGGGGCTAAATCTTATTAGTGGCCCGCCGCTGGAATTCTCTCTACATTGAAATAGCACTGCTACTACAACTCCCTGCATTACTTGCATCTATAAATCAGTCCAATGTGGGGCCACGCATAGGCAGAGAGCCCACTGATCTAGAGACGTGAATGATGCCGGGAATAGTAGTAGTGGCGCTATTTCAATGCAGCGAAAGGCCAGTTGCAGTTCATATTGAGGATTCCTTTGAGGGACAGATTTGGCCCACGGGCCAGAGTTTGACACCCCTGGTATAATGCATTCAACCCACCAAAAGAAGTAGGCAACAAATGGTGGAATCCAATGGGGAAACTTGCTTTTATTGATGCTTGGGCAAGAATCCCCACTCCTATAATGCCAGGAGGGTCCCATGTGTGATTGAAGTGTCTAAATAATAGCACCTAATTAGAAGGTATACTACTTTGGAATTACACTGTTCTTATGGTCTCACAAACAGGATGGGCCTTTCCAAGCCCTGGTGCTCCTAAATGTATGATCACTACCTACCCATCTCTCCTCTGCCGTTCCTTACTTGCTCCCCTCCTTCTTTCTTTTTTACTTTTTAAATGTATGTAAGCTCCTCAGGGCAGAGTCCTCTCCTCCTCCTGTAACACTGTCTGTGTCTGTCTGTCATTTTCATTTTACCCCTATTTAATGTACAGTGCTGTGTAATATGTTGGCACTATATAAATCCTGTTTAATGATAAATAATATATTACTTTCTTCAGTTAACCAGAATTCATTGCTTCAGTCTTGCACAGGTGCACAGGTTCCTCTCCTGGACTGAAACTTCGTATTCTGAATTTACTGCAAGCAATAAGCTTTTCATAGTGTGCACCAGAATCTGCAGCAAATCAGATAGAGCCCACCGTGTTTCCTGGCTGGATGATGTCCAGTATCATCTAGCTCATTCTTTCCTAGCCTGACTGCTACTGATCTGTCACCTTTATTTACCTGATTTCAGTTTTTTTAAAGATGAACTCTCAGCATCACATGTGAGCATTACATTTGGCAGTCTGAATGCAAATACATCCTGTCACTCCTCCATACTGGAATCCACCCATTAAGGCAGGGGTCGGCAAACTCCGGCCTTTAGGCCAAATACAGCTTGGACGGTAGTTCATTCCGACCTAACACCCCCTGGCCGACCGGCAACCTGAGGCTCCAGAGCCGTGGCTTGCCGGCCGGATCTGCCAGGGGGCATTAGGAACTACCGGAGCTGCCGTAGCTCCGGTGTCGCCTTCTTGCTGTTGCTCCCCTATTTACCGTGGCCGCCGTTGATACTTCCGCCGCCGCGGTAAATAGGGAAATTCCCTGATGGTAAATCCCTCTCCTCCGCAATGCATACGGTACGGAGGAGGGGGGGTTTCACTTCAGGGGGCGTTCCCTGGTGGTGGGCGGAGCCATTAGGACAGGACTCAGAGTCCGGCCTAGTGTGCTCCCGACCACCCCTGAATTGGCCTAGTGGCCATAAAAGTTTGCCGTCCCCTCCATGAAGATATTTGGATATTTGGATGGAGAGCAGGTGCCTTCAGAGGGCTATTGACAGTGCATTTTCGCCCCCACCCATTCCCCACCAGCCATGACCTACCTGCATTGAAAAGAGAAGCACAGAGACCCAGTGATGTTATCACTGAAGCTATAATAATGTATGTAAAAAAAAACAGAAGGTTTTACAAAAATCTTTTATAAACAATTTAACGTAAGTCAAAATATAAAGAAATGAAATTCTTTCCTCTAAAGTCTTTCCAACTTTTATCTTTCTTTGCTTTATCTTTCCTCCTGTTTACTTTCTTCTCTATTCTTTTGTTTATATTCTAAATATTAAAAAAAACATGCTAATGGAAGTCAAAATATAAAGAAATAAAAACTGTTTAATTTGAACATTATTCTTTTTTATATATCTTTTCTCCTTTTCACTTTCTTCCCTCTATTTCTATTGGTTTGCTTATATTTCATTCTCCCTTAATCCTCTTTTTTCTTTCTTCCTCCCATGATTGTTGCACCTGAGGTTTCTGCCCCTCTGCCATCTCTTTATAATCAGGATGTTGTATTCTAACCTTAGGACAATCATTTATGATTTGAATTTCCATCACCTAGGAGTGCAGGAGCCAACAACTCTCTTGCTTTCTTGGCATAGAGCTTCACTTTTGGGCGACCTCAAGCCTTTAAATCAAGTAATTTTAATAAATAGTCCTCCTATGAATACTATGGAATGGGGTAAGTTGTTCCTTGCCACAGGACACAAATGCTCTTCAAACACATTTAAATGGATTTAGAGAAAATAAGCAAATATTTGTATGCTAAAATAGATCTTTAAGCAATAGTAGGAGGCAGGCAAAAAATGTTAATCCTCCATAATAAATTTTAAATGCAGACTCCCGGAAAATGAATTCATTTAAAAGCCAGAGACCAGCCAAAGGCATTCCGTCCTTGTTAGTGAACAGAAATACACTGATGATGTAAAATAGGACAACAACCACACAACAGCGCAAATCAGTTAGACTGCAGCAGAATTATTAATTAAACAATTTGTTTGCATATGTTTCATCTGATTATTTGGTTCCCCTGGTGCGTTGCTCCATCTACTGCCAGAATCCAGCTCACTGCATCCAGGAAGATAACATGTCAGAGGATTGTACCCGGGGAACATGACCCAGTGTGATCCACAGGCTGACTTATTGAAGACGTCCCTGCAATGAGCAATGGTGAGGCAAAGTGAATTAACCTTTCACGTTACACTTAAAAAAAATACTATTATAATCAGGCCTGTTATATACATCTTCAATATTCAAACATATTCATTGTATGTTCTTACTTACCTTGGTTTTCTTGATACACCTGTCACTCCAATAACTAAAGAGAACCTGTCACAACCAAAATTTATGCTAAAAGCACAGTTTTTTTTTATTTTACAGCTGTGTTTACCTCTAACCTCCCACCCTCCCTCCAAGCCATGCTGAGATTTTTTACTAAAGTTGAGTTCCAAAAATCCGACAACCTCTGGACCTGAGGTGTGCCATATTTTCAAAAATTCTGGATATTTGAATTTTATATTTACCTCCACACACAGGTCAGCCTTCCTCTCACTGCACCCGCGGACATCTGGCACAGTTCCAGGCAGCAGTGACGTCTCAACGTGTATTTAGTGTAGCAAGCAAGAGCTGATTCTGCAGAAGAGCGCCATCAAAACATTAGTGGCCAAACAGTGTACTACAGTCCCTGTATTACCTGATAACCGGATTATCGATGGCTGGATTTTCGATTGTGAACTGTACCTTGCAAAAGAAGATAAATTGACTTAAATCTGACATTCAGGATCCTTGATATTGGCATTTCATAGTGCTTGCTGGCTGGTCTCCAAATATTCTCTTATGTTGCCCCCACTGCTTCTGCAGCCACTCCTATTTATTATTATTGTTATTATTATTATTATTATTATTATTATTATTATAATAAACAGGATTTATATAGTGCCAACATACTAAGCAGCAATGTACATTAAATAAGGGTTGCAATTGACAGACAGATACAGACAGTGACATGGGAGGAGGAGAGGACCCTGCCCCGAAGAGCTTACAATCTAGGAGGTGGGAGAAGTAACACACAATAGGAGGGGAGAATCATTATGAGTCCTTACTGCTGTGGTACCAATAGGCAGTGACATAGACATGAAGAACCCTGCCTAATGTTTGCAAAATAAGAATACCCAGGACTGGAGCCTCAAGTGACTGTGACTTTATATATTAATATCAGGGTTAGTTAGTGGGTGGGGATATAGAACTTCAATTTTTATCAGAAATCACCTTTCAATGCTTATTTGAAGTACATTTCTTATCCATAATTTTTTAATTTACTTGCAAAACAGCTTTGAACTTCATTGAAAATTTGATTATTAGAAGAGAGTCATTTCCTTAGCATAGCACCTCCCCTCTGAATATCATAGACCTCTCCCCCTATGGTAGTATTAATTATGGTCTATGCTAACCTAGCTCTACCCAACCACCCACCTACCGACAATACGTTTTATGTAGTATCTGCGGTAGGAGTGAAGGAGAATACTATAGAGCAATCTTACTTTTTTTACTCCTGAGGAACCCTTAAAAAAATGTTGGTGTCAGAGAACCCCCTGTTATATCCAACCAATGGGCAATGCTGTTTAAATTAGTTGCCAATGGAAAAAATGCCCTCCATAAATTACTGGACGGTATTCCACCTTTACAGACAGCTAAAAAGGTGCTTGGTTTCATGCAGCTGGCTGTGCCAAGACGGGTTGGCTCTGGAACTATGCAGTTTCCATCTTATGGGAGGATAACCAGCCACAGGTCCTGGAACTCTCGACAATTTCTAAAGCAGACATGTCCAAATTCTGGCCCGGGGGCAAATTGCGGCCCATGTTCATATTTCCACAAGCCTGCAGCCTCTGTCGTAAAATCAATAATATGCAGCCCACCAGCACTGTTGACCACAGTATAAAATGCATGCGTACAAAAAACCTCTTTTATATTTCATTCATTCATAGCGTTGATCAACCGCCTTGCCATTATCGGCCCGCTACTTAGCGGGCATAATCAGCAGGACGGGAGTCCACATGTGCACCCAGGGAATCCCTTACATCATTATAGTGGGCGTGCTGTGCCCGCACTGACACTAGACTCTGTGCACAGGGAATCCCTCACGTCACCCTGGTGGTGTGTACTGTGCTGACATAGGACCTTCCCCACACATTTTCATCTCACAAAATCTGGCCCTCTTTGCAAAAAGTTTGGACACTCCTGTTTTAAAGGAACCCTTAGGTTTCATAGAACTCTGGTTGTCATAGCTGATATGGAGTGTTACTTTTGGGACAGCCCCAATCTTCTAGGGCTACTGACATAACTTCTAAAATGAGAAGCACCCAGGATTATTCTCATGGCTTTTACAAGTGAATAACATGCATGAAATATGTAAAATGCTAATATCATCTGATGGGAAGATTTTTTCTGAAATGTATGGCCTTTGTAATGTGAATCTATCAGCATATATATTTTATGATTTATTATATATTTTTGTTTCAAGTTTAACACTTGTCTATTAATATGTCAGATAAGCAATGGCAGGTATTCATTACTCAGAGATCACAATGTTCCTTTTAACAATGTCTTCATCCAATGTTTGCACTAGAGACACAAACTATCTACATCAGTCACCAGCTATTGAGATTCTGACTCATGAGATGCTAATGATATGTAATTCCAGGTACCTGTATAATTCTTATAAGTCAAACATAAGTTTGATATAACTCAGACCTTTCTAGATACGCTCCCATTGTGACGTGATACAAAATTAGAAGTAAGATTTGAAGGTAACTGTTGACCACACAAGGTACAGCAATTCCCAGCAGTTGATTTAAACCATGCCACATCCAAATACATTATGCCAAAACTATTCCAACAAGCAAGCTGGAACCTTTAAGGCCAATATTTTAACACATTTGTACTTAAAAAAGTTTACAAATGGGTCAAGCAACACTACAGAGAATGCCTTGATTTATGGAGATATGTTTATTTGATGTTAATTCATGAAATACTCCTAATGTGTTCATTATGTTCAAACATTACCTGTTCTTTTCTGTTTTCATTTAATTGTTGTGTACAAATCACATTTTGTACTTTAATGAATAAAAAATTATTGATATAAAAAAGTGTACAAACATTTTTGTTATACTAAACATGTAATCATATACAGGTATGTAGGTTTGATCTTAAGTTGAATTAGTATGTAAGGTACATTATTTTATTAAATGCAGTTAGGACAGGTTTGTCTTAGGCAGTGAGGTGTCAGTTACTGTAAAAAAATCCTCACTAAGTTAATCACAAACAGGCAAACAAACAAAGCAACAAAAAAAGAAAACTTTATGGAGCCTTGACATTCATTACCTTCTGGAGCAAGTTGTGCTTTGATATACAAAAAGAAACAACTGCAGAGTTTGTCTTGGTCATTAAAAAAGTTACAAGAGCTTACAGAACAGCAAAAGATTTCTCCTGCACACAAACAAGCAGGGAAGCCCGTTCCTATCTGGGAGTCGTCTGTATGTCGGATGTCCCTAACTCGGGGACTACCTGTTCCCATAAAAACATATAAAGACTTTATATTTGACGCGTTGGAAACCAAGTCCACTTTTTCAGGAATCTAGATAGTTGTCATATAATTAACCCCATGTATCTGCAGTCCCTTCAAAACATTGCTGTAGGAACCCAACAATATGCGGCAGTCAAGTGAATCCCAATCTGGACTAATAATGAGAATCGTCAAATAATTGTCACAAACCTAACCTCATCCCATAATCCTCATTACATTACCATCAATCAGCAATCTACACAAAACCATAAAATTGATGTTCAACAGTGGAATCCCATCCTGAAAGAACCGACTGTTGACTGCAAAAATTCTTTCTCCTTGCTTCAGAATAACATAATTTTAGCCTATGCAAAGTTGTTGCAATGAAGCTCAAGGACTTCTAATATAATGATAAAAAGTTTTTATAGGAGTAAAATATGTTTCTGTAAATTGTGATGTCAGGATTTATTTAATGCAGACTTGCAAAGCTCTGATCATATGTCACATATATGTAACAATAGATACCATCAGTACAAGCAGAATATTGGAGCAGTATAGCACAGGATAAAGAAGTGTCTGGTTATGGATACAGCAAGGAAAGTTTGTCATAAATAAGCAATGTGAGAAAAACGCAAGGCTTCGGCGGAGACAAAGACAACGCTATGCTGGGGGTTTTGTGTAATTATCTCTGTCTCTCAGCTGTGTTGAATAATTTTTGAAAATAAAACCTGTATTAGAAGTCAATAGATTGGAAAGCGCTTATCACTCGGCAGGTGTTATTTTCTTGGCTGGTCTGCCGCTTTCCCTGTTAGTTCTGGATTCCACTTAAAACAACATTAAAACATTTATTTTTTTTACTTTGTGTAAGTCTCCATTAAATCAGCATTTTTGCTGCAAAGCTTATTGTTAAATTCTGGCTTCAAATTCAACGGACAGAAAAGAGAATTCCAGCAAATCCAGAATTGTATCCGTTCATGATCAGAGGTCACTGATTTTTGCACTGTCAGTGTGCATCAGTTAACTTGATAATACTGACTTTTAGGGTATCTCTTCCTAGCAACATTTTCTATATCCAAAATGTTTAATAAAATTATTTATTTCCACATTAAAAACATCATAGGACATATATAACATGCATTATGATCTTTGAGAAAAAGACAGGGTTTTTTTGGCAAAGAAAAAATATTTACTGATCCCTAATATCACAGTAGGATCATTCTTAATCAGGTTAATTAAATTGCAAACTAGACAGTAACCATCTATTAGCATGCCTTATGTGTAATTGGTTGCCAAAATTCGCATACGTAAGGCCTTTATATCTGAAGCGTTTCGCCCGATGTAGGCTTCCTCAGGGGTAGCGATACTTTAAGCGAATCACTACACACATACTTGATAGCATTCAAATCCTAAGAAAGGAGTAGATTAAAGATACTAATGGGCCTCTGATGTGATGAGCAAACCCCAAGTTAAAAATATCCATGCCTCAACACCTAGATATACAGAGACAGACTGCTGCTGGCTGCAGCTCCAACTCAGACACATCCCTGCGTGTTCCACTAAACAGGAATTTCTCTCAGGCATGGATACTTCGCTTAATGTATTGCTACCCCTGAGGAAGCCTACATCGAGCGAAATGCGCCGGGTATACCGGCCTTACGTATGCAAATTTAGGGGACCAATTACACATAAGGCATGCTAATAGATGATTACTGTCTAGTTTGAAATTGATTTAACATAATTAAAACCGATCCCACTGTGAAATTAGGGATTAGTAAATATTTGTTTCTTTGTATTATGAGAAATTACCATTAATACAATTTTTTGTTTGACAAAAAAACCTTTCTCTTTGTCTTTTTCTCATATATCTTTGTACCAAGGATTGGCAGCGAAGGCCATTTGAGGCAATTTTAAATATATCAATACATGTATACTCTTCTAATACATGTATACCCCCTTCTGATCACTAATTCATTATGATCTTGTATATCTTTTCAATGGGTTTCGCATGCGTTTCGCAAGATGTGCTTCTTCAACGAGATGAAAATATCCTATTTTTGAGACATTTGGGTCTCATTGTCAAATATTTTATGAAATGTCAACTTCTATACTGCCACAGAACATATATACTGTTTCAGACTGACTGACCCTCCCCTTCAACTGGGACAAAATCCTAATGGCTTCTGTGGTCAGCACTAAAGAAAATTTGGAACAGCGCTGTTTCCAGGAAAAGTAAATCTTTTAAAGCCTTTTGGCCTTAATTTGTCTCCAATCAGGATACCAAGACAAGGTTGATGTTGGCATGTTGTATAGATTTGGCTTAGGCAGACCTTCCACTGAAAAATGACAAATCACGTACTAATAGGTTTAAAATGTACCTAAAAAGAACAAAATGTCATTATGTTTTCCTTACAGCCATCTTTTGCTTTGCTGGGCATGGTGTCACCAAATATCCCACAACTGTCTCTTATTTGGAGTGACTCATCCTCTTTAGGAGTCTCTTTAATCTCCTCTGTTGTCCCCATTTCTAGTCTGATATATATATTACTTTATAAAAATGTACAATGTAACTAACAAATGTTACAATACACTAAACCTTTCATCCCACCTCTAAATTAATGCATTTGGTTGTCTGAAAAGTCCATTTAAAAATCAAAATTAGTGGTGTAAAAATGCACTTGTGAACATAATATTTCTTTATTATTAGCATAACATGATGTGTTCATTTCATAAAAGATGCCCATCTCTTATGGGAAGGGGGTATGTGTCACTATCATTGGGTGAAGACATTCCAATGTGATGACACTTTACAAAGTCCATAGTCATGTCACTAATTGTCCCTCCCAAAGGCTCACAATCTAATGTCCCTACCATAGTCATATTTCAGGTCAGTTTTTTGGGGGAAGCCAATTAACCTAACTGCATGCTTTTGGATTGTGGGAGGAAACCAGAGTACCCGGAGGAAACCCATGAAAACACGGGGAGAACCTGCAAACTCCATGCAGATAGTGTCCCTGACAGAGTGCTAACTTCTGAGCAACTGTGCTGCAAGTTAAATATAATTTTTTTAAAAATTGTTGGTTAATAAGTTGGTGATTCGGAGAAGGTGTTCCAAGTAGGTAAAAATGTTAGTATTGTGACCTATTTAACAGCAACGGTCTACAACTGGAAATATACACAATGATGTGAGTTTATGTAACATTTCTTGAAATATCCAGACATCATCCCTGTGTTACAAAGCTGCCATTTACACTAATGATGAAATCCACAAAAATAAACATTAAACATATGTGTTTTCTAAATAATTCTCCAATTAACTCAACGCAACTCATTAACATCTAACATTTTCATTTCACAACATTATATTTAACTCACACTTAGATTTGCTCCATTAACTAACATGAGCAGTGTACTTATGCAGAAGATAAACTAAATCTCTTCAGTGGGAATGAAAAAATCCTACAAGCTTGTTTGCATCGTTTTATATGATGTTCTCCACTGAAAGGCCAGGTGTGCAGTAATAGTATCAGTGTTTTAGGGATTGGTGATGGCAGTACAGCTTATGGGAAACCAGAGATATAATGATCAATGCATTGGATTTCCTTAGACATACTTTTATGGAATGGTGATGGTTAGTCAAGGGCTTAATATCATTTTTTTTCACCCAACATCCATCCAAAATTTACTAAATTTTGTGCTTGCTAAAACTTCATATACGCGGACGCAGATCTTTTCGCACAACTTGGCACATGGATATGGATTTAACCCCTCTGTCCATTGATTGGGATGCGGTTGATTTGAAATGGCCTGAACCTAATCCTGCAGACGCTTATGATATGTTGCTCTGGCTTTTGCTGGAATATAGCAAGGCTTTTTTGGTATCAGACTGCTATTTATCCCCTGAAGAAGCGGTATAATTCACAAAACGCGTTGGGCTTTTTTTCACATTACTCAGACAGCAGTTCTTTGTCTATCTAAGATTTGTTGTATAAGATGATTTTATTCATGTTTTGTGTAATGTTCAGAATTTTATTTAAAAAAATAATTGTTTGGAATAAAATTTTCTGAATACTTTTTAACAATCATTGCCAGCAATTGTTTTGTTTTACCCAAAAATCACAATTTTAGAATAGATGCAAATCAATATTAAATGCATCATGAGTCAAAGTTGAATCCAATGTGAAAAATGTATAGTGTAAAGTATTTTTTGGCACAAATAAAATGCCCTGGTGCCTTTTTGTTTCAGTCCTATACACTGCATAGCGCATGGACCATTTTGGTGTAGAGCTTGACTTGCATGCAGCAGTATAGATACAGAGCCAGCTGCCAGGCACAATGTAACTCCTATGCAATCACAAGAATTATCAGTGGCCATTCAATAGGCATAGAGGATCACCATGGATCCAGAAGTAAGCTGTGGATTCTGCAAAGATGATGGCTCCCTGGGACGTGTCAATGAAGGGAAGTCTGTGCCATACTTGCTGATTATGGTCTTTCAATTGCCTCTCCTAACACAAAAACACATGACTAGGTTAATTGCCAACTGCATAAAACTGGGATTATATTGTATTTGTATGACTGTTTTAAAACCAACTATCCATATTTCATTCTTTTCTGTGCATCCTTAGAAGAAATATTCATCTGTATCAGCTGGAAGTAGCACAATGGCAGTATGTATTTCCAGGCCCCTATGCCAGGTCCTTACAGTCCAGAAGTACAACTGCCGCTGCGCTAGTTCTGGCTGATACAATTTAGAATTTCACCTGAAAGAGGATTCTGGATACAGATGGTCAACGGGATTCAAAAAAATGATGTTTGTATACAAATAGCATATAATTTGCACTGGAATTAAGCCAATAAGTCCCTTTAGCTGCAGAGTTTCATTATCATATTTTAAAATCAGTGCGATCTTTATGCTATTTAGAAACAAAAGTCAAATGTTTTGCATCCCATTGATCATCACTAACGCAGGGTGAAGGGACCGTCTTTTTGGAGAAGAGAGACCTAGAACACGTAGAACATGAAATAGGGGTAAAAAGTTTTGCCTGGAGATCAACTTTAAAGATATATTTTAAAGATTGCTCCTGATCATTGTATGACATGTTTCCTGTTGGTTCACTTGTCTGCTGAGGATTTGCTGGCTTTTCCTGGTATGTTCACCATATAATAGATATTTCATCATATTTTTGTGGGAAAACTCTGCAGCTTTCAAAGGCGGTATCTATTCCTTTATAATAATAGTTAGACAATTGTTCTTTGTTCAAATGTTTCTGATTTATATACATGGTTAGAAGAAAATCTTGCAATTTGTTGGTTGAATGATTTCCAATTGATTAAATTGAGAAGTTTCTGGGTCTGACGAAGTAGAGAAGACTCTGTGAAATGTGTTAACATAAAACTACAAATGAAATTTTAATCTATATGATGACATAAGATAAGGAATTGTATATTTACCTGTCTTAAAAATGCTAATCTATTTTATATGTTGATAGGTATGTATATGGTTAATATTTTGCTACATTTGTAATAAATTGTAAATTTTAACTCAATGTTATGATGGTATAATTAATTAGTACATAGCGAAAACCCCAGTTTCAGGGTACAACACTAGGTATATATATATATATATATATATATATATATATATATAGGGTCTATACCGCAAGAATTAGAGATTTAGCTTGGTTCCAGGCACCAATCTTGTTATTATATTTTTAAGATAGTTTCTTGTCAAAAAGATGTAAACCTAAACTAGGTAACATTCGAATAGATAAATAATTGCTTTTTATTTAATCTTTTTTTTTTAATAAATTTACAACTAACAATGTACAAAAGAAAGGAAAAAAAGAAAACACATTAACAAGATCATGAATTTACATATTTATATATCCTAAATAAAAAATAAATAGCAAACACAAACAAATTGCCATTTTGTACATAAAAATTTGTTTTTGCCATATTTCATAAGCTTTGTCACATCTGTTTTGCGGGTCTTCTTCAACTCCATTGCAATGATTTGCAATTCAGAAAACAATACAAGACACAGTTGAGGTAGGAACCACTGGGTGCCATGGGGGGCCCTCACCAAAATGTCATGTTCCTATATTAATATAAGTAATTATAAAAGGTTTTCAATGGAGCAGCATTTGGCAGCTGTGGTAGTTGGAGATATGAATATTCACTCTTTTGTCTTCTTTTAGACAAATTTCTTTTAGAAAATATTACTTTACTGGCTGTGCCACTTTAAATCTTGATGAATATGTCTTCCTTCCATATATTACGGAACCTGAATATTTGTTGCTCAGATTGCTGCTCATTCTTGGTTCTTGCTCATCTTGATTTCTTGATTGCTTTCATCTACTAGTTAAAAAAAACTTGCAATTAGATTAGCTTTGGAGCAGTAAATGTAGAAATAAATGGGTTTTTTTTCACAGGGAGCAAAAATACACAATCTCACAAGTCTTTATAGATATTCCATGACAAAACATAAAATCTGTTACTGAGAAACTCACCTAAGACAGAACACCGCTTCAAGGTGTTTCTGTAAAATCAAATACAAACTGTAGAGAGAAGTGTGAAAGTTATTTAGAACGTTTAATGATTTTTAATATTATTTATCATCTCAAATAAATTGTAACTTTTAGAAGTAAAATCCATCCAGAAGTTGCTGGATTGTCCCATCTCTTGATACTCATCTCTTAGAGGTCTAAGGACTGTTAATCCCTTCCATATGTATGAGGTTTGATTTCTATCCCACCATGGTCACTGTTCCCTATTTCCAAAAGTTTATGCAGAAAATCAAGCAGACAAACATTGCCCACTGTGTACCTTAGGAAGCTGTTGGCAACTATAACATTGGTTGTGGGCCCATTGTTAAGGTATAGAGCATGGAGCATCCTCCCTAACTGTTGGATCGGCCCCTGACATCCAACAGCCAATAGGAACACTGCCCACTGTGCACCCTAACAATGGGCATATATCCAGTGCTTACATTTTCAGCCAGAATGATTCATCCGTTACTATTTCTCCAATGTTGAAAGCCCCACCAAACTCATCACACTTCATGCTGCAACTTTTATTTTACACATTGTGATTAGGGAAGCACTGACTCAAATTTAACAAGTATATATAGCCAAAATGTTTTGAGGAGCATGGTATAGTGATAGAAACTCAGATTGTATTATCTCCAGCTGTGTTTTAGCTGGGAAGATTCATTTTTCCTGGGTAAATTCTGACACCAGGGCAGGATAATCCAACATTTTACAGGACAGGAGGTAAGGAAAACCTTTTACTGACAACTGCTGAAGCAGACATTGTCCTTCCAATTTAAAACATTTTCTGTTGTTTCTCCAGAACAGGAAGTGAAAATGAATTTCCTAAAAGAGACAAAAGCAGCATAAGAGGGACAAACATGCATTAGTTATATGACCGGCAACATTTACTAGCATTACATGTAACCCTAACAATGAGTTCCTGTTATTTGCTCCCATTTGGTCTGTTCAATATACCACTGAAATTCATTTAGTATGCGTATATAGAGCACTCAAACCCATTTTTTCAAACTTGCCTACCCGTCTTCTTCTGTCTTTAAAACTCTCACTACTTTCCACCACTACATATCTCCCCTCCTATTGTGTGATACTTCCCCCACCTCCTAGATTGTAAGCTCTTCGGGGCAGGGTCCTCTCCTCCTCCTGTGTCACTGTGTTCGTCTGTCACTTGCAACCCCTATTTTATGAACAGCGCTGCTTAATATGTTGGCACTCTATCAATCCTGTTTATTATTATTATTATTATTATTATTAATATTAATATGAATAATAATAATAATATTGATAAGTGTAAAAAAATACCTGCTGATCCTGTTGAAAGATGTTCAATGTGATAACCTCTTAGATAGGGGATAAGAGCAAGACAGAAGGCTTTTCAATGGCACTTAAAGAATTCTTTCAAAGTGTATACATTTTTGATTAAACTTTATTTTTATTCCAAGAATTATTTGATTAAAAATGTTTACAAAGGGTTAAAAGTATATATAGTTGCACATACAGCAAAATACACTTTTGATTTTCATAAGTCTGAATAGTGTTTGGATAATATTGGAATTGGAATAAGCCATTCTATTGTGTGCTACTTCTCCTTCCTCTTGGATTGTAAGCTCTTCTGAGCAGGGTTCTCCCCTCCTGTGTCATATTTTGTATCTGTCATTTGCAACCCCTGTTTAATGTACAGCGCTGCGTGATATGTTGGCGCTATAAAAAATACTGTTTGCTAATAATAATAACAATAATAATAGGGGAGAAGTCTCCTGGTTGTAGCCTGCAGCACACATTCCAGTAATACTAATATATTCACAATGTGGTCCACATTACATCACAATTTTTATAAGACAATCTTACTGTATATACATATGTTGATGTATGGGTGAATCGTGAAAGAACCAGAACCACCATCTGTCGCTAGCTATACAACAGGCAAAGATTGTGTGACATGGTTTGTATCATACAAGAATCAGTTCATTTGTTTCACAAATTGTACAACATAATATGATATTTTAATCACTTTCTAAATATATACAACCAATACAATAGCCCTAGATTACTCTATCAATTGCGGACAGGACGAAAAGAACAGTGTTTTAAATTGGCAATAGTGGTTTTTATGTTAGTATTAAGTATTATTCATAAAATACATTTCAATATATGGAATAAATTCAACAAAGTACAAAAAAGAAAGAAAGTCATTCCCTGGTTCAATCCCCAGGGTATATTTCACCAGTCTATACTAGACAAGCAAATTCTCTGTATATATAAGGGCTGGTTAGGGTCACCATAGCCAGTATTGAGGAAAAGGGTAAAATATCTGTGTAACGCCTCTTTGCCCGACGCATTTTGCCATGTGGCTTCTTCGGGGGTTATACATAGAGAGCGATTACATTCTATACTGGTGAGTAGATATATACACACAAAATATGTATGTATATATCTTGTATGTATGGAAAGAAACTTACCCTTTAGTGATGTCATGATGCCAGAACCTGCCTACTGTTGTGTCTCTGGACTTCCCTGAGCCTGGGATTCGTACAGGGGACGTGGTCTTCGGCTCTGGCCCATGCGCCCATCCAGCAGGGTCCTTCTCCCGATCTTGCTGGGGGGCGCACTGGCCAAAGCCGCGGACCACCACATTTTTTTCACGGTCCACTGGTTGGCGACTGCTGGTATCGAATGTAATCACTCTGGGTTTTACCCCTGAAGAAGCCATCAGAAAAAAGACATTACACAGTTATTTTAGTATTTTACTCAATTCTGGCTATGGTGACCCTAACCAGCAATTTTATATATATAGGGGAAATATCCTTGTCTAGTATAGACTGCTTAAATATACCCTGGAGATTTAACCAATGAATGACTTTCTTTTTTTTTTGTACTTTGTTGAATTTTTTTCCATACATTGAATTGTGTTTTATGAATAATGCTTGTTTATTGCAACACCCCTCACACTGCTCTTTTCTTCATGTTCATTATTTTAGTTGTAATACAATACAATATACAGATGAGAGAGGTGTCTACAATGCTCCCTGTTACTTTTCCATACACTATCAATTGCCTAAACAACAATCTTCCCAACAATTGTTGCATTTTAATGTTTTTGATTTATTCATATCTAAAAAAAAATTTTTTTAACCTCTACGGCATTTATCTTAAAGTGCAACTCCAGGCACACATACCTTATCCGTTTTACCAGTCTATATGCCAAAGGTTTAGTGATGCTGCTCATTTTGTAGTTTACATGACTATTTCACATCCACATGTCTATGTCTGGCAACCAACACACATAAAGTTTTTTTCTGGTTTAGCATTTCTGCTTTCTGTCATTTCTCTGCTTCCATCCTGGTCATTGGATGATGAATCAGCATCAGGACCTTTGTCCATGGAGATGATCCAGACAGCAGCAAAGCTGAACCAGGACAGAGCAAAGCCATCTTACTGGTCTTCTGGTATAAATCACAAAATTGGCTTTACAGAATTACAAATCCTTTGGCAGGCAAGACACGCATAAGTATTCAGACTAAACTGCATGTGTTTTGTTTAAATATCAACTACACCGAGCAATGTAAAAACTGCTACTTTGACTGCGTCCCTTCTGCCTTTTGGGTCAAATTATTCTTTTGACTGCAACTCCACTGCGATACACAGGAGATAAGAGCAGTTTGGTGTCTGTGCAGTGTATGTTGGCAGGGCTTCTGGAAGTAGCCAGAAAAAAGTTAAATTCTACAACATATTTATCTGTGAGTTTGTGTTGGCACAAAGCGCTTGCAGTTCATAAGTATCCCGTGCCAAGACAAGCACAGCCGGCGGTTTGTGATTGCTAATCTGCAAGCAATCCACAGGGGCAGCTGCACAGAATTTGACCAAAGGCCTGTGTGGTTTGGCTGCTCACAGTGCCAGAAATATTATCTTTTTGTATTTTTCTAGATGAATCAGTCTGCAGGGTCGCTGGATGGAAAGCCCGCGATTTCACAGTAGCAGCTGTCCTAGAAGACGCTCTTGGGGAATGGAGGGAGATAAATAACGTATAAAGATTTAATCTGTGCAAAACTGTGATCAGTCGAAGTGTTTGGGAAGTGACTGATGTCAATTCTTCAAGGAGCAAACAAGCTGCTCTAAAGAAAGTGTGAACTTCAGTGGAAAGAAAAACTTTGCAACTTTGTTTAAGAACAATAGGCTAGCAATATTTTTTTCAATACTTTTAATAAATATTTTGGTTCCTTTATTTGGCAAGGTAAACAAATTCTGCACAGTTTTACCATGTCTATGGGACACTCAAGTCACCGCTTACATGGAGACAATTACAATCTAACCCTCAGTCACAAGTACGCACCCCGGGACCAGTTTGGTTGGCAGCCCAATAACTCATTTATGACTGATTCTGGAATTAAAGTGGAACTGGGCTAGTAACAAGAAAACCTAACTGCTTCCCTTCCTTTATTTGGCTGCAAGAAAAGGGGAATAAGCTCAAAGAGCCTGATTTATTAAAGCTCTCCAAGGTTGGAGAGAATACACTTTCCTCAGTGAAGCTGGGTGATCCAGCAAACATGAAATGGATCTGGTCCAGGATTCGAAACATTTGCTAGCAAATAGCAAACGACTTTGATTAAATTTATTCCAGGTTTCCTGGATCACCTTTCCCATCAATTCATGTACACTGCCTGCCTTGTGGTTAGCAATCCTTGCCTGTTATCTTGGCTATCATTGAGTGCTTTGCTTGGTGATACCTGGGTTGTCTTCTACCAATTGATTGAAGGAGATCTGGGCCAGGGCCAGGGCAGATGAAGGCCTTGGCCAGGGCAGTGCTTTGCAGCCCTGAACAAGGAAGGATTTCCTAGCTGCTTGCCAGGCCTTATGACATATAGGCAGTTTACTAGCAAAGTGAGAGAATACCAAATCACATGCAAAGATGTTTGTTTATTTTGCTTCCATATGATTAGAAGGCCAAACTCAGCAAAACCTCATCTCATTCCCCAAATAATTTGTCCTTTACAACTTAAATTCCTTTAGTAAATCAACACCAGTGCAGGAACGTGGATCTATGGACAAATGCAACATGCAACATGCATTCCACTTGCTTCTGAAATTAATATGAGATATTTCAAGGGTCATTTATAGAAAACTGTATGTCTGTTGGATCTGCAGTTGACTTTCTTTTGACCTGTATTTTACTTTTTTTCTTTTCAGCTGCCTGAAACTGTTTTAAACTGCTTAATATTACACATTGATTTTAATGGGGAACCTCAACAAGATATATGCAGGGCAAACATTGCTATATTGATTCAAAATTTTGTTAAGGGGGTATCAGAACATCCAGACTAGCTATCCCAAAATAAGTGGTTCAATGGGAGAAGTGAAAGAGTCCTCAAACCCATAGAGGTCCTCCATAGGCAATACTGCTGAATCAGTGAGTGGGAGGGATACAACAGGAGTGTAATTCCAGGTCTGTTTGTACCTAACCAATATAGAACCAAAGAGAAGTAGCCCCTCCATGCAACAGACCTAGAGATGTCCAGTCTAGCACTGAAAGCTAGCCAAGCTGGAAATTGTTGATTATGACCTGTGTTAAAAATACCCCTGCCTGGCAGCTGTTCCTGTTATCTTCATCTGCACAAACATTGGAAATTAAGTCTTGAAATGAACACTGGCAGGCAGAGTTATACATTCTGTAATAGGCATAAAGAGAGAAAGGTTAACTCTTTCCTTTTTTGCAGAGGCAGAATGGCTCCAGGATTTGTAGAAGCATTTGGTGGCCTGTCAGTGGTTGGTGGGCATTTCTGTGGGCATGCATGCATGAAATCAGATGGGTCACAGATTTTATGAGCTATGTCCCCTCATCAGAAATCAGGATTCCTGTTCTTTTGTCTCTGACCAGAACCCTCCTCCTGTTTTAATGATTAGTAATTTTGCAACATTGCCTTCCACTTTGTGTGCATTACAGGAACATGCAGCTGTGTAACTCTTGTTTTATTTTATCATAACACCACATTAGGGATGGAGAGATCCCCACAGATACCATACTGGCAAGTATTTTCATCTCTCCGCTAATCACTTGGATGCACATTGATTACTTACTTGTTCAGAGCTCGCAGACCCAGCAACTGCTTAATTGCACAATATGTCAGCATCTGCCTCTCTGCTCTCATTAGCTCTGGCACTGATCTTCACACTGTGCAGGAGCAGTCTGTGAGCCTAAAAGAAGTATGCATTCAGTGGGGGACTGTGGTGGTGATATAGCACCCTTCCTTCCTTTAATATTTTACCTTCTTTACTTCCTTTCTATTGTGCACCATTTGATCCTCCCATCTTTCTTCTTGTTCCCATATTGTCTCTTCTTTCCTTCCTCAGCTCTAATGCTCATTCTTTCTCTTCTGTTATTCTTCACAATTTTTCAATTTTTCTTTCCAGTTTTCTGTTTCTTCCTACTTCGTATTGGTCCTTTCTTTCTATTCTTCTATTACTTTTATATTCCTTTTTTCCTATTTGTCATTTCTTATTCCTTCCTCTCATTTCCTTTCCCTACTTTTTCTTTCCTACCTCTCCTTTATTAATTTCCCTCTTCTGTCCTTTCTTTTCTCTTCTGTTTCATATTGTTCCTTTTTTTTCCATTCTTCATATTGATCCTTTCTTTCTATTCTTCATATTGACCCTTTCTTTCTATTCTTCTATTACTTCTATATATTTTTTTTCTTATTTGTCATTTCTTATTCCTTCCTCTCATTTCCTTTCTCTACGTTTTCTTTCCTACCTCTCCTTTATTCATTTTCTTCTTCTGTCCTTTCATTTCTCTTCTGTTTCTTTTTAGCTTTCTCTCTTTCTTTTCTTGCTTTTTCCTATATTGTCTTATCTTTCCTTCCTTAATTCCAGTTCCCTGTTCTTCTTCCTGTGCTGTTATTCTTTTCAATTCTGCTATTCCTTCCTCACTTCTTTTCCATTTTTTCTTCTCGTTTTCTGTTCCTTCCTACTCCCATTGTTCCTTTCCTTTTATTCTTCTATTTCTTCTGTATTCCTTTTTCCCTATTTGTCATTACTTATTTCTTCCTCTCATTTCCTTTCTCTACTTTTTCTTTCCTAGTTCTCCTTTATTCATTTCCTTCTTCTGTCCTTTCATTTCTCTTCTGTTTCTTTTTAGTTTTCTCTCTTTCTTCTTTTTCCTATATTGTCTTATCTTTCCTTCCTAATTCCGGTTCCCTATTTTTCTTCATATGCTGTAATTATTGTCAATTCTGCTATTCCTTCCTCACTTATTTTCCATTTTTTCTGTCCTTTTTCTGTTCCTTCCTGGTTCCTATTGTTTATTTCCTTCTATTCTTCTATTCCTTCTGTATTCCCTTTTCTCTATTTGTCATTTCTTATTCCTTCCTCTTATTTCCTTTTTCTACTTTATCTTTCCTACCTCTCCTTTATTAACTCTCTTTTGTTTCTTTTTAGCATTCTCACTCTCTCACTTCCATCTCTCTTTACTCTCTCCATCCAGTCATTATTTTTTTACTAAATGTTCTTTTTTCTGCAAAGTTGACACAGCTGTTGATAAGATTTTGGTTTTTTTTATCCTATCTAAATTTCATTTGGTAAGTGTATGAAGCTTAAATGTACCTTTTTTTTAATCACATTTCTTTTTCTTCATTACCAGCTATCAATTCTCACTTAATTTGTAGGAGAAATGTGTTAAATCCAGCAGCTCCAGTCTAGGTCCCTGTATTATGTCAGATATTGCGCAGTGACAGCAGCTGCAGACTCCAGTAATGCTCGGATTTTCTCTCTTATTAATATCATCCAAATATCTGTTGTCACAAAGTCACAGAATTGTCCCGACTGATCCAGTGTGATTCGCTGCTTATTGCTGTAACAAGATTCTTGGAACACTCCGGAACAAAAGCTGCCTTTCTCAGGTTCTGTATAAACATACGCATCTCTCTGCAGAAATGGTGAAAAATCACTTTAATTAAAAAAAAAAAGAAAGAACAAACAACCATCTCACGACGCTCTCAGTTAACAATTTCCTTCTACTTCTTTTGCCTCCAGCCGTTTAAGAAACAGACTCAAAACATACAATAACAATAAGGACAACATAACTACAAAAATATACTAAACTATATTCCCTTTAGCTACTTCTGCTGTATTCAATCAAAAGAACTTCATTTTAAAAGGACTCAATACATTACGCCCTTTTATCCCCATGACCTTCTTTCCCTGGGTTACAGGGTTTGGGCCTAGCTATTGATTGATGAAGGCTAAGCCCTGTATCTTTGGTATAAGCGAGAAGATTACATGATCATTCATTCACCGTGCTACCAATCCTGGAGCATTCCTCTGCCCATATATCACCAACCCAGGGTCATTCCACCCATTGATCTTGAACCTCGGGGCATTCTTCACAATGACCACCAACCTGGCAAGAAATTCTTCCCATTGACCACCAACCCTGAGGCGTTCTTCTACTTCCTGACTACCAACCCTGGAACATTCTTCCACCCACTGACCACAAACCATTGGGAATCTTTCCTGTCTGTCAATCCCTGGACACCCTACCCACTGACCACCAATCCTAGAGAATTTTTCCCACTTACCACCAGCCTTGTAGCATTCTTCTACCTACTCACCACCAGCCTTAGAGCATTCTTCTACCTACTGACCACCCACCTTAGGGCATCCTTCTAGCGATTGATAACAAACCTTGGGGCATTCTTCCCATTGACCACCAACCCTGAGGCGTTCATCTACTTCCTGACCACCAACCCAGGGACATTCTTCCACCCACTGACCACAAACCATTGGGCATCTTTCCTGTCTGTCAATCCCTTGACACCCTACCCACTGACCACCAATCCTAGAGAATTTTTCCCACTGACCTTAGAGCCTTAGAGCATTCTTCTACCTACTGACCACCCACCTTATGGCATCCTTCTAGCAATTGATAACAAACCTTGGGGCATTCTTCCCATTGACCACCAACCCAGGGCATTCTTCCTACTGACCACAAACCCAGGGCATTCTTCCCACTGACTGCCTAACCCAAGGAATTCTGCCAATTGGCCACAAACCTTAGGCATTCTTCTCACTGTCCACTAACCCCAGTTTCACTAAATTAGTTGCATTCAAACCCAGTCCTAGGGCATTTTTTAAATTCTGCTAACTACTGTTTTTATTCCTCCTATTCAACTACATTGTCTGGGTACTTTTTCTCCCACTACCCAGAAATGTAAGGAGTATTACATTACATACTGCAACATGCATTACATAACTGCAAGCTGTGCTACACTTTACATATTCCTGGTCAAAGTCTTTATTGTCTGAAAAGTCATTGGATGCTGAGTAATCCTCAACTATTTAATGTTTAATGAGATCAAAGAGTTTGTTTTAAAAATATGGTAACTTTTTTTCATGGTTTATGCATGCTTGTTGGACTTTTACTTAAATTACATGAATTAATAAGTATCTTTCCCTGAATAGGCAAGTGCAATTAAATTCAAATAATAATTTGTCATAACCTTTATAGTTCTATAATTCTCTATGGCAGTAACTCCTCCAACATCAAGTCCATTTTTGTACCACTGATTTCAGAAGACGGCTCATATACCATATAGATCTCACGTTACCTTATGGAAATTATTAACCTAGTTGCTAAAAAAAAAACACATTCTAGATTCATAAAAATTGTTTATTGTTTTAATATATTTCAGCATTTTTTCATAATGGATTGGTTAAAAAAAATTACATATAAATCAGGGATTAGGAATATACATGCCTATATTTTGGGCCTGATTTAATAAAGCTTTCAAGGCTGGAGAGGATACACTTTCATTAGTAAACCAGCAAAACTACAATGAATTTCTTAAGAGTCATTTGTTAGCAAAAGTTTTCATTCCTGGACCAGATGGAGAAGAGGCAAGACCTAATGGGCCTGCTTTATTAAAGCTCTCCAAGGTTGGGGAGGATACACGTTCGTCAGTGAAGCTGGGTGATCCAGCAAACCTGGAATGGATTTCTTCAAAGTCATTTGATATTTGGTAGCAAAAGTTTTCAATCCTGGATCTTCAATCCTTCATTCCAGGTTTGTTGGATCACCCAAGTTCATGATTGAAAGTGTATTTTCTCCAGCCTTGGAGAGCGTTAAAAAATTAGGGCCCATTATGTGATGCACAAAAAAGGATACCTGTTATAGGTTTTATAGATGAGTATGTACTATATTTCTCTAAACTAATAAAGCTCCAAAGAGTTTAACATCCACCTCAATCCATGTAACTATAAAAAATATAGACAGCGTGTACTGAAGGAAGTATAAAATAAAAATCAGCTTTTTAGATCATGAAAAATAATGTTTCAGATAAAGCAAGGCTTCTCATCGCTGCAGTAAGGCAGATCAAAGCAGAACAAGCTCACGCTGATTACACAGGCACAAAGAACTGGGGAAGGCACAGGGGTGCAATGAGTGCCAGGGCCTTAAGGAACAGCCCCAGGGAACAAATAAAATTAATCATTGAGCTGATAATCCTTTCCAGTTTTCAGCTGTGAAAAAATCAAAATGTCCACTGAAGTGCAGCATTTGCCTTGTGATGCTTTATTCTTTCTTTCTCCCTTTTCCTTTTTTTCCTTACTGATAAGACAGCAGCAAGATCATATTATTAACATTGGAAGGTAAACTGGAGATTTAGGTTTCTAGTTCAAAACAATCTATTAAATTTAAGTTTATTAAATGGTGCCTTTTTTCTTTTTCTTCCTTCCCCCCATTTTTAGGGGATTGCATTAATCAATGTGTAGTCATACAGCTCAGGGTCCCCATATGTTTGGGCCCCATAGCTGTTGCCTGGTTTATTATGGCTGCTGTCATGTCCATGAAAGAAGAAATAAAGTAGTATAGAAGAGAGCAGTGGTTGACAACCTTTCGGACCTCTCGGACCACTAAATTCATACTTTTAAATCCTGCGGACCATAAACATGAATTTTTTTGGAAAATAAAATTTTGTAAAATAATGATCTTCCTAATGGTGCCTGACAAGGACTGTTGAGGCTCTGATTCATTGATCAGCGAAGTGAAAGTGAAGTATTACTATTGTTACTATTATCATTAGTTGCTTTATCTTTGGTATTACTAAAGAAATGCAAAATATTTGTTTGCTTTTTCTCACTCGTTATGGGTTTATTTAATTTGAATCTAAGACCAAACAAGAAATGATAGTTATCAAAGTCAAACTAGTTGATGCCTTTAAATATAACAGTTAAAGAAAATATATAGTTATGGTCATACTTACCTAAAAGAGCATCTGAGAAATAAACAAATAAAATAAAACAATCGTATGAGAATCGGTATTTGCGGAGCGGGGTGATTGTTGTAATGGTGGAAACAATACTGAAGCGTACGGCTCGGTAACAGTTGCCTCATACAACTTGAGACTACACTGACGTCACGCTGCGCCTCGCTTGTTTTTCCATTTCTAGTACAGTTCATGAATTTAGTGCAAAATAAATGTGAAAATTGTCATTAAGAATATAAAAATTTATTAGAATATTATTTTTGTTGTATTATTGACAAAACATAAAAATTGCAAATATTATCCAAATTTATCTGTGGACCACCAAAATTTACTCCCGCACCACCAGTGGTCCATTGACCACTGGCTGGCGACCACTGGAATAGAGTATTTAAATACTGATAAGGTGAATATACAGCAAGGCTTCATTAAAAATAAGTGCAGGGAGGAATAAGATTGCACAACAGTCATATGTGCTGGTAATACTGTTTTAGGGTTCTTCAATACTAGCTGAAGATCTCCAAGGACCATGGAACTCTAGGAAGCTCTGGCATTTATGTTGTAATCAGGTATTTATCTCTGAACTCGACTGAACAAAAGTGAATAATATTCAGTGTAGAATCAAAATAACCTTGACTAGTCAGGTAGGAAAATTTGTAATAAATGTATGTGTCTGATGAGTTTCAGGACTTTGCAATTAATACCTATTGGTCACATTGTGGAGAATGTGCACATACACATAATATTTAGAGATTTATTGAGTAAAAATAGTGATTGGTTTGCATTCAGTTACATAGAGTCAAAGTTAGGAATCAACTGTCATTTGCAGTGTATAGTATTACAAAAGATTCAGTTTCATTTATATCAAACAAGTAAATCAAGTTAATGAAAATTGATCAAAGTAGATTCATGTATAGCTATCTATTCATAAAGTCTGTGTATTTGAATTCAATCCAGCTAAAGTTTTAGCTCAGACTTAAAGAAACTTGTTGAAAGATGGCAGGATATTTAGGATAAATCCCTAAAATCTATGAAGAAGTACCTGAAGCATTTTAATTAACTGTTGACCAATACACAGGTCAAAAAGAATCAAAAGAAATCATAAAGCATCATCTGACAGTGGCTATAGAGGTTTCCTGTAATATACTACTAATATAAAAAGTTCTAAGCAGCAGATGGCACTGCAATGCTCCTATATACAGAGGCTGTATTGGAATTTATGTGCCTGCAGTAGTAGCAACAATCAGATTGTGTCATGTCTTGTCCACCTATAAATTATAATGTGTTGATATCATCAGGGTTTTATTGGGTAGGGTGTGCCAGGGCGAAGCCGTAGAGATTATTCTAAAGGTTGGGTGCAAAATTAGGTGGAGGAAAAATTACCATACTAGATTGTTTTCTTCTGGGTTACTTTCTTCTGTCTCCCACAATCATATCCAACTAAACCCACTGCTGAATACCTACTAATATGCAAGTGGGGCAAATCAGTTGGCTAACCCATTCACTTTTTTATTACAGCAAGAACAGGGCAAGTATTACAGGGTGGGATGAGTAATTGGCCAAAATATATCTTCCAACTGTTCCTAAATTGAGAGAAACTCTCCTTTTTCAGAACTAATTCCCTCTGTTCTTTTTTCCTCCTCGATTGTCCCTTCTTTACATATATCCACCTGTATAAAAATGTACTATGGGACTAACAATTAGTGCTTTTGGCACCAAACATGTCATCCAGCCTCTAAACCATTGGTGGACACTTCTTGATAAATGAGGCCTCAAGTGCAGCCATTGACATCACCAAAAGCCCATATATAATTTTTTATCAAATATATTGTTACAGAATATTATGAGGGACTACTGAGGGATATGATCAGAGAGTATGTGCATTTTACAGAAGTTTGTCAATGATTGAGAACATGGTTGTTGGTGACTTGATCCAATCACAGCACCAGTGAAGTGCATTATTAGTGCTACATTTTAGGTTAAACACAATTCAGCACGTGCAAAGCTTAATTGCACCTTAATCAAAAGTTAGCTGCATATATCATGTGTCTGCATAGGTCCACTCCATAAACACTAATGATTCCCTCAATCTGTTCCATGTCAAGTGGTGTGCCTCTTCTGTCAGCTATGGGTCAATTATGGATGGATTTGTATTTTATTGAATTTTAATAATGTCAATCATTTGTCTCATTGGTCTGATATGCACTATTTTGCTTCTGAAGAAGCAGACATTATGGTCTGAGAAACGCGTTGTACCTTTTTTTAAGACATATGTGAGAAATTGAGACTACCAAATGATTGATGTTTTTTAATATGCACTATTGCCTTGTGTTGATGTTTTTTCTTTTCTTTTTGTATATGGAGCGATCTAACGATGATCTAAAGATGTTGATTGTTTTGATTTTTAAAAAAAGTTGTTTTGTTCACATTAGGTTATTTGCATGCTTTCTAAGTCCCTGGTATTTTTAAAAGTTTTCTTTTCTTTTTCTTCTTCAACCTAATTAATTATTGGGATAGAACATGCAGAAGATTTTTTTTTTATTTGAGGTACTTTACTTAGCTTACTGAAATGAGTAGAACATGCAGAAGAAATATTTTTATTTGAGGTATTTTACTTAGCTTACCGAAAATAGTGTGATTAAAAGAGCAAAAATGTCCAATGACCTAAATCAGGGTTAGTATTGCTGCAGAGGAGAGGTATAGATAATAGATGGTCACCAGCCAGGAAATGAACTGGGAACTGAGCCGGCAGAAATGTGCAAGACTGAAGGTAAGGCTGAAGGTCAACTTTACGTGTTCTGCACCAATCAATATCTAGCATGGCGCTATTACTACTGGAACTGGAAGCTGTGATCTAGGTGCAGGAAAATGAATTTTTCCCACTTTTGTCTTTAGCTCAGGCTCATAATATAAGTAGATCCAAGGATACAGATAAATACAAAACTTAAAGTGTACCTGATTTTTTTATGTGTTTTTTAACTAAAAGGTATTTGTCTGTTGTATGACTAGTTGCATATATTTATTTTGTGTCTGCAAAATCCCATTCCCTAGAAATCTCCACTGCCTGCCCCTGCCTTGCATCTAACGTATTAACAGGAAAATTTTAGTTTTCTGAAAGATCACTGTTGGAACTAAGATGCGATTACTTTAAGGTGAAGTTTGTTGACCTGCCAACTGGATGGATTTACACACATGATACACCCAGGCTTACAGCTTATAAGTAATTGTATACAGAGCCTTTCAGAATACCATGATTGTTCTCAATAGGCACTTGTTTTTTAATGTTGACTAATAATAATATAATTAAACAGGATTTATATAGCGCCTACATATTACGCAGCACTGTATAATAAATAGGCTATGTGACATTGCTCTAAGCTACACAGCTATATTTTTATTTCACCATAAAAAAAACAATAGGCTCAATTCACTAAGCTGATCATTCACCAGTATTTGCCTGGCCAACACCCAAGGTTTTGCCATAATGGTACTTTGGCAGGTAAGCCAGCCATGGCACACTTACCAGCCAAAGTGCCATCTCCAGTGCTGTGACTGCTGCCATATCTCCTATCACTTGGTCATGATCAAGTTTAAAGTCTTTGACAATATTTATTGCCTGGATGGGGATGACATACTTTGTTTCAGCACAGAATTTTGCCAAGTGGTTTCACTGTCTTGCTTTCATGGGTCAGTGTATACAGAAAGAAAAATGTTCTGACAGGTAGGCTGAGACTTCATTGTCTTCTGCCGTGAAAAAAGCCCTTCATTTGGCTTTCTTAGCCATATTGAATTGTGCTTTCCCTCGATCGGGGATTCTCTTTTAAATACTTCCCTTTGAAGAAGGAAAACTATTGATTTCTTTAAAGAATTGCCATTGATTTCTATTTATCACTGCACACATTAGGCACATTTTTGGCAGGATTTCTGCTTGTGTACACCATCAGGAAAATTTACAATTTTCATAAATGTATAGGGCAAATCCCGGTGATCGGCCAGCCATTGCAGATGGTTTACTATGCCAGATTTTAATAAATATGTAAAACCTTTGTAAAACCTACAGATTATAAAGTACATGAAGAATCTACAGCTTGAATGGAAGGGCACCTGGTGGTCGGTGTTCATACTGCAGCACCTGAACTTCCCAAATCCAGCAAATTGTTCAAGGTCACAGGGGCTCTGCTGTGTGTACAGCACATTATTGTGTTATGACACAACTAATCCGGATGCATCACTCACTGTGTCACATGGGAATGTTTGCTGTTAACAAGAAGTGATTCATATCCCTTGACAGTAGCTAGACGGCGGACCTTTTACATTCACTTTTTAAAGAGTACTGATCGTACTTAAGACTTATCCAAAAATGTTTATTCTTGAAGCGGAACTAAAGTTGGTAATGTGGGTGAGATTTTACCATAATCAGCAAATGAGCACATCTTACTTGCCGATTATGGCACACATTTACCTTTTTCTAGCAACCTGCAGCATCCCCTGTCACCACTGCATCCCCCAATTCTCCACCATTCTCACTGTACCATACCACCATGATCTTCTTCAGCCATTGGGCAGCCACTGATGTATCCGTGCCTCTGGCATCCATGTTTATTCTAGGCTGTGCCAAGAGTAATGCTTAAAGTGTACCTAAACTCAGAAAGTTCACTTTACATAAAAGGGTAGACAACCCTTTTATGTTTTTTTTTTTAAAAAGGGGTGCAGTACCACCCCCCAATTCTTGATCGCCTAGGCTGGGGGTGTCAAACTGTGGCCCACGGGCCTAATTTGGCCCTCAAGGTCCTTTTTTTTGCCTACCCCAAAGAATTTCGAATTCAAGTGTTACCAGCTCGCATCATCATTTTCAATACATGCAATACATAGACATTATTCCTGTATACCCATCATGTGACACAAAGCCAAGGCAATGATCACATGGTGCCTGAGTACCAGGGGAATTGTGTTTTTTTCAATCCATTAGAGACTGCATAGTGTAATGTTTAGTGTCAGACAAACTTGTGATGTGAGGATGAACAACACACAGCCTGCATAGATAGAAATTTGTCTTTTCAACCCCAAATTGTGTGTAGAGGGGTTCGGTTTTGTTAGTTATGGATGAAGTAGTAAACTTCCTCAATTTTTTTAATAAATTTCAAGTTTGGCCCCCCACTTGGTCTAAGTTTTTAATTTTGGCCCTCTGTGTATTTGAGTTTGACACCCCTGGCCAAGGCGATTGAGAATGAATGGGGTGCAAAGCCTTTTTTTTTAATGCACTTTTCAGTTTAGTTTCTCCTTAACACTGCATGACACATGCACCAGGTGCAGAGAAAATGTTTTTGGCAAAAAAGACTTTGGATATACATAAACCACTACCCCTTGTAAACATACTGATTATGGCAAGTATGCTATTCATGAATGAATGAATATGATGAATCATGATAAATATGGCAAAAGCTCACCACCCATCAATGGCTTCAGTTTCACTTATGTTACCCCCACAGTGCTTCTGATTTCCAGCCTTGCTGCACCCACGTTCTGTCCTCATTCACTCCAGTGAATATTGTATGGCATTGTATGGCATTGGGAGGGAATCCTCATGGTGATCCATGTCTGCTTCGTGTGAATGGCCATTTGTAGTCTCCATAAAAAGCTTATGGAGTGACTGCTTGACATTAAAAAATATCAAAAATGACTTCAGGTTACAGAAAAGGTTTCCATATACCTAAAACAACTTGACAATGCAACCTGGGTGCATCTAGTCTGATCTGGCTGTCATGCATATGAAAAAAAAACTGTAAACTGAAAGAAACAGAAAAATAAGACCAATGACTACTCCTACCTCTTACTATATCGGAACCAGAAAAAAACAGTGTCCATATTTGTGGCGTTATTTACTGTAATGGCTATTACCCAGGGCTGCAGGGATAGATGGGGTGGTGCCAAGTGATACATTAGACCTGATTTAATAAAGCTCTGTAAGGCTGGAGAGGACTCTTCCATCAGTGAAGCTGGGTGATCCAGCAAAACTGGAATGGATCTGGATTAGGATTCAAAACATTTGCTAGCAAATAGCAAACTACTTTTAAGAAATCCATTCTAGGTTTGCTGGATCACCCAGCTTCACTCATGAAAATGTATCCTCTCCAGCCTTGGTGAGTTTAATAAATCAGGATATAATCATTGTAATACATTTTCATCATTTGCTTTGCATGTCCTCATAACGCTTTTTCACTTTATTCTGCAAAAGGACCGTGGAGATGCAGTGAACATTGAAAAGAGTCAGAAGCCTCTTTGCAGTTTAAGGACCATTAATCCATCTCTCCCTTCTCTTGTTTGGTGGTCTGTACAGATAAAAAGTAGCTCTGCAAAAAAAAAGCCATGTTGCCTCCAATATCACATTTGTTTTTATTAATGTAATGACACAAACGGCAGATCTTGTACAGATTGACAGCATACTTCCACCTTGCTCAAAGCAGCATAAAGTCTAAATCTAGCCCCTATCGGGAACTTTTCTTTATCATTGTAATCATTGATGTAGTGGAGAGGTCAATAAAGTTAGACTCATTGGGTCTGATATATTAAAGCTGTCTAAGACTGGAGGAGATACACTTTCATTAGTGACCCTGGGTGATCCAGCAAACTTGAAATGGATCTAGTCTAGGTTTGAAAACATTTGCTAACAAATAGCAAATTACTTTTAAGAAATCCATTCCAGGTTTGCTGTATCACCCAGGTTCACTAATGAAAGTGTATCCTCTACAGCCTGGGAGAGTTTTAATAGATCAGCGCCCATTGCATGTAAGGGCATTAGGTTCTGCTCCTTGCACTGCAGCATGACTGATTGGCTCTTTGTACTGCTTCTCCTTCTCCTGGTATAAACTCTGCTATATTAGGGGTTGCAAGAAGGAAGAAGAAATTTTACTGAGTAAAATTTAGGTACTTTGATGTATTCATGAATACAGAGCTGCATTAGTTTGTGTCTTTTTTATCTGATTGGAGTTCAACTTTAAGTTGCCAGCCCACATATGATGTGCAGGAGCTCACAAATCTGTCTGACATCGTATTTACTAACAGTATACAATACCTACAAATCAGCCTTTTTCAACATGGAGGAACCCCGGAAATAACGTTCAGGTCCAATATTTATAATATGGCCAGTTTATGGTATATTAGCTTGTTGGTTAAAAGATGAATGCCTCCTAAATTGTTTAAGGGAAGAATGCCACTCTTACAGACACCCAAATTGATACTTGGTCTCAGTACTAACTGACCTGAGAGGCACAAACTGCTCATTGTTCAGGGACCCCTAGCACCTCTGGGGAAACTTTAGCGTTCCTAAAAACCTTGGTTGAGGAAACACTGCATTAGATGCTCAGGACAACCATTTGGTAAAATCTAGCATCAGTAGAGATTTGCTGCAACAATATTTAGCACCTTACTATGTGAGTTACAAAAATATGAGCACTAACAGGAATTACTTTACTAATGGGGAGGATGCAGCGGGGCAACTTCAACTTTCCTCACCATAACCTAACCCGTCCAACCATAAAACAGGTGCAGCAATGATTCTTGAAAATCTTGCCATGAACAATTGTCTCAAGGAAAAATTTGCGTATAGCCAGAATTACCTAAAAACTGCAACATGTATTCTGATTGGATGCTTTGGGTTAATGCACTTTAAAATGTAGCTCTATAAAGTCCCCTATATGACAACCTAAACTACCAATTCTCATGAACAAACAAACTTTCTTTTCTTTCCCTAAATTCTCCTTTTTTTGTGTCTTCTAGGCTCCTGGACATTGCAGATCACAGTGGGAAGGTTTCAGCAGCAAAGTCAGATATGCCAACCTAGAATGCAGTAAGTGGGACTCTATGATTGACAACACACAGGCTGGTGAATCAGCAGTAACAATGCTGCTTGTCACACCCCTTGCAACAGTTTTCCATCCTACTAAAGTGCAAGCAGGCAGAGCCAACATAGGAGTGACAACGCTGCTCTGAATTCAGGAGCAATGCAGCATTGTTGTCACACCATCACAGAAGGCTGTATTAAGTGGACTTAGCAGGTATCCGGCAGCATCAATAGGTATTTGTGGGGCTTTGCAGGGCTTCTCAGGGATAACTGTGAGTTCAGCTGTTCTTATAATTAAATGCTGCAGAACATATTTTATTTTAATAGAAGGCCATTGTTCTGCTTTAATGTACTGAACAATCCTGTAAATGTTACCCTTCAAAGTTGAAAAGCACAGATATATTTTTTAGAGTAGGTAAAGATAAATCTGCCATTCGCACTGGCTGTGAACTGACAAGCCTGGCTGGGGTGAGAAAGGATCATATAAATCCCACCTGCAGATTGTGTCTGCTCCTGTCTGCGAGATTTACAAGATACGTTCAGCGGCGACAGATTGATGAAAAGATTTTTGCAGAATGAGATTTCTGTATTATTTATACAAGAAAAGCTGCAGAAAGCAAAAGGAAAAAAAATGTCCTATCATTGGTAAGTGGTGAAGCGTACTGTGCTCAGCATTTATAGTACCCAATAGTAAAATTCATAGATATTCTGAGTGACACTTAAAGCGGAACAATGGTTCGGTAACAAAAAAAAATAGTGTCTTCTGCAATAAAATATACTTACCTGCCTGATAGTTGTCTTCCTTTAAAAATAACAATGCCAGGAATCTGATGGGTATCCTGGCGCCCTGGTGGATTGAATGAACTCCTGCGGGCATACGGGCATCCCAACCCAACCAACCAAGATGGCCAAAGATTGGAACCAGGAAGAGAAAAAGATGGCGTTGCCTGCGACAGAATGGGGACCAGTGAATGTTTTTAAAAAATTATGATTAGACGAGTAAGGGTTTCATATTGCAGAAGGGACAAAGACACCGGTCTAATTTGCAATAAAGGACCTGATTGGTCCAATCACTAAAACAGCCTTCCCCGACCTTTTTAACATGAGAGAACTCTTGAAATAACCTTTAGGTCTTCTCCTAGATCCACAGCTCACAGTATATTAGTGTGGTAGTCAGTAGGAAGAATGCCTCTTACAATGCTGGCTAATGGGAAGAATATCCCCCCTACATAAAGCCAAAAAGAACATGTCAGTTAAACTGACCGCAATCACAAATTGCTTATTACCCAAGGAACCCCTTGCTAACTCTTAAGGAACCCTGGTTGAGAAACACTGCACTAAAATCTTAGATGTATAAACCGAACACCCAAAAAAATTAATTGAGAAAATAAAAACCCCTTCAAAAAATAATTGCAACAGGCTGAAATATTCAGCTTTATTTCAAAGATTTTGTTTGCTGAACATTTTTTTTTTTTTTTCCCACCGGATGTCCCCAGCCAGCATTACTAAACTTACTTTTTCTGTGCCCATGTTACCCTTCTTGTTACCAACTTGTGAATGAACAGTGAATGCAGAAGCAGCTCATCTGCCTGTCATTCTGTTTTCTTCTCCAATCACAATTATAACTATGTCTCAGCTCATAAACTGATTGAACCCTTGCACTAGTTCTTTCTCCCACACTCCTGCATTGTTGTTTGGGGTCTCCAAAAAGGTAAAATACAAGATCTTGTGATTAAAAATACATTTATTAAAGTAATATTCATTACAGTGCTGCATTTGTTTGTGTTTTTTTATTTTTTGTGAGAGATTAAATTATTTATACTACACAGTATTTATATAGTGCCATCATATTACACAGTGCTGTACAAAGTCTATAGTCATGTCACAAGCTGTCCTTCAAAGGAGCTCACAATCTAAAGTCCCTACCATAGTCATATGTCATTATTGTAGCCTAAGGTCAATTTTGGGGGGAAGTCAATTAACCTAACTGCATGTTTTTGGGATGTGGGAGGAAACTGGAGTACCCGGAGGAAACCCACACAAACAGGGGGAGAACCTGCAAACTCCATGCAGATAGTGTCCAAGGAGATTCAAACCTGGGATCCAGCGCTGCAAAGGCTGGAGTGCTAACCACTGAGGCACAGTGCTGCCCCATATGCATTATTATTCCTAAAGTTGTGTTCAGTCTTTTTGAAGTGACTCCTTTGTTTCCCTTGAGAAATGTACAGTTGAATCCTGCAATGGACGACTTACCTCTAGGCAGGAATCAAGTCTGAACTTCTTTCTTCCAGTGTTGCAACCTTTAGCAAAGTCTTCAACATTCTCAATTCTGGAAATGTCAAATGCCTGTGACCCCCCATACAGTGCAGTACTTCTAGAGGAAAGTCTATTTTATCAGCAGCTTTCTTTAAACCTATGTTCCAAGTATTGTTTAATTTGGGCAACCCTTAAAATTTACAACAATCCAGACATGTTCCTTCCTTCCAGCACAGTGTACAACATATGTATTGCTGTGTGCTGCAGTGTGCTGGATGTTACTGTACAGTGCATTGGGGTGCTATTTACAATAAATGGCAACTTATATTTTACTATGCATCACCTTAACACACCAATCTACATACCTGATAAACCTGCAATAAATGGGTTCTTGTACCTCATGTTATAGGGTGACAATTGTCTATAAATTGTGCTCTTGTGTTGTCACACTGTGACATGCATCTGGTTACAAACTGCACTGATGACCTTCCGTGGTCATGGTGTCCAATCCTCCCCTCTTCTATGTGTTGTGTGTCGTCTTTTCATTACAGCTCACTTGAGGATAGTCAGATTTGTTGTTGGGAGGAAGTCTTTGTTGTTGGTGGGTGATCTTGGGCCACCATACAGAGATCCATAGGTATAAAAGTGACAACTGCCATGTTTTCCCTTGCCTGGAGGAGGCATTAGGTTCCTTGGCTGTCTGCAATGAATAGGCAGACTATGAAACCCATACCAATAACTCCTGTTCATTCAATGACATAGAAATGTTGGCAGCATCTACAAATGCTGCCTTAAAAAGCATGGCACTCAGCCTGGACGTTGTATCATATTTACGCACCCACCACTTGATCTCTCACCAGGAGTCACTCTCGTGCATTTATGTCTGTCATTGTTGGTCCAAGACAGGTGGCTAAAATGAAATCCATGATAACAACAACAATGACTTTTAATGAACCTAGATGCAGATAAGGACTTGGGACTTTTCTCTGAATTTTCCAATTGACTAGCTTGTTCAATAGCAGAATGGAACAATATATATTATAGAAGGATACGCACACACATCAGATGATTCTTGTCCGATAATCGTCTCAATTCGGATGACCATCCTAGCAGATCCATGGATGAGGGACAATCGTAATAAAAGTGAAGGGGAGAGAGCACAGTGGGGTGGCGCTTGCTCATTCTCCCCTCTCTCTCCATGGAGCAGAATGGTGCTGTATGTACAGCGCTCGTTCATGCATTGTGCAGTTTTTTGTCGTTGGAAAGTATCATGAAAGATCATTTCCAATAACAATTATTGCAAGCGTGTATGTAGCATTATTCTAACAGCCAGACCACCAGCATTTTTAGAAGGTCAGCAATGACAACCCCTTATATTTCTCACCTGATAGCTGTGCACTGACTGACATCTGTTATAAGGCTACATGACCAGTTTATCCCCTGCTTATCAATATCCCACAGCTGCCGAAGACAGCAGGCAGATGGAATGTCAATAGAAATTCCCCAGACTGCAAGAAATGATTTTTGCTCATGGAAATTTATTTACATTTTTAAAAAAAGTCAAATACCAAACAAATGATATCAGTAATGAAGAACGGTGTGATGAATGATTTGTCCTGTAAATGGATTGGTAAACTCTGTAATCATAGGTGTGTGTAATGTTCTTCTGTCTCGTTGACAGCTGAGATTCTCCAGGTAGCTTATGGATGTCTACTCGAATTATTTCTCAATTTAATTTACTATTTAAAGGAAAACCCATCCCTTCCTGTATTATAAGGTGCCACAGATGAACACTGCCTCGGCCTGGCTTCTGAATGTTAAAATCAAATATTGTAAGTAGTCATAACTGCAATACCTGAGTCTGAATATTCAGTTTTAAATGTAAAGAATTCTGCAAACTAATAAAAAAACTTGGCACTCCTATTAATTGTTACTTCTTACTGCCTCATCTAATACAAAAGTCTCAGTGCACACAGCTATATATAAGGCATTCTATATTACCATAGGACTGTCAGTGTTCCCCCCAGACCCTTTTAGCTGGGCGCAGCACCCGGCACTTTTCAGTGACCACCCATCTTTTTTTGGGTGGTTACTGAAGAGATAGGTTATAATACAGGGGCTGCCACCCACCTACCATTCTGGGTTGAACACTGACTGTTATTTTTATAAGTTTTTGCACCAGACACACGCCAAAAATAACCCAAAAATGTAAGTATACTGATCCAGGTGTGTTCACTTTGAGCTCATATAACTCATAAGACAGCACAACTGCGACAAAATATATAGCTCTGTAGCTTCCATCCCTCCCAACTACGGAGCTCAATTATTTGGTACAATTATGCGCTCTCAGGAGCTGGGAAATGGTGAGATTGAGTTCATTCATAGTTGCTGTCATGGACAGTTGTTAAGTTGTTCTGCAATGGCTTTATAGCACCATGTATATTCAATTGCCTTCAGTTTTCTTGGTATTTGTCTATAGCACTTTAAAGGGGGTACAGACACAAGTGTTTGTTTAGGGAATGGGTTCAAAGGGCAAATGTGTGGACTGCAGTGTTGAATTTTTTTTAAGCTGGGTGGGAAGAACTTGTAGGCGGGTATCAGCCCCTGTATTGTAACTCTTCAGTAACCTCCCAAAAATAGCTGGGTGGTTACTGAAAATTGCTGGGTGGTGCGCCCAGCTAAAAGGGGCTGGGGAGAACACTGGACTGACAGATGTTTCAGCATGCATCCGAGAACTGTAAACTCTTTTTTAGGGGTAGATGTAGGTTGGCACCTGGCAGACAGTGCAGCCGCCCTGTAAATACTGCAAACCTATCTGCGTGAACAATCAAGGAGCAGACACTATTTATTAAGCAAAGTGAAAGGTAATTGAACATAGAAAATGAGACAAAACTGTGTTCATGCCAATCATGTATAAGAAAAGATTCTGTTTTAGTTTTCCACAGATCAGTGATGGAGTAATACCCAGTCCAACCCTACAAGCAGGGCCTAGACACGAATGCAAAACCTGTGATCTTACAAAATTCTTTGATGGGAAATATGCAAATGTGATCTTGGCACATGAATATTATTATTATTTATAAACAATAATCAGTGTTCTCCCCGGGCCCTTTTAGCCAGCTGCACCACCCGGCACTTTTCAGTAACCATTAAGCTGTTTTTGGGTGGTTACTGAAGAGATGAATCAAAATACAGGGGTTGTCACCCACCTACAATTTCTTACCACCCAGCTCAAAAAAAAAAAAAAAATTGGGTTGAGCACTGAATATTATTAATTATTGTTTTTTAGACTAGTAGATTATTTCTGTAGGGAAAAAAATATTGCATGTATATAGTGCATGTACCTGGAGACGGCCACAAATACCTGCAGCAGCCTAAACTGCTAATTAGCCAACGCTCCAACCTCATTGTCTCCTATGCATTACTATTCTTCAGCATGGTGGCTCAATATAATAATGGCCTAAAAGAAGTGCAAGAGTGAAGCCTCGTACACATGTCAGATTTTTATCGCCCGATAATCGGCATCGGCCAATTATCGGGCAAAAATCTGCCGTGTGTACAGTCGGTGTCGTCCATCGTCCGGACGACCGACCTGCCGGATCCACGGACGATGGACGACAGCCGATCGTAATGAAAGTGAAGATGAGAGCGCGCAGCAGGGTGCCGCTCCGTCGCTCTCCCCCTCCCCTCTCCATAGAGCATGAACGGTGCTGTATGTACAGCACTGTTCATGCATCGTGCAGTCATTCTCGTTGGAAAGGATCGTGAAAGATCCTTTCCAACGACAAAAATTGGCAGTGTGTACGCAGCTTAACAACAAGCTCTGACACAATCAGCAAGTACTGACCAGAAAATGGCTGTAGCTGGAGGCTTTTGCAAAGGTTTTTCCAAACAAGAAAACTTTAAAAACAGCAAAAGTTGGCCATACTGAGATTTCGGATGCACTGCAGCTGCACATGTATTTCTGAATTTAAATTCATAATGCCAATTGTATGTTGCAAGCCATATGGTTGTAGAATCTGTACTGTAAATGCATGACACCCCACACTGATTTCTGATGCTCTTTAATTATAATCCTAAAAATAAATCAATAACATGATACTAAGAGTAATGCTGAATGCAACTCACAAAAACTAAGCTGCATTCTTAGATTATAAGGATCTGTGATTGGTTACAGCCCACAAGTGCTCTGCAGCTTTAATTGTGTTATTAAATAAAGCTACAGATGTATTATATACATGATAGCTGATAGACAGGTCAAACATACCTATGAATAATGACTGCACAACTACCTACAGGCCAAGTGTATATGCATGGAGTATGTGCAAGGGCTAATTCAATATGGACATAGTGCAGTAATCACATAAATCAAAATTCATCTTTGAGGTCCAATTAACACCTTCCTGCTGCAGTTAGTTGTGTTATATATGTGTGTTGTATAGTGTGATGCTAGTGCATCATACATGCATGTATTGTATTGTAATGATAAATGTCAGAGCTGAAATTATTTAATGCATTTGCATGTCCTTCAATATAAATGCCAATGTGACGTGCTAATGCACCTGTGATCTTTCTGGCCTTCAGCCATCTGGAATGCTGGGTGTTACAGCACATACAAGCTTTGCACCTTGTACTGTCTTATCACACAATCCCAGGTGTCTGTAACATATCAGAGATATACAGGAAAATCCAAAATAGTAAAAGGTGCAAAGTTTGCAGTATGGCATTGCAGGCAATCAGAAATACTTTTTTTAATGTCCCCTAGACTGCAAGCTTTTCGGGACAGGGTCCTCCCCTTCTGTGTCACTGTCTGTATTCGTCTATCATTTGCAACCCCTATTTAATGTACAGCGCTGCGTAATATGTTGGCGCTATATAAATCCTGTTAAATAATAAAATAATGGATATAAGGGCAGTGGAATAAATAAGTCACATGAATGTGTACCTTGTGCATTCCTATTACACAATGCATTGATAATGAAGCCCAAACAGGACAGAACTACTAAATGCAAAGATAAATCTGTATATATGACATTTAGTTACAAGTTCACCTAGAAGCCAGCAGCAATCCAACAATGTATTCTATGGCTGCATACTGCTACAAGGTGGAATGTAAATGGTTACTTGAATGCACTTCCTCAATGTTCCTCCCTATTTCATGTAATTTGTTTGCACTGTATAATTCCTGTTTATTAATAATAATGTTATAGTTTTTTCTATAAATAACAGTTTATGGAAACTAGTAAAATATCTGTACATTAGATTATATTATTCTTGCAATCTATTGTAACATTGCAGTTATAAGTGCAGAAAGCTAAGAATGCTGGTATCTGTAGTCCTGCGTGTGTAAAGCACCAATCAGAATTCATTCTGCTGTTATGAAAACATAACATAATGACTTATTAGTAGTTATTATGCCTTCCTTTTCCAAATAATAATAATTGTATAAAACAAAAAATAAACCAAACATACTAAAGAAATACAATGGAAATAGGTCAGCCCTCCCTTTAAAACACAAAATATTATTAATGACTGAATAAATATTGAAATGTTTAGATATTCTGTTGATCTGAGATGAGACTTACAACCATGATTGTAGCAGGAAGGGGTTGTACATGGCACAGCAGGACCTTAGCTGCTTAGGCCTCAATCAGGTATGAGACAAAGAAGCCACAAAAACAACATAAACAAGCCAACTGAAAAACATAAGAAAACTTTATTTCTTCTGTACTAAGCTGGGAATGTCACTATAAACATATATACAAATCCCCCATAATTACAAAACTGGAAAAATAGGAAATAGCATTAATAAATACCGAGCTGCAACAGAAAACAATCTCTGACCGTGCCGCCCCACCCCCATTGGTCACTGGCTCCACACCAAGAATGATACTGAAAGTCCAGCAATGTAGTAAACAAAACCATAGCAAAAATACTTACTTAGAAATCAGTTTTGTGATATACAAGAGTCATAAACCTGACAAAGAGTATAAATAGCAAACATATCCTTTTTATTATCCAGGGACAAGGGGTAGCCTGAGCTTGCAGGGCAGCTACACAAATCCAAGTAACAGTTAAGGCATCAAGTCTGCGGTCAGTGTGAAAGTTTAAAGTGCTGAAAGCGTAGACTGGCGTGGTGTCACTTCTTCTCCCTGGGTGGTGGTGCCTAAAGATGGCCAGGCAAAACATTTTGGGTCCTGGGGGAACCATCTGATGGCCGAATCGGCTTTTGGAGTTCTTCTTTTTTACCAGATACCATAGTCCTGGACATCCTTTGACCCCAACTTGCAAGGAATGGCCTGCACAAAAAGTTTTTTTTTCATTTACGACCATCGTCCCCATCATATTCACTAACATACGAAGGGGCTGAAATCTTTTGTATCTGGTAACATTTGGTCCAGTCTTCTCCCATTTTTAACTGGGCGCACCACCCGGAACTTTTCAGTAACCACCCGGCTGTTTTTGGGTGGTTACTAAAGAGTTGGGTCACAATACTGGTGCTGCCACCCACCTTATGGGTTGAACACTGTGGTCTACGGCCATCTTAAGGATTCCTCAATGAGAGTCCACATCTAGGGTGTCATCTCAAGAACAAGCGTTCTGCTCAATGTACATTTTGGAGAGGGAAATTGCCATGGACTTGGCCAATTCTTGGTCTCGTTGCCGTTGGGCCTGGTTCTGCTTGCTCCAGTTTTCATACTCTGGGTTGGGCAAGGGTACATCGAGCACGGCGTCGTAGTGACCGTTGCTGAGCCAGCTGAGCCAGATGTAGGGTCTACAGGGGTCTTCTTCTCCCAGATAGTGGACCATGGTGGACACAGTGGGGGATTCCGGTCTTCCTCCAGTGGTCAGGTGGATGTTGATGTTCAGCATCTGACTCATGGCCAGTAACTCTGGGTACCCAGCCCAGGCACCGTCCTGGGCGGCATTAATCAAGAATTCACCGATATCGCCCTCGATGATGAGGTTGAAGGTGTCCAGGTGGTCAGCCACATGGTGCACGGTGCGTTCCCGTAGTTCAGAGTGTAGGCTCTGGTCGCCGTACATGGCCTTGCTGATGGCTCGGTATAGACAATTCCCATCTGGGATGATATGGAACCGGTAGCGGTCCTTCTCTCGCAGGTACTTGTCCTGCTTTTCCAGTTCGGCCAGATGGAGTGCCAGGCGCTCTTGGTGGGCCTCAGTCCTGGCATTGGGCTGCTGGATGGTGCTGGCAATGGGGTGCCATGAGACAGGGCTGGCACTTCTGTTCTCATCTGAGGGCCAGTATATGTGGTTGGCACCGCTGTTCTCCTCCGGTTGCCAGTATCCGGAGTTGGCATTGCTGCCGCTGTTCTCCTCAGTGTGCCAGTGAGCAGGGCTGGCATTGCTGCCCTCCTGATGGTCCCAGTATCCCGGGCTGCCATTGCTGCTCTGATCCCGGGGAGACGATGGCCGCTCGGGCCTGATAGCTTCCTGCTCGCCCACATCGTTCAGCCAGACCCGGAGCTCGGGCGGGGAGGACGGCTGCTCCTGGGCCTTCTGGAGCTGGGCTGCCGATAGCTGCATGCTGAGCCCCGAGAGCCGCCCGGGGCCTGGAAATACGAGGCGGATCGGTACGATCCTCTCCGGGCTGCACATGGGTCTGTGGTGGGTGTGAGCGCTGGAGGGAGCCGGGGGGAGGAAGGAGAAGGCGGGCATGGCGGGAGGAAGAGGCGGCGTGTGAGATGGAGGAGGAGGAGGAGGATGAGGGATCACTGGGACCTGACACCCTATATACCCGGCCCGGGGGTAAAAATAACCCATCAGACCCGACCGCCCTGCACCGTCATCATATCACATGTCATGTATGAGATAAGGAAGCCTTCCATTCACCCTGATCACATGTCATGTATGATATCATGTATGGGATAAGGAAACCTTCCATTCACCCCGATCACATGTCATGTATAACATATAGACCATTTATAACACCCTGATCATACATTATATATAACATATAGACATGTATGATATCATGTATGTGATAAGGAAGCCTTCCATTCACCCTGATCAAACATTATATATACCATATAGACCTTCCATTCACCCTGATCATACATTATATATAACATATAGACCTTTCATATCACCTTGATCATACATTATATATAACATATAGACCATTCATATCACCCTAATCATACTTTATTTATACCATATATACCTTTCATATCACCCTGATCATATGCATAACATATAGACCATTTGTATCACCCTGATCATACATTATATATACCATATAGACCTTCCATTCACCCTGATCATATGTCATGTATGATATCATGTATGTGATAAGGAAGCCTTCCATTCACCCTGATCATACATTATGTATAACATATAGACCTTTCATATCACCTTGATCATATATTATATATAACATATAGACCTTTCATATCACCCTGATCATACATTATATATAACATATAGACCTTTCATATCACCCTGATCATATGTCGTGTATGATATCATGTATGTGATAAGGAAGCCTTCCATTCACCGTGATCATATATTATATATAACATATAGACCATTCATATCACCCTGATGATATGTCATGTATGTCAGCCTTATATCATATATCACATATAGACCATTCAATTAAAACTGATAATATGTCATGTATGATCATCTTCCCATGTATGTGATAAGGAAACCTTCCATTCACCCTGATCATATATCATATATAACATATAGACCATTCTTATCACCTTGATCATTTGTTTTAGCACCAATGATCATTTTGGTTATCTGTAAGGGTGACATTCATCCCACTGGCAGCAATGTAAGAGGCATTCCTCCTACTGACCACCATGCTAATATACTGAATGCTGTGTATATATTAATTAAAGCAGGGGTTCCCTGAAGACATGAGGGTTCCCCAGAGTGAAACAGGTTGATAAAGTCTGAAGAAACACTAAGATTGGACAAAAAAATGGGATTGATCAAAAATGTGCATTGCTGATCTATGTTTGGGCAGAATGGCTATCAGACTTTTTTTTTCTTTTTCCTTGTTAATTCATCACGTTGATTTGGAGACCACTTTTTTTATAATGATAAAATCAATCGTAATTCAGATCAGTCAGGGAACAAGTGGGTAGGTTCATCAAATATCTGAAGATTTACTCAAACCATAGTTCTATTGATCGATCCTCTCCTCCTCCTTAGTCACTGTCAGTCATTTGCAACCCCTATTTAATGTACAGCGCTGAGTAATATGTCGGTGGTATATAAATCCTGTTTATTACTATTAATAATAATAATAACAATCGTCACATCATTTAAATACATCAAAGGAAAATTTTCACAGTGGGAAGTGTCACTCTAAACTGTTTACTTTGTTTTGAACTTTGTTTACTTTGCCACATTCAGCTGTTGTCTGGAATAAGTAATCCATCTATGAGATCATGGCCAGGAATAGCCGCATTGCTGAAGATAGACAGGTGTAAAATTATAGTTCTCACTACTCATTAGTTCTCATTACAGTGCTAGTTATCTGTTGGAAATACTCTCAATATTGTCATTCCTGGCATTTTATATTACTATATTGCGCTCAATCCCAACGAATCCCTATAGGAAGTAATAGGGAAGCCATGGTTACATTGTAACAATTTACAAACCAGGAGTTCCCCGCCTCTATTATGACGTCATCTCTGCCCAATCCAGAAAGCTCGAGCTGCTTCTACTGCTCTCTGTTCTTGTTTACATTCAGATTGTCTACGTCATCACGCAAACAGCGTGCTCCACCGCCCCGTTCTGGTGATTCCCCTTTGTTTACTGTTTAGCTGTAAGCGCCGCCCATTGGTTTGAGTGACAGTTGTGGCACCGCCCTGTGATGATGTAATGGCTGTGTACAGGAGGATGAGTCATGTGATCTGTATGTGTTGTATGGCAGCTGTGGGGGAAATGTACATGGCTGTGTGTGCAGAGATGAACCTAATATTAGAAATTGCTGCAGTCACTTCACTGAAGTCATCAGCTTATCTCATTCAAGGAGAAATGATGTCTCAGGTGTGGTTGGCAGCAGTTGCTTTAAATCTCTGGGATGTCAGTGATTTCTCTAATAATAAAATTATACAGTATTTATATAGTGCCCACATATTACGCAGCGCTGTACAACGTCTATAGTCATGTCACTAGCTGTCCCTTAAAGCTCACAATCTAATGTCACTATCATAGTCATATGTCATTATTACAGTCTAGGGCCATGCATGTTTTTGATGCGGAAGGAAAGCCACGCAGATAAAGGGAGAAAATACAAACATTATAGGCAGCATGGTGGCTCAGAGGTTATTATGACACAGTATTTATATAGCACCATCATATTACGCAGCGCTGTACAAAGTCCATAGTCATGTCACTAGCTGTCACTCAAAGGAGCTCACAATTTAATGTCCCTACCATAGTCATATCTCATTATTACAGTCTAGTCAATTTTGGGGGGTAGCCAATTAACCTAACTGCATGTTTTTGGAATGTGGGAATAAACCCACAGAAACACAGGGAGAACCTGCAAACTCCATGCAGATAGTGTCCTGGCCAAGAGATTCGAACCTGGGACCTAGCGCTGCAAAGGCCAGAGCCAACGTGCTGCACAGTGCTAGGTCCCAGGTGTAACTCTCAGCCAGGGTCTTTTTTGCATGGAGTTTGCAGGTTCTCCCCCTGTTTGTGTGGGTTTCCTCCGGGTACTCTGGTTTACTTCCCACATTCCAAAAACATGCAGTTAGGTTAATTGGCTTCCCCCCAAAATTGACCTTACACTGTGGTAATGACATATGACTATAGTAGGGACATTAGATTGTGAACACCTTTGGGAGACAGCTAGTGACATGACTATGGACTTTGTACAGTGCTGAGCAAAATGTCAGCGCTATATAAATACAGTGTAATAATAATAATAATAACTCCATGCAGAGAGCGACCTGCCGGGCTTCAAACCTGTGACCTATAAATGTGTTTCTCCAGAGGTTGTTAGGGGTTCCTGAGCAATTAGCAATTTGGGCCTCTCAGGTCAGTTTAAAGCAGAACTTTTGTTAAACAGTAACACTTACCTTTACTTCTGCAGAGCCCTCAATCCCTCTACAAGCCTCTTGTGCCACCCTGGACCCTTTTCTGGCACAAAGGAACCAGCGAACAGCGCCATTTTCGTCTCTTCTTTTAATGTCACCTGCACCACACAGGTGTGAGATCGGGTGATGTTTACACCTGAAAATGCTAAAAAAAAAAACTGCAGATCTCACTGTGCATGGTTGAGATCGACACTTTTTTTATATTGAAAGGAAAACGTCTGTGCATGCCCGATCTTGCAGGAACAGCCCAAAGCCTCCTGGGTACAGGTGAATACCTGAGAGCCTTCCTCCTAACAATAGTAAAATGATAAAAAATGTAATATTTTTTTTGTTTTAACAACTTTGTATAGGGTGATATGACCACAAGTTCCCTGTAACCTGAAGAATGTTGATGCCTAGTGGCTGTTAAACATGGGAGCTTTGATAGTTGATGGTACCACTTGCCAGCTAGGAGAATAGAAGGAGGTTTAATAAAAAGTTAAAAAGCAGCGTCAAATATAAACGTAAAGAAAAGAAAGGATGACAGAGGTAGTCACCCCAAAGCTAAAACCTCGCTCTTAATGGAAAACTAACAGAATCAAATTTACAATTATAATAAACACAGTTAAAGGCAATATTTTTCAGTTTGGGGAAAACTAGGAAAGGGTTGGAGCCTTCTGCTAATGTTTTTTTGCTTTCTGTGTACCTGCTTGGGAGCTTCCTTCCAGTTTTCATTCTGGTAAGTGCCGTGGTTAGGAAAAAGAAGGAAAACACAATATTTTTACTGATCATCAGAGAAAATCTTTCAATGGGGAAACCCATTCTGAGGACAACTGTCTAGAGCAGTGTTTCTCCACCGGGGTTATTCCCTGGTATAAGCAATGAATAATTTGGGCCTCGCGGGTCAGTTTAAGTGACCCCAATCTGTAAGGGTGACATTATTCCCACTGACCAGCAATGTCAGAGGCTGTCTTTCAATTCGTTTAAACAGAGGACAAAGTCACCAGCACTCCAAAGTACAGGGTTCTTGCTTAAATGTAAAAGCACTGTCACAAAATATAAAAAAACAACACTAATGTATGCTGTATCTATAGTAATATGGAAGGGGTTCACTGAAGACCCGAAGGAATTTCAAGGGTTCCTCCATGTTAAAAAATAATTATAAACACTGATCCTAGACAATGGGCCTGATTTAAAAAAGCTCTCCAAGGCTGGAGAGGATACACTTTTTTCTGTGAAGCTGGGTGATCCAGCAAACCTAGAATGGATTTCTTCAAAGTTATTTGCTATTTTCTATGTTTGTTATGCAAATGTTTTAAATCCTGGACTAGATATTCGAGGTTTGCAGGCTCACCCAGCTTCACTGATGAAAGTGTATCCTCTCCAGCCATTGAAAGTTTTTATAAATCAGGCCCAATATGTTGACTTTTGAGAGATTTTCTCTTGTTTCCTGTTGCATGTTTAGTACAGGAAATAAATAAAAAATCTCCCTAGTGGGGTGTAGACAACACAAAAATAACCTTTTGGAGGGTTAAACCCTTTTCTGTGCTATAAACTATAAACTAATATCTTTGTATTAACACAAGATTTAAATAGAATGAATCATGCAGAAGGAAATTACCTATTATCTACATAGTGTAGGGGGTTTATTCAAGTAATGCAATTACTTTATTTCCAAAGATGTAGTTCTTTAAAAGCCCCATCATATGGAATCATTATATTTGTATGGTCAGTACTGCAGTACAGTAACTTATACTTACATACTCATTGTACTCATCAATCTGATAGTTTGAAGGGTTGTTTCAGATCTGTCCGGAATTTTTAGATTTCACTGTGCTTTGGATCCCTTTAGTCTTTGGGAAATTAACCATTTTCATGCCTGAGTTTGTCCCAGCATCACTCCAGCTCAAAGGATAGATAATGATGGCCATAAATAATTGTTTCTTTTTTTAAGGTGATTATCATGACATCCTGATTAAATGTAGCAATAATTTTAACTGCATTTTGATGGATTTCTTGCAGAAATGAATAGAAGTTGAGGTCTTCAAGATGACATTGTGCTGCATAGAACATCTCACTAGCTGTGAAATGATCACTTTCACTTCTTACTTTATATATGATCTGAAAACTAGATGTGTGTATATGGTCGGTATTACTCATGTCATTTCAGGATGTCTGAGCCATACAATAAAAAAGCCACGATCCGTCCTGGCTGAAATCCCTCCTTTAATTCCACAAACGTTTTTTCATTAAATTAATTTTATTGAATACGTTTTAAATAAGTTATTAGATTAGTGAAGCATAGATGATGTATGTTCAGAATATTTTGAATTTGCAACACCAAAGTTGATATTTGAAGCTGCATATGCCATGATCTTAGCTAATGTTATAGGTTTATTTTGGGCACACTGGGTCTGATTTATTAAAGCTCTCCAAGGCTGGAGAATATACACTTTCATCAGTGAAGCTGGGTGGATCAAACCTGGAATGGATTTCCTAAAAGTCATTAGCTATTTGTTAGCAATTGTTCTCAATTCTGTACCAAATCCATTCCAGGTTTTCTGGATCACCCAGCTTCACTGATGAATGTGTATCTTCTCCAGCCTTGGAGAGCTTTATTTATTCAGGCCCAATGTACAAGCTGTCCACAATGCAATAGGAACATTCGTTCACAAGACAATTTATGCATTTTGTTTTAACCCAAACCACTGGATGTAGGTGGAAAATGCATTGCCTGGCCAAAAAAATAAGTCCCCAAGCCTATGAGGGCAGTGTTATAGTCTGGGTTGCTTTAGTTGGTCAGGTTGAGGTTCAGCACTGGTATTTGCCCCCAAAAATTGGGTCTGCTGAGAAATTGAATATACTGAAGGATTAGGTTTCTCATGGATAGGATACCATTACTTCATTGAGAATCTTTGGGATGTGTTAGAGCAGACCTTACACAGTGGTCCAACTCTCCCATTAGCAATACCTTGGTGGAAAAGAAATTCAGAAATAAGTGCTGTAGCATTGCATAAGCATATCAAAGCAATACCTAAACAAAAGTCTACCATAATCAAAGCTAAATGTGGGGCTTTTTTTTGGGTAAGCAGTGTATGTACTAGTTCATTTTCATACTAGTAGTAAGATTTTTTTTTCATTATCTATGTAGATATGGGCATTTAGTGGGATATCAGCAGCTTTATCACATTAAGTCTTCAACAATTTAATGACTGTAGGGATTGCATGATATGGCCACAGTTGTTGCATCTGTAACAAACTCAAGTCTATCGCTTTGGGTAGGTAACTGATCTTGGGGGAGTGGGGAAAACATTGTCCAATTGCTTGTGTTTCCAAGCTGGTGCTTGAAGAATCTGCTTGCTACTCACCTCCTAAAGTCCATCACTCCTTGTGACATGTGCTGGTGAAGCCGGAGGGTTGTGTCAAAGGCCCTGATTTATGAAAGCTCCCCAAAGCTGGAGAGAATACACTTTCATCAGTGAAGCTGGGCGATCCAGCAAACCTGGAATGGATCTGGTCCAGGATTCCAAACATTTGCTAGCAAAAAGCAAATGTATTTAAAAAATCCATTCCATTTTTTTTTGATCACCCAGCTTCACATCTGAAAGTGTATTCTCTCCAGCCTTGGAGAGCTTTCATTAATCAGGCCCATAGACTCTGCGCCTTGTAAATGGTGAAACAGAGGGTCCATCATCCTGCCCCCGATCCCTGAAACATTCATTCCTAATACATACTCACCCTGTTCACTCTACCACTGGCACAGTTCTTCCTTCATCCAACCTCTGCATTGGGAATGGGTTCTAGGCATCTTGCATTCACAATGCAGGATTTGGGGGAATAATGTTAATACTGCACAGAACAGCGTATGGAAGAGGCAACAAGGGGGGGGGGGGGGGGGGGGGTGTCAGAAATACTTCTACCAAAGTTTATGTATACACACTCGTAGAGCCAAAAATTGGAGAATTCTTCATTGTTATTTGTAAGGAAAGGATAAAAGGATGGGGGGAACAGTAGCTATAGATGCCACATTCTGCATCATTTAGAATCTGGTAACTGCCAGAAAAAGAAAAGGGGGATAAGAGAAACCTGTGATGTCACTGGACCGATGACACCTGGTAAAAAAAGTTTTTGTATATAGATGGGTTTTCTAACTTATATCTGTTTGCAATGTGAAGTTGGGTTTTCATGTTGAGGTAATGTGGTTTCCAAAATGCACTATTATATCTCTTCCCCTATACAAGTGAAACACCTGGTAAAAAAACATACAAAACACAAGTAAAAAACATAACTCTGAGCTAAATCACACAGATTTGAACAGTATAAACTGTGGGGTGCTGTATGTCTGTAATAATGCACTTTATACATTGTGAGTCCCTTTAAAATTTTTAGGTTGTCTCAATAGGTGTGATTGGGTAAGAAGGGTAGTTCTCATGAGCCTTGAGGTCTGATTACTGATCTGCAGGCTCATGTAGCAATAAAAGATAAAAAAAGTAATTCTACTAGACTAGGTTTACCCTAAGGTTCCTAATTTAAAGGCTGATAATTTTACCATACACATTGTTAAATCTGTAAGTCCCCAATGTCTCTGTTATACAAACTCAATTTTTCTGAATGTTTTAAACTCACAATGTCATTAAAAAGATGATACTCAAAGCTGAGTGTGATGTGATCTTAGCTAGTGTTATAGGCCTATTATGAACACAGTGTACAAGCTGTCTACGGTACACTGGGAACATTTTGTCTCAGGAAGATTTATCCTTTCTGTTTCCACCCAAACCGCTGAACGGAAATGTCCCCAAGCCTGATGATCTAAGAATGATTGAGTTGGTCAGGTCTAGTTTCAGCAACATTGTGTACCCGAACACTGATGTCAGCTGACCAACTGAATATAATGAAATACCAGGTTTTTTCCATAAGTGGATTTTTTCTTCCCTGATGGCACAGGTATATTCTAAGGTGACAAAGTCAGGATTTATTGGGTATAATTTGGGAAAAGCCACCATGGATTGGCCACCACAGAGTCCAGACCATAACCCAAATGAGAATCTTTCAGATGTAGACAAGAGGACTTTTTACAGTGGTCCAACACTCCCATCATCAATACAAGATGCTGGTAAAAAAGAAACGCACTCAAGGGCAGAAATAATATTGCATAAGCTTAGTGAAATGATACCCCCACAAATGCATGTCATGATAAAAGCGTGCTTTTTAGATAGGCAGAAATGTACTAACTCATTTCATGTCTGGTAGTTATTTTTTTTAATTTCAATATGGCCATCTAGAGTTATACATGGGACAACAGCAATTTCTTTGCATTAGGGTTTTAACAATTTAAGACATTACCGATATGGTCATATTTTTTGCATTTGTTACAATCTTAAGCCTATGGCTCTAGATATGATCTATGTCAGTGTATGACTGATCTTAAAGGTGTGGGTTTCAAAACATTGTCCAATTGCTTGTGTTTCCAAGCTGGTGCTTGCAAAGTCTCTTTACAACTTTTCAGCATAGACATTCAAGCCTACGTTACTTGACATATCTATGTACAAAGCTAACTAAGGCTGAATGATTGATCTACTGTGGCCAGTTGTATCCCAATTGCCTTGAAGCCTGTTTTATACATGAACTATTCACATAATAAATTCCTGTGGATTACAATGACATAGTAGAAGAAATACAAAAGTAATTGAAAAAAAGGCTAATGCAGCAATGCATTAGATCAGTGGTCCCCAACCTTTTGGACATCACTTATAACTAAATTTAGGGACTCCGAACCGTCCATACGAGGGGAGCCATGTGTCACTCAAAGGGGAAGAAACTTCCCCCAGAGTGATGTCATGATGGCAGAACTCCAGAGACACAACCCTCCCACCGCCCTGAGCCTGCCATGCATACTGGAGACATGGTCTGTAGATCTGGCCGGTGTGACCCCCACAAGCAGGGTGCTTTTTCTGACCCTGCTGGGGGGTGCACCTGCCAGAGCCGCTGACCACCAAAATGTTTTTGCGAACCACAGGTTGGGGAGCGCCGCATTAGAAGTCGCAGGAATACCTAAATGTGCTTACATACCCAGAAATACACTTCTTTAAGAGTTTATATCCACTTTAAAAACACTTGAAATTCTGGACAACATCAGCCTTAAGACTGCTCCAAAACAGCTGGTGTTCATGTCATCAGATAGTGACAGCACAAGTCTAGAAATTTTAATTAAGAACTATGGATCAGACAAAGTGTTTCACTTTATTATTCACATCATTATAGCTTGAACCTCTAAATTCAGCAACAGTGTGCCTGCTATAACAAGATTACAGGGCTTCACAGCATAAATAGTTCTCCCTCTTTTTTAGGGGTTAACCCCTTGTTAAGAGACAGACCACACCATAAGGCTGTCTGCGATATAATGAGATTAGGGGTCTTCTGGCGCTCAGGAGATTAATTATCTGCGTTCTGCATTCATTCTCCATTTCATATTAATTAAGTGTAAAACATGTAGTGAGGTTGTATTAGCAATATACAACAGCTGTGCAAACCTCTAAACCATAAGAACGACTTTTTCTGCCAGTCTGGGGAATCTTTGAGCTCTGTTCCTTTCTCTGAGAGCCTTGTTATTCCACTTTATCGCAGATGGCATGTTTTGCGCATAGGTCCTCAAACTCAAATACCCTGAAATAGTGTTGACATTTAATGCAGCATTAATTGCTTTGGGTTTCTAGTGTGTACTTGCCTTAAATAATGTGTTTATCCAACAGACGTCCGGTGCAATTTACTCGAATACATCAAGAACAATAGCTGTGAATTAAAATGCCGGTTTATCATCTGACGGGAACACCACAAGCTTGTTACTTATTAGAAAAGACACCGCAGACAGTTCTTAAAACTTGGTTTTCATTTATTAAGTAGGACTTATTTATAAAGGCATCTGGAGGAAAAGCGGATCTTAATATTATGGAAATAAGCAACGTTTTTGTTTTTTGTATTAAATAATTAAAGGAAGAATTTAATTGGTGTTATATGTCATACACTTCCTACTTTACACATTTTGTCAAAAAGCGAAAAAAATTTGTCTGCATACGATGATATACTATGCTGGTATTGGATCAGTTTTCTCTATATTGGATTTTATTGAATTTACAATTTTAGAATTCAATTTAGAATTTAGAAGCTTAATTCTAGGAGGGCCCCTCCATCCCAAGTGCTTCACCCTTCTTTACCATCTACTGTAATTTTCAGTTTTGTTTTACATATTTACCATGCTTAGATGTCTGCAGGCCAATAACATGGTGCAGAGTCCCCTTTTTATTTTCTTCCAGTGCTGCGCATTCATCAGTGATAGTCTGCACCAACAAGATGCCAGTGTCACTTTTCCATAGTAATGCACTCTTAGAGGGAAAATACATGATCTCCACACTATGCCCTGAGTGCCATTATAACATGGAAGACTGAATCTAGTAACAAAAATGAATTACTGCTAGGGACAGCCAAGGTAAGCATTTTAAACCCTTTCCAGGATTCTGGCTATTTAAAATTTGCAGAAAAACAGGGGACCTAATTGGCACATATATAAAATAAAATAACAAAAACTTTTTATATAGAAAATATTAAAACACCAATAAAGATTATGCCATTTGTCTTAACATCCAAGACGGCACGATCTGAACATCAATATTGCCTATAAATTGGATCATAGTATATCAAATGATTTACCAGCTAACAGTATAGCATCAACATTAGTTTTGTGTTTCAGGGTCATGGCTGCTTCATCATGATAATAAAGTTGGGAGATAATTACTTATAGCATATATTATACATTACAGTATCTTGTCATCTTCATTCAAATGTATATAGGGCCTCAAAGCAAACCAAGAGGTCATGATGAGGGTAAGTGCAAACCGACAAGCAATAACGGCGATATCCCTATATAGATTTTTCTTAGTCTATACCAAAGAAGTTGGCTTTGCCAAGCCTTCTAGGTTTTCTAAAGAGATCACAGCAATAGTTTCTTCTTGTGTGACAGTCACCTGAGCTCCATAAAAAGTACAGAACAGGGAGAGATGGAGGCTTTCTTTAAATGTGCAAATTTTTTTGTTTAGCAAGGCAACTTAAGGCTATGTACACACATCAAATGATTATCGCCAAAGACAAGCAGTCCTGCTCTTTGATAAGAATCTGACATGTTCAGTGATCGCCCAACCTTGTTAAAGGATCCATAATATACGGCTGATATACTAGCCAAGGAAGGAGAGCACAGTGGGGTGCCACTCGCTGGTCCTCATCCCTCTGCACTTCATAGAACAGAACATTTGTTCCTCTGTCACTCTCTGTTTCCAGCTTCAAAGATTTTACATGTGTATGCTGCCTAAGTTTTTCTAATCACATCTAAAGCAACATTGAGCGCTCAGTCTCTATGGACTCTGATATTCCCTCAAATATTCCCTGGTGGAAATCAATTACTGCCATTGAAACACATGGGCCCAGAGGATTCCCATGAAGGAATGTTTTAGGGAATGCCACTTATCCTGTTTAACCTGCCGACCGTTAAGCCCGACCTTGGTACGGGCTAAAAAAAAGTGCTATTTTGGTTAACCCCGAGATTTTCCCTACATTAAAATCCCCACTTACCTGGTCCTGCTGTGCTCATCCAGCGTCGTGTTCCTGTTCCAGCGTCGTCCTCCGTCGATCTCCCTCTCCAGCATCGGGTGCCTTCTCCTATACCAGCGGGACCGGTAAGAAGCCGGCCGGCATCTTGTGTCCCACCGGCCGGCATCTTGTGTTCCTTACCTGGTCCTGCTGATCGTCCTGTGTCGTTCTCCGTCCAGCGCCGGGTGCCTTCTGAAACGAGAAGCCGTCTGGCGGAGAAAAAAAAGCCGCTCGGCTTCTCCCTGCGTGCGCGTGTGGGGGAAATTCAAATTCAAACTCATTCATTCATTTTGTATTGGATTGAATACAAACTCCTCTATCCAATCCAATACAAAATAATACAAAATAAATACAAAGTATATAACTGGTAAATTCAAATTCATATTTTGTATTGGATTGGATACAAACTCGTGTATCCAAGACATATTTCTGTAAGTTACAGGTCTACAATTTAAAAAAAAAATGTCATGAAAAACAGTGGAACACTTTTGGTACAGAAATCTAGACCTCAGTGTAACGCTCAGGTGGTTAATAAATAAAGCCATATATTTTGGAAATAGTAAATACTGATAAAGCAATAGTGATTGTAAGCTCTTCAGGGAAGGGTTCAACTCCTCCTCCTGTGTCACTGTCTAAATCTGTCTGTCATTTAACCCTTATTTAATGTACAGCAGTGTGTAATATGTTGGTGTTGTATAAATCTTCTTTATTAAAAATATTCATAATAATAATAATAATAATAAAAAAAAGCAAGAGGTAACATTCTGAGGTCAAACTGCAGGCCAAGCAGGGCCAAATATTGACTATGAATTAAAAATGTGTGTATGTTATATCTTTTTGTTATGTCTTTTATACCTTTTTGAATCTTTCTATATTTCCATCTCTTAGTTGGAAAAATACCAGATGACGTATGCATGAGCAAAGCTATAAAAAATGTCAAAAGTGTTCAAGCCACCAAAGCTCTGAGAACATCATCTATATATAGATCCAAGACGTCTGCACCATGCTATGTGATGGCTTTGCTGTCTTGTCCTTGATCTCATTCATTTACATGGTCCTTTCCAGAAGAAGGATTTCAGAGCATGTGGCTTGGCTTTCAGCACAGTGTGACATTTCATGACTGAGATACTTTCTATTTAGAGTCCATAGGGCTTCTGATTCATAAAAAAGAATGTCAGCTGGAGCCAGGAAGTTATGATATTCAGACATGGATTTAAATATCTGTAGTACAACTGCTCCCAAATATTTCAAGAATGTAAGTGTGGAAGACAAATACAAGTACTAAGTGCCTTCTATGAGCAATACTTTACCTTTAGCATTTTAAGTTCCTAAAGGTCACCTGGTATTGGCCACTTGCGCTCCATGTAATGCAGAGATTTGACTCAGTTAGTTTATTATATTAAAAGATCATATAGGAGCAAGAGAAAGCAAAACTACAAAAAAGAACTTATCACTGTACTTTTTCCTTCCTTTGGAATTTTTCAGGTCTAAATAGACATTGCTCCTGAAATCTTACTAGGTAATCAGACACAGCAGTAGTGTTGTTGCAATACATACACCATCATGTAGTTTCTGACCCTGCCCTGCCAGATTTCTCTAAGATTCCTGTGCAAGTTTTGGCTTTCTGGAAATCAAATGTTCTACAGATTTTGAAATCAGATCTGGGTGGCAGGGTTTATTATACACAAGGTTTAAAATGAAGCATTCAACCAATGTAATGATTGAAATAATGTACTGTGTAAATAAAATACCTGTGAGATGGTACCTGTGTCTGTATGGGGAAAATATAGTTCTTAACCATTTCTTCTTTTGCAAGGAAAGATCCACGTAAAATGGCCATGGGTTTTAGAACTGACCAAATGTACTATAGTTTATCTTATTTTTTTTGCAGTCTATACTTAATTTCCATCATGAAGCAATTTTTACAGCTAAACTGTTAATGTATCATGGGATTCCTGGAGCACTGTGGTGTGCAAATAAAATCCTGGCTGACCATCTTTTCTAGACCAGTTATAAATTGAGATGGTAAGTGGTCTAAATAACCCATTTACCAGTTTACAACCTTGGTGATCAGATTGACCTGGGTAGATCAGTAATCTGCAGAGTTGATCATCTAGTTGTAGATCATTGTGTTCTGGTGTGAATCTTAAATTAAACAATCTGAGCTGTTACTTACTTACAGAATCATAGTTTTATCCTCTAAAACTGCTTTTCTGTCACTGCTAAGGATCCAATTCAATGTTGGAGTTGCTTAACTTCGGAAGCAGTACCAGCTTTGTGTATTACCCAACTTTTGAAGGTAAGGAAGAGCTCCTGTGTCATGTCCCACAAATTAATATTAGAATTGTGTATTTTTTAGCACTAACATATTGTGCAGCACTTTGCAAAATCCATAGTCATGTCACTAACTGTCCCTCAAAAGGACTCACAATTTAATGTCCCTACCATAGTCATATGTCCTTAATCCAAGACCAATTTTGAGAGGCAACTAATAAACCTAACTGCATACTTTTGAAATATGGGAGCAAACTGAGGTGTCCAAAGGAAACCCATGCAACCAAGAAGGGAATACAGTGGAAAGGATACAAGTCTGTGATCCTAGGGTTGCAAAGACAAGACTAAGAATGATTTGAGAGTTCATTAGATACCTCCAGTATGAGGAGCCTTGGTCATGACAAGTTACAACTATCCAAACAGGTGTGAGATACTGAAAAATACATTATGTTCTGTTTTATGCATGCAGCAAAAGCAATTAATACTTTCCTTACATGATGTTATAGCACATCAAAGTCCAGTTCCTCCAGGTATGGATAAACATGTCACCCCCTCCTTCTTCCCACAGTGCTGTGAAAACATAACCTTTGTGATAGTCGAACCCTGAAGATTGATAGTGGCAATGGAATTTAGAAAAACAATGTATCTTATAAATATTAAGTATATCTGTTACTTTGGCTACTTGAGGAAAAGTCCATGTTCGTATTAACAAATATGGAGATATAACATAATGGTAATGCAGCACCGCTTTAGTATGGTAAGGTCACTTATAGAGTTATAGGGTTAAATGCAGGATTACTAAACTGTTCTAGGACTTGGTATTATGAAGGGGATTGATGGTTGGATCTCTGTTGCTGTATAGGTGGTACCTGTGTGGGCAGAGATGACAACCAATCACTGCCCTATTGTATTTAGGCATGCAGTGTTGACCCACTTGGAGCCATGGCACATTGATAGGAAGAGAGATCTGGGCAGTTTGCTTAAAGCTATAAACCTTAGGAATTGAAGCCTGCACAAGCTCTCATTTTGTGATGGGGACTTTAGGGGTTTTCCTCACTCTGCTTGGAGGTGTTATCATTGCCTTTGATCTGCTTTTAAATGCCATTTGTAATAGGATTTTGCATGCTAAAACATGTTGGACTGACCAACTTATTGCTCTGCTATCCATAACCTCTCTCCTGTGTGTGTTGGATTGTACAGAAAAATTACAAAAAGACAGTTCTGCAAGTCTGTGGGAGTTCCTGGAGTCAATCGGTACAAACAGCTGCTCTTACAGGGATTGGCAATACAGGAAATTAGGGGGTCCAAGGTCTTCAGAGACAGTATCACAAGTGATTGGTGTATTTCCAATTCTGATGACCAGTCCTCTTCCAGGTTGAATGATGCTGAATAGAAGCATGTCGCCCATTAGCTGTAATATGAGCAGTAATCACAGGACTGGTGCTGTTGGAGGAGGACCTGTCCATTACACAGTTTGCATGGAAAATGTGGCTGTATGTAAAAATTAAAGCCAGAAAACCAACATGACAAGCCAAACAGCTAGGGGCTCAGCACTGACAGCTTTCATATTTTTCTGAGTATGGGCCTGATTTATTAAAGCTCTCTAAGGCTGGAGAGAATGCATTTTAATCAGAGAAGCTGGGCGATCCAGCAAACCTGGATTGGATCTGGTCCAGAATTCAAAATATTTGCTAGCAAATGATTTTGAAGAAATTCATTCCAGGTTTGCTGGATCACCCAGCTTCACTGATGAAAGTGTATCCTGTCCAGCCTTGGAGAGCTTTGTTAAATCAGGCACTATGTCTTAGTTTTAAATTAAACCCTCACACACAATTTAGTAAATATGCAGATTGTGATCTTAGTATGAAGTTAAGCTGCGTACACACTTCCAATTTTTATCGTTCAAAATGAACGACGAACGAACGACGAACGATCGATTGGGCAAAAATCGTTCGTAAAAAAAGTAACCAACGACGCCGACGAACGAGGAAAGTCGTTGGAAATGAACACAGAAATCTAGAAATCAGTGTAACGCTCAGGTGGTTAATGATTAATCGTAATTGGATAAAAATCAACCCAAAAATTCATAACACACCGGTAGTTCATAGGATTTTTTGATTAGGAAATGGGAATTTTTTTTTTTTTTTTTTTGGACACTATTATTATTTTTTACATTTTCTAATTTGCAAATACAATTTGAGTTGGGCAACAGGTATGGGCAACCTAGATTTTGCTACTTGTGTAATACTATATCCCATTTGTCTTTTAAAGTTTAAAGAGTCCCAATTTATGGAGAATCTTATGAGACAAACAAACATTTAATCTCTATATGGCCCTGACAACAAAGCGTGAACAATAACAGAACGGGAAGTTATTTTGTTTTCCCACACTAAAGATGGCTGCGACTGATTCCTCACAGTGCTCTTCCTCCGGGACCATGGTTGTCATGGAGATAGAACGCTGATAACTCGTGCTGGGAAAGTTCTATCAGGATGGAAGGGACGACGGAGGGCATCTCCTGGGATGAGGAGGCTGTGGCACCCTATGTGCGGGAGATACAGCGCAGGTATTCGGGTGTTAGCAATGACAGACTAGCTGCTGCATTTTTACGACTGCTTGTCAGACTTTATTTGTTTACATGAGTTGTATCATACTGTATTCTGATGAAAAAGGGGAGAGAAATCTGAATACAGGCCTGTGACAAGGGCAGGTAGTGCATACTGTGTCACGTGTTCATGTATATTGTCCTTCATTGGAACATACAGGTCATGCAGTGTGTTTACAATGCACAATAGCACAACATGTAATTACAACAATTCTCCAATTTCATCAATAAAATGTTTTTTCTTCTTTATTTGCTGACCTTCTGCAGTTTCTTTGCAGCCATTTCCAGCCCACATGAACCTGATACAGCAATGGCCACACTTCAGGGTTTCCCAGCAATCACAACAGCTGACCATGTCGGCGTAATCTGTCATTTGTATAGTTTTTTGTAGCAGGGTGAGAACACAAGATGCCAGGATGTAAGCAGTCCAGCAGGTCCAGTCAGACCTATCGTTGCGCCTGATTTTTTAAACTTCTCCAAGACTGGAAGAGATAGACTGTCATGGGGGAACCTGGGTAATCCAGCAAATTTAGAATGGATCTGGTCAAGGACTGAAAACATTGCAAATGATTTTATGAAATCCATTCCAGGTTTGCTGGATTACCATGCTTCACACATGAAAGTCTACCTTCTCCACACTTGGAGAGCTTTAAAAAATCAGGCCATTGCTGTAACACCTAGGTGTGAGTTGCAATTTCTTAAGCCTGGAATAGCAGCAGTGTGGCATCTCCGGAGAGAACAGCTCCAGAAATGAGGAGAGTATAGCAAGAGTACTTTCTTATTTTTTACAGCTGCTGGGTCTGAAATTTTGAGGCTTGTGCCCAAGCAGAAATAGGCTTTGTTCACAAGGCACTGTATCACAAGGCACTGTAGCCTCTGACTTTGTTCTCCTTGCTGGAGGCTTTGACATGAGGAAGCAAATTCTTGCCTACACCAAGATGGTCACCATACAAGGAATGGTAAGTCAGTAAAGGAGAAAAGATCAGCTGCAGGGAAATAACAGGCAATACTGGGGGGGAGGCTTACAGCTCACATCAGCCTTTCATGATCTTCTTAACATGAGGCAACTCTTTAAAAAACTTTTAGGGTCTTCGGGGAAACCTCTTCTATAACACAGGTTATAATTACACAGATATAATTTTATGTGGGCTTTGTAGTATTTTTGATGCGGATTTCAAATCTGTGTTCAGTTTTTCTCTAGCAAGTTTTTGTGATGCAGCTAATAATATATTGTGTGAAATTTGTTATAAATAGCCTTAACATATTACAACATTGACCTAAAGTTTTCTTTTTTTAAAGCTAGAGTCCACACTAACTGTGACTAATTTAATTTTTCATCATGCCTAGAAATTGCCTTAATGATCCAAACAGTTTTTGTTACATGTGTGGTTCATTCACAACGTTGCCAAATTACCACACAACTTAAAAAGATATACAAATTTTATTTCGGCTGTCCACTTGGTGACCAGGATAAATCTTGGGCTCCACATGTTATCTGTACCAGTTGTTCCAACAGACTGCCTGACTGGCTAAATCGGCGTAAAGCAGCAATGGCATTTGCAATCCCGATGTTGTGAAGAGAACCGCGGGACCATCTAATTGATTGCTATTTTTGCTGCGTCAACAAAAGTTGATTCTCAGGTAAAACTAAGCACAAAATTGTATATCCCAGCATCGATTCTGCAATTAGGCCTGTTCCCCATGATGATTTATTGCCAGTTCCGGTACCCCCACATGATGGACTTGCTTCTGTAGAAAATCATGTGGAATGCGCTGGAGTTGCAGCCAGTACAACCCCAAATCATCTGATCCTGACTACTTGGCCGATGAAGATTCAGAACCAGAGACCTTTACACAAGCAGAGATGAATGATCTTATTCCTGATCTAAATCTCTCCAAAGACAAAGCAGAACTTCTTGCTTAAGGCTCACTACAGAAAAGGAAATCATGATCAGGACAACGTTCTTCACTAGTGATGGCTCACTTTGCTACTGTCGTGATATAAATCGACTCTTTAACAGTTTGTCACAAGAGCATGTTTCTTCTGAATGGCATATCTTCATTAATTCCTCCAAAAGAAGCTTGAAAGCAGTCTTACGGCATAATGGTAAATCCAAACTGAGTTTACCGATTGCCCATTACGTTAACCTAAAGGAGTCCTATGACAACATGAAGCAATCTAGTATAAAACACACCAGTGGAAAATCTGTGGGGATCTAAAGGTCATTGGCTTGCTGATGGGAATGCAAGGGGGATTCACAAAATATTGCTGTTTCCTATGCCTGTGGGACAGCCGATCTACGGGAGACCATTATGTCAAGCGTTATTGGCTACCAAGAGATAACTATAAGCCCGGAACAAGCAATGTCAAGTTTCTGCCTCTGGTTGATCCGCATAAAATATTTCTGACACCTCTCCATATCAAGTTAGGCTTGATGCGGAACCTTGTAAAGACCATAGGTAAATCAAACTCCATTGGTTTTCAGAACCTTCTTGAGAAGTTTCCAAACATAAGCACTGCAAAAATGAAGGAAGGGACATTTATAGGGCCACAGATTAAGTCTGTTTTGCAGGATGATGTTTTCAAACAATCTCTCTCTCAGCAGCTGAGCTAGAAGCTTGGGATGCATTCAAGTGGCTGTGTGAAAATATCCTGGGCAACCATAAGTCTCCTGCATACAATGAAGGAGTTCAGAATCTGCTTCATTCCTACCAGAAACTGGGTTGTCGCATGTAATTAAAAATACATTTCTTGGACTCACATCTAGAATTCTTCCCGGAAAATCTTGGTATGGTGAGTGACGAACAAGGAAAACATTTTCACCAGGACATTCAGTTAATGGAGCACCGCTACCGAGGTTTCTGAAATTAAAGTATGAGGGCCGACTACTGCTGGATGCTGTACCGCAATAATCCAGACAAGGAGAAAAGCAGTTCTGAAGAAACAATGGTACCTGACACAGTTCAGTAGATCTTTACCACAGTGTGCCTTATTTTACTTCACACTGAAGATGTGTTAACATTCACTTCAATGGAGCTTACGTTTTAGTACAAAATACATGCAGGTACAATGTTAACTATATTAGTACTCATAACTCAGGAACTTGGGGAAAAACTGTATTTTTTGTTGAGCTGTCTAATTAATATATCCACAGCTCACAGCACATTAACATTGTGGTCAGTGGGAAAATGTCTTTTACATTGCTGGCCATTGGAAACAATACCACCCTTACAGATAGCCAAAAAGCTCATTGGTGCCAGTTAACTGACCTGAGAGTCACAAATTCCTTATTGCTCAAGGAATTCCTAGCAACCTCTGGAGGACCTATGGTTAGGAAACACTGACTTACAGAGTTCATTCCTTTTTTAGAGCAGTTAAACCTCCTGCTATTCTATACCAGGCCATTGATTTGCCCATCAGAACCAGGCCAGAGCACTGACAATGGTATTATTGATTTTTCTCCATTAAACTACCAATATTTCTGTATTTGTAGTCACACAATCTCAGCACAGCTCAGAGTGGGGAACTTAGAATCTGATCATGCAACACAGACAGACGTCACAGAAGTTTGGGAAATCAAGGAGCTACGAAATGTGATCCAAACTCTGACCCAGGTAAGGTATTTGTCAAATTTAAAGAATATCTGAACTGTAAACTTTTTTGCTTCTGTTAGGTTTAGAGTTAGAGAGTTTGGCATCTGTGTCCCGAATAAAGATTTGATATCCTGTTCTGCAGACACAAAAGGAAGTAAGGGAAAACATCTCTTTAGTTGTCTCTCCAGTTGTCACTAGAAGTGTCCCCATTGGGACACATTATTTTTGTTTTATTTTAGATTTTTATTCACTTTCAGTCCTGGTGACAGTGTTCAAAAGGATACCTAGGGGGTCTATTTATGAAACAATAGGCCTGATTTATTAAAGCTCTCCAAGGCTAGAGAGGATACACTTTCATAATTACATAGTAAGTCAGGTTGAAAAAAGTCCAACAAGTTCAACCACTAGGGAAATAATCAAATCCTAGATATAAAACCCTAAAGACAGTTGTGAAGCTGTTGAAGCTGGGTGATCCAGAAAACCCACACACACCCCTGGTCCTTCTCACCTTCTCTTAGCGTAACCCTACAATTATGTTACAAAAGTCTAATGGCCAGTTACAATACTATCAATCTAATGACTAAAATATTTCCTTCTACTTTATACAACACTTAACTCATGACAACTGTCTGCTTTGTCTTTCTAAAGTCTCTTGAAACACTGAAGAAGGAAATTGTGATCCAGAAGACTCTTCTACAAGGGGAATATGAACAGAAGATTGAAGCTCATGCTTTGGAGCTTTATAATCGTATGAATCATACCATAAAAGACATTGAAACCGTCCATAAAAAGGTATTGTACTCGTCACCTGTCTGAACCTAACTTTACACAGTAAAGATTAAATTAAAAGTTAAATTTAGCATAAGGTGTTGTTTCAAGTGAGGCTTTACCTAAGATAATGAAAAGGTGAGAACAGCAATGACAGCATACACATTTCCTTAGTACAGTTTCTCTTTAAAAATGTCCCAATTTATGGCAGAATAGATTAAAGTACAAACACTGCTTACAAAGCAGAATCCATCACTTTGTGCCCTTGTTCCCAAAACTGTATCTTATATATTCCAGAATGCAACAGGAACATGAGGGAAAAAAGTGGCTTAGGTGCACATTATATGTATTATAAGTAGTAAAATAATAGCACTATGGTAATTGCCTCATTCATAAAAACACGTGCTCATCGCTTTTAGAAACTGGCAATCTAACTCTTTACCAGCACTAAGACTATTGATGGCATATTTATAACATTTTAAACAGACTTGTAGTCTCTTTTCTGCTTATTGACATTTTTATAAATTGGGTGTACAAAAACAAATGTACCCTTGTGGCAGTAATTTGTAAATTATTAGGCTTTCTTAAAGCCGAACTTTACTATAAAAATAAAAAATGGGAGCAGACAGATTGCAAAATGCAGAAAGGACAGGTGACCTCCCTTCTGTAAATGAATAAAATTCCCTGTCTGTTCAGAATTACACCTACTTGTTCTCGGTCAGTTGCTGACACCGGCATGTTGAACCGGTACTTTTCCTTGGCCATCTTGATTGGCCAGTTTAGTATGAAGTAACTCCAATGCATGCCGGAATTTATTCCCCGCAGCCTAGAATGCCAGATATGCTGGGATATGCAACTGAGTGTACATCATAGAAAACATTATAGCAAACAGGCAGTTAAGTTTATTTGTTTGCAGAAAAGACATCGTCTGTCCCTTCTGCAAAAAATAATATCCTAATTTTTATTATAAGACATAGTTTCACTTTACTCCAAAAAGTATTGTACATGTACTGCACCGCAATAGAAGTATCAAAAAGGCCTAAATGGCAAGTAGTAATTCTGTGCCACTTTTACAAGTTAGGGAATATATTTTACATTAAAGTGAATGTTTAGGTTTTTACTTCTATAAAAATAGAACCCTAGGCAAGTGTCACAGTTTCTATTATCCCTTATATTGTAACAGGTAATCTATGTTTATTTTGTATGATGTAAATATACCTGTAATCCACCAACATCTAAACACAAGTGATTCACTGTGATAATTGTCTGCGTATATATTTCAGGTATTTTGCAACAAACTATGACAGCAAAAGTTGTAATTTTCTGACAGTATTATGTCATCTGTTGAAACTGCTTTTTAATATTCTATTTGTGTTCTTTACAGAAAATATTCACCCTTAGAAAAAGTTTCCAGCAACAGCTGTCTGACGCTCTGGCTGTAATAAGATCAAGCTATGAGGTGAGCATATTGTACACAGTGAAGTATAGAATATTCCCAATGATACTTTGTAAGTCAGCTTTACAGCTGTTATTTCACTACTTGTACTATGAAATAATCATTTTTGGTAGTTATTTAATAATGACTTAGCTTCATATATATACATATACATTTCTCAATGCCTCAAGTAATCCCTAGCTCTAACATTCTCTTGATCTCCTCTGAGACTGCTTTCCGCAAGGCCTCTGGTATGCTGTAGGGTTTAACATACACTTTTTCTCCGAGTTCAATCATATTGTCATGTTCAATGACATTAGTATGCCCAGGTAAGTCTGAGAAAGGCACCTTTTTCCTGTTTAGGAACTCCCAAACCTTGGCCTGCATCAATATACCAGCTGCTGTAATATTTATAAATATATATTCTTTAGCACCTAATTATTGCAGTATCTGCAATTGCACACAAATTCAGAGGAGAGTTTTCACTAAGGACCAAAGAAGGATGAAACTGTTGCAGGAAATGTGGCTATCAGCAATGCAGTTTGTTAACCTGAATCAATATCTTAATAGTTAAATACACTCCATTTACGTGCTTTCAACACAATTTTGCCTCATCCCCAAGGAGCTGTATATGTTTATTTTATTATTCAAAAAAATAGGGACTTTAATTTTTTCAATTGATTAAAACATTTATTGATTGACATATCACATCAATTGTACACAAACATTAAAATTATTTAAAATCATATACATAAATCTCTCTGTATCCCTAATTGATCTCTTGTTCATTCCTCGATGCATTTAGTGGAAACAGTCCGCTTCATCAGGAGGAAAGATAAGAGAGAATTTATGGTAGAATGGTCAGTTCCATGAATGTGTGAGCCCCTCAGGCTTTTTTTGCAATTCAACCAAAACAAGCAAATTCAACTATTTTACCCATTTAGATAAATACACCAGAAATATAACAACCATTTATATAAACTTCCTCCAAAGAAAATTCAGTCCAATATGAATGCTGTCTTATGTCCCTCCAAGCCTGCAATGGAGGTAGGATGTTTGTTAATCTGCACTTGGGCACGCCTAGCCCTGCCCACTGTTTTCTGGATTGACAGCACTTGTTACTGAAGTCCTCACACTTTTGTCTGCAGTGTCTGGGAGGGGGAGCATGTGGAACACATGAAGAAGAATTAGGCTTATGCAGGGAAGCTAAAGGACATTTTTTAATCCCATTTACTTTATGAGGTTTATGCAAACAGTCACTGATACTGGTTTGCACTGTTATACAGGAGCCTTTAGTTGTACTTTAAGCCATAAAGAAGAAATCTAAGTATCACCAGATTGTCACTGATCACAAAAGCCCAAGCCCTGTAAAGAAGGACATCTATAATTACCTTTTGGCAGCCCATGCCAACACCATTGCTTCCATGCTTCTCAGCTGTTACAGATATTCACACACTGTGGGGTGTGTTAATACATACCCCCTTGCCTCTTTCATCCTCCATGCATGGTATTCGCTCTCCTGACTTCCATGTCACTATCCAGCTGTAAGTGGCCCACAATAATGGATTAGATTTGGAAAATTCTCAGAACACCATCCTTACACATTCTTTTCCCAGTCTTATGCAAATTTCTGAAAGTCAGTATTAGTTAATGCTTAGGCCTATGTCTTCTCCCAACATTCTAAAGCTTGTGTTTCAAACTGCAGATGGAACATAAATGGTTATAAAACAGTATTATTAAATTTAAAAAAATGGTAATCCTAATTCTTTTGTTTATGATGAAATATGTTTTCCAGACTCATTATAATGGGACTTCAAAAACTCAGAAAAACCATGAAACACATGAAGCAGATTCTGCAAAAATCCAAGCATTGCGAAGAAAGCTTGATGAGAAAGATCTACTTATTCAGTCATTGGAAGCACAGATAGCACAGCTGGAGGAAACCGAACAGCCGAAACAGGTGTGTGTGTAATGTGGGAGATTAGCTTCAAACTCACTCACTGCTGAGAGGTACTTCAGACTCTTGTTTCAATTTCAGGGCACTCTGCCCACTTTTATTTACAAAACATCAACAAAAATAAGCAATCTTCCAGGGTTTTTGATCTCCTCGCAGGAGATCAAAGTCACTCACAGTATAACAGCAAAATACAAAATGGGGCCTCCTGGCTTTCCCTACAGGTCCCACAGACCTCAACTTTGTGAGAGCTCGCACTCAACCTGAGCTGCACACAGCTTATCCACCTGGCCTCAGGCTGCACCTTTCCCTAGTCTGAAATACCTGCTTCCTCTTATTACAAGCCAGGTGCTTCCAAGCTACCAGCAATTTCTGGGCTGAGAGCGGGATGGCCCACCCATTTATTCCATGACACTCCAGATCTGGATCCCCCCTAAAAAAGGCCAAATCTGCAGCAACTAATATACTTCTGGTCCTACCTAGGCCCTTTAATCCCCTTTTCCCAAGGAACAATAAGGTACATTATGCCAAATATCCCCTGAATTGGCATCATATGTTGCTGTCTGCTGTGTATATTTATATATATATATATATATATTATGCTGTGTACAATATACAGAACATACTGTGAACAGTCATGTGGAAGAGAGAAAAAAGTACACCCTATTTCTAAGGTTTAGATGGCCTTTTTTATCCTTTGGTTGGGTACTGGCTAAGCAATTCAGCTTGCACAGATCCTTCTGCATAGACATAATGTATAGGCTTACACATATGTGTGAGCATCAAAAAATAACAATATAAGTAAATAAATTGCAACCTTTCATTTAGGTATTTACCACCAGATAAATGGCTGCCAAATTTACATATTGTAAAATCTAAAAAATTTACAACATCCAATTTTACTGTCTTCAGCAAAAAAGTGATTGGACAGGAATACATACAACTTTTCATTGGTACAGGGATATTAAACTTATTCTAATAAATTGGCAGCCTTTCTGCTGTGCACCATTCTTTTTGGTATCTTTTTGCGCTAACACAGCACTTGGTATGGTTGAATAATAGACTAAAAAGAAGATTTGTTGTTACTCCCATGAACCAGATAGAGCATTTGTTTTATTTAAAGCTCCTTATGTACGAATAAATTTAGAAACTGATTCTAAGCAACAAAAAATGTCCCTATCATACCATTCTTCACAATTGTACAGGCTTCTTCCAGGACTGAAATTACTGTCTTGTAGCACACACTGTAAGCCTCTCATAGCATTCAGATGTAGCATGCGATTTCCTGGCTGGTTGACATCAAGCACCAGTTAATATTTCTTCCCTGTCCTTATTGTCTCTGGCTCATCATTTAATTAATTGGACTTCATTTCTTTCAGTTACAAACCCAGGAAGCTATAGCTATTGCTAAACTATCCTAAAGTCACATTTACACACTTGTTAAATGTTCTGAGCCAGGGGAGGAAGCCTGGTCTGAAGTTAAACTCTGCTTCACAAACTTTATTAATAAGTAAAATTTTTACAAATTCAGTTGTTGCTTAATAAAAGCTTTACAATGACTGAGCTTATGTTACTTCCCTCCTATGATCACTACATATGTTTTTCAATTTTACTGGTCTGATAATGAATCTTTCTGAAGCATGAGTCCTGTAACTTCATTTCCTTTACCATAGATGGATGACAAGGTAGTGTAAACTTTTGGCTTATACAATTGCTCCCTCATGTGGTGAACAGGTAAAACTGCACCAATGTGATCCTAAAACTACACAATGGCCATGTTAAACTCCATTTTATTGGATCAAATTAATATATTTTATTACTTGACAACCTAGTGCTTGATTCTTTCTGCAGTAATTTAGAAATTGAAGCTATACTATTTATTTAAAGGCACGTATTTATTTAAAGGCACGTAGCATAAGCAGCAGAGTCTGTGTTTAAGTTGCACCTGCATATCAGGTGCCTACTAGAATAAGGAGAGTCCGCAGCTAGAGTCAGACTGGCTTTGCTGCATACAGTCCTGAACTTATTAATATAATCATTATTACACAGTATTTATATAACGCCAACATATTTTACATTGCTTTACAAAGTCCATAGTCATGGTACTAGCTGTCTAGGGCTAGGGCTCGCAATCTAATTTTCCTACCATAGTCATATGTCTTTAATACACTCTAAAGTCAATTTTAGGGGAAGCCATTTAACTTAACTGCATGTTTTTGGAATGTGGGAGGAAACCAGAGTACCTGGAGGAAACCCATGCAGACACAAGGAGCACATACTTACCTGTGCTCATTAACTGGATTTGGGGACCTGGCAAAACAGTCTGGCAGATTTGGCTGTATTCTATTACAAGAAGAACTGAATTACAAATCTTTGGCATATAAAACAAATACCATATATGTATTTCCCCTTTTCACAAATTTTTAATTCTGAACCACAGAAAAGCTAGTTTTTAAAGCATTGCTGTGTGAAAAATACTTAGAAGTATCAGGTACAGAGCTGTTCACAATTCTTGTAAAAAAAAATTCATACATAATAAAGTTTTTAAAGCAGCTCTCGCTGCCTCCCCACACGGGGTGTCATGGGCTTGGGACCAACAAGCACTTACAGTACAATGAGGCAGAAAATGGTGCTGATATGACCACGCCGCTCTCTGCTTTTTTTTTTCAGGAACATCTTATGTTGGAGTAGAGCTGAAGTGTTCTTTTTTACCTGAAAGAAAAAAAATGTAAAATATTTACAATGGACCTCCACAGGGAAGGGATTTGAGCTTTATGAGTTTAGTAACTCGTCAGTTTTAAATAAGGCGAATGAGTAGTTAAATATATTGGCCTTTATAAAGGACTAATTCCTACAAAAACAATAAAAGTTCATCTTTAAATGCAGTTTGACAGCACCTGAGTGTCCCATTGGTATGAGAAATGTACAACTAAATGGCTCTGTTTAGTAATAATGGTCAGACCTAACTTGTGAGATTGAGGTGTCTCAGACGCTGGCCACACACTGTACAATCTTTTTGCTTATGAATTTTGAAACGTAAAAGTAGAATTATAAGTCCATTGAAGGAATTTAAAGTAAAGAGAGGAGCTTTTGCTGCAAACTGACCTTCAATCTGGGTTTAATGATAGCCAGCATCATTCAAAGATCTTCCTCAGAGCCCAGGCTGTCATGAATCTGTCCCCTATCGCATCATCACACAGCAGGATGTTTTTATTACCACAGTAAATAACACTCCATGTCATTACATGAACACCAATCAGTGTGCAGCAGTAAGGACTTTCAATCGTGGAGAAGATAGACTATCATAAAATAACCTGGGTTATCCAGCAAACCTGGAATGTTTATTACATTCTATCAGTTCAGATTAATACAAACACTGAAAGATCTCCAAGGCTGCAGAGGATATATTTTCATCAGTGAATCTGAACCAGCAAACCTGGAATGGATCTATTAAAAGTGATTTTCTAGCAAATATTTTAAATTCTGCACCAGATCCATTTCAGGTTTCTGGATCACCCAACTTCACTGATGAAAGTGTGTCCTCTCCAGCCTTGGAGTGACACAGGTAACATTGCCTACAACAGAACCAAGAGATTCTTCATGCTAAGGAGGCATAGAAGCAATTTTTTTATTTTAATGTGTCTGAATTAAGGTTTTAGGAATCCTTGCTTCCCCTTTAATAAATTCTATCATTTTTACCATCCCAAGTATGTTTGTAATAAATACATTTCGGAGGTGACATTTTGGCCACCTGTTAATTTCATAAGATCTCAATGGAAACTGATGCAGTTGTATTCCATTGAGTGGAGATAGCTTTCACTTTTCATAAATAAGTTCAAACAAATAAAAGTTTAATAGGTAAAAAAGTTAATAGCATATCTATACCTATGACATTTGTCTCATATTTCTATGATATAGATATAAACATAACAGAATGAATTATAGACAAGCTACATTAATACTTTCACCTTCTCTTAGACAATGAATTCCATTTAGATTTGTATTGAGAAAAAGGGTCACATAAATCATAACGCTGCCAGTGCCTTGGCTGCAGTCGGCTTACAGTACACCATGTGGTTTCCTTTAACCTGATTGGCTCCCGGATTTAGTAAGTCAAGGTCTACTGCTGTGGACAGATGGCACAAAGAATACTATAACAAAACCCGAAAATTAAAGTGTAACAGATGACTGTAGCTACAGAGGACTGTCTCTTTGTTCATCTTGCTAATGAGCATCTTCATAGTGACGGCAAACTGAATAGCGATTCACTTGCAGTTCTGGTTTCAGACAGATGATGGTGCCAGTGATAAAGATTAGATGCTCAGGATACAATTGTCTGCCCTGTGTTGGATCCCAAATCTAGAAAATAAGATTATACTCTCAGGGTTTCATTGTAAGGATATCCGTTACTCATACTTATAAATCAGGCTACTTGTGGACGATATTCTTAAGTGGTGAGTGCAGGGCTTAAAGTACATCTGTTTCTGGAGAATTATGTGGGTTGCTGTTGCTGACCTTTAATCTGAAAATGTTAGTTGTCTGGCCATCGTAGCTTCAATACTTTCCGAGCCACTGATCTACACAAATATGAAATTAAAAAATTTGGACACTTATGTACAGCATATTTGTGCTGGGTTGGTGATGCAAAATATTAAAAGCTGGCAGCTCTTATTTTTAGGAAGACGACTTTTGCAGTCTCCAGACTTGTCCCATGACATGCCTACTTTTCCATCAACTGTTTGCTAGTCAAATTAAATTGGGGACATAGCACTTGTACATGTAGGTCCAACCCTAGACACTAGTACTTTTTGCTGTTTGTTTTTATTCTTCCATTTTTAAAAATGATTAGTTTGGTCTGTGACACATTGGGCCTGATTTATTAAAGCTCTCAAAGGCTGGAGAGGATACACTTTCATCAGTGAAGCTGGATGATCCAGCAAACCTGTAATGTATCTGGTCCAGGAAAAAAAACATTTGCTAGCAAATGACTTTGAAGAAATCCATTTTAGGTTTGCTGGATCACCCAGCTTCTATGATGAATGTATATCCTCCCCAACCTTGAAGAGCTTATAATAAATCAGACCCATTAGGTCTTGCTTTTTCTCCTCTTCACTTTTGCAGTCCTCATTCATCTCTCCTTTTGGTCAGCCTTTCGGCCTCCTTAAAAGCAATCTTGAAATTTTATACCATGAGTCCCTAAAGTTCATACAGCAGACATACTGCACTATTTTTCATGCAGAAATATCATAGCTGTTTGAGAGAAAAGGACTATGGACATCTAATTTTCAATTCTGCATAAACTTCAATTATGTTTTCCTAAATGTCATTAGGTTATTAAGGAGGCCATGGAAGACCCTAGCTCCCAGTTCAGTTTCAGGTCATGGGAGACATGGGCCCCTATTTTATGTCCAGTATAATGTCCACCTTGCAAAACAGTGATTGAAGCAAAATACTTCCACAAGGTGACTCTAATAGACTGATATGCTGAATTTAGATGGATAAATGTGAACTACACAGTTAGCCTTTCTGGGCTTTTACTGTCAAAAAACACTTATCTGGTGGCTCAGAACTCTCACCTCTGCAGTTAGTTCTGGGTTCTTGGTTCAAATTCCGGGCAGGATGCTATCTGCAAAGAATTTGCACGTTTCTATGTGTTTGCCTGGGTTTCCTCTGTGCACTACTATTACCCCAACGCCTCCAAAAGCATGCAGTTAGGGTAATTGGTATTCTAAGAAATTGTTTATAGTATGCATGGGAAAAGAGCAGCACAACTAAAGCTCAGTGTGAGCTGCTAACTGCTGGGAACAATATGAATTCATGAGAATAATTATATTAATGAAAGTATGAGTCTAACTTTATGAATCTACCATACCATTTTCCATTTGTTGTCTGTCTTGTGGGAAATTACCTTTCAGTTCCTGCCCTAGAGATGACAACATGAAGGAGAGAGCTCCAGGAAATAAGGATATACTGTATTTCCTATTAGGTAGCCATTACCAGAAATAGTGCATCCATAGGAACATTCCCCACATCCCTACTTTGTTTTTCTCATCATTTCTTGTTTCTGTGACAGTGACCTCCAGGATTATTAGAGAGTGTAAATTTCCCCAGTTACATTACTTTATAATTCCCCACTACTATGCCCCAAACCAGAAAGTAAAAGGTTTGGCATTACGTACATTTTTTAACCTGTCACTTATTAGACCTGAATATTTTTTATTTTATTATTATTTTATTTTTTTTATTTATTATATGTGGTTGGTATTTTTGAGACATATTTTTTGATCTTGCAGTGTTTTTGACTGATGCACCTGCACTATTTGGCCTATTTACATCTCTGTAAGACTACGTACACATGTCAGATGATTCTCGTAGATAATCACCTCCGGGCTGGTATCCGAGAAGAATTTGGCGTGTGTACAGCGCTCGTTTGACGTCATTCATGGATCCATCCTGGTGGATCCACGAAAGATGAACAATCATAACACAAGTGAAGGGGAGAGAGTAGCGGGGCGTTCTCCCCTCCCCTCTCCATAGAGCAGAACAGCGCTGTATGTACAGTGCACATTCATGAATCGGGCAGTCTTTTGTTGTTGGAAAAGATCATGAAAGATCCTTTCCAACAACAATTATTGAATGTGTGTATGCAGCCTTAGTGTGCTCTTGTTGCTATGAAAACTCGCATGTTATAATGTCAAATTGTTAATTGACATAACTCTTTGATAACAGGCACATACAGCTAATTGTCAGTCCGCTGTGATTTACAGCTGTTTATAATTTGGAATTTGTCAATTCCCTGTTTCCATTTTCTTCTGCAAGTCAGTTAGTTCAGATAAATTAAAAGCAATATGTAGCACCACTCCCTCCAGGTCATGTTGGGGTTTTCTTAGCAGAAACTCAACAAGACACTAAAACAAACATTGGGCTTTATTAGAAAACAGAACATGCAAACCCTAACAATATTTGTTAGAATGGCTCACAGGGGGATATGCAAACAGTTTGGCCAAGGCAAGCAGCACAGTAATAAACTGGCTGAATCCAATTTTTTTTACCCCTAGTATCATTAATGGAAGGCCTGACCTTAAATGCAATGGGAGAATGAGGGACAACCCTGATAAGAAATACTTTGAAGCATTACAATTTAAAACAAACTGAGGTGACTGGTTTGCAATTTAGCGGCTTAACTAGCTTTTATTGAATCCTGCCTAACAAAAAAAAAAATCCATTACCACTAGCATTGGGTTCCTTGAAGCATGCTCCTTTGAAAAAAGTGTTTGTTATCCACAATGGAAAAGATTCCACAAATGGTGACTCCAGAATTCCTAACAGGCAGATGAATAAATATATTTTTTTAATAAAGTGCCATTCAAATCAGTGGTGTCTTCCAATAGATATTTGCAGAGATTGACCCAAAATAAAGGTGGCTTGGACCATTAAGTAATACTTTGACAGAAAAAAGTCCCTCTGAATATTGAAAATGCTGGTCCAGACTAGATTACTTGAGATAGGTGGCAATTTCTCTCGCTCCAATATGTGATGACAAATCAGCTGTATGGTTACCTGCAGGTTACCAGTCAAGGAGCAAAGACGGTAATAATGACCCATTGCATTACACACTCTACCTACTGAAAGTATTTTTTGGCCAATGGAAAGCAGAATTATTACAAAATATTAAATAGACTTAACTTAGCATACTTTAAAGCAATGGAATGCCCCATCAGGGTATTTGGGTATGAAGAAGAGAGATATAATTTACATTAATGATGCATTAATGATGGTGTTGATCATTTCAGGATGCTCATTTGTGACTTTAAGAGGTGGTGAGGAAGGTGTCTCCACTAAACTTTGGAGCTTTAGTTTCCCTGCTTGTTCAATCTCTTCCTCCACCCACTAAAAAAGAAGAAAATCGGGGTATCCGACTTTATATATCCAAGAAGTGTCTGTTACCCTTTTTTCATGATTATTACTTTTTTTTTTTTTTAGGCCTTTTCCTGATCAAAACACTCTCTCTGAGGGCAGATCACAGCTTTGAGGGCTAGGATTCTTTTCAACAGATCTGTTGATTACCACAATCTATCTCAGAATTTTGTAGTCAGGAACACATAACTAAGATTGTAAAGGTGCCACAATTTTACTGATCAGGTGATCGAATGATAGTTTGATCTGAAGATAAGGGTCATTGGAGATTTTCTTTTTCCCAATGTTGTCTCTCTCTGAACCTTTCATCTCTTGTAGAGTCTGAATTGCCAGGTTTATCATAAAAGTCCTGATATAACAACAAGATTACCCAAGTATCTGTGTGAAAAATGCCTATTATTTAAATGGATACCAACTAACTTCACAAGCTGATGTAAAGAACTTTTTGTCTTCTTTGTTCGGCATTCTGTGTTTTGCTGGTGGTAAATCTTGTAAAGTATGGTGAACTTCCATTGGAAACCAAGAGCACCTGGGTTTTGGGTATCTGATTTCATAAAAGCTAGTTTCACCATAACTGTAGCATTCATCTCCAGCTGGTAATCTCCTCTTTATGTACTGTGCCTTGAAGTGTCCAACTTCTCCATAGCCTTAAAAACAAATTGCCTTCTCCATGGTGGCCAAAGCAACTACTGCTTTCTCAGCATTAGTATGCGCTATATCTTAGCCTGGGCTTACTTATAAGTTTTTGTAATTACATGTTGCAGTAGAGAATGTGACTGGGTCATCGGGGTTACTTGTAGATGTTTTTCTTGCCATCCCTTCTTTGGCATCCAAACTGAACCATATTTGATCATAATTGTTATATCATGATTCTAAACCAGATTTTTCTGCATTTTCCTTTAAGTTATTTTTCTCAGGAAATATTTCAACCATCTCAGTAGCATGGTTCAAAACCTTTGCTTGATCTTCTTCAACAGATCTTCTTTCTCTAATATTTTTCACTAACCTAGGATATATGTGTCACTGGAGCCTTCAGAACCTTGAACTGGTGTTTCTCTGCAGAATTAATACTTCCCCAGCATTTAGGAGGTTATTCCCTTTCATGTAAATTATCTTATTTCTTATCTACTCAAACAATATACAGTCAAACCATTTCTCTTCTTGACATTAGTTGCTATGTAAATTCAATCAGGAAGCTTTTCAACTCCTCCATGCACCTATCAGCTGGTCATTTTAAGCTGTATGTTATTTTTTTGATTTTTCTGAATCTTAGCGACATATTTTTCTACTAGGGCTTGGGAGGCCTGGTATATCCATGTCTTCTTCCCCTGCTGCGATGGGTATTTTTTCTGATAATTAGCATGGTCTCCTGTTCTCACAAAGTTTTTTAACTAGTCTTCCCACATTGGTTAAAGAAGGTGGGATAGTATCCGGGGAAGTCTACTGGTGAGGATAGAGTCCACGCTTGACACTGCGTGAGTGGATCCATTGGACTGGTGGGCACAATGAGCTTTAAACTCAGTTGTCAGCTGTGAATTCACACTACAGAAACAAGCTGGAAGGCCCCCCATCTTAGCAATAGATACAACAGGCATATCTGCATGCCTAAGCTGGACGCCTGACAATTATATGTATCTTGATTGTACTGGCTCATTATGTTTTTTGCACAGCTGGGTTGAATCAACTAAATCAATCCTGCCAGGTTGCAAGAAACAAATTCTCTATGGAATCACAACTGTGTCTACATAAGGAAGACCTTCTAAGGCTTGAAAAAGACAGAAATGGTATTCTATCACTCAAGGATAGGTACAGGGCTCTGAGGGTTTTTCATCAATGTTTTCATCAATCTGGTTGATATTTTTTATGGGTTTCTTCTACCATACCAGTGTTGGACCTCCCAGAAACTGAACCCTAAAAGCCACAGACAAACCAGTAGCAGTAAGTTATGGGCTTTACTAGAAAACTGAACATGCAAACAGTACAATAACACACTGCCAGAGTACAACTGGGTGTTAATTAATTTATTAACGTATTACCTATGAAAGGATTGACCTCAAATGTTTAGGATCAAGACATACCAACTTTTTGTGAAAATATAGTACAACAATTAAAATCCAAACTATTGCAGTCGATCTGGAGTGAGTTGTTTTTCAACTAACTGGATAACTAACTAGCTAAGTGGATAGATGATTCCATTTACAAACATCACACTGAAAGCTTACTGTCTCTAGATAGGTGTATGCAGAGATCATAAATAACAAAATAAAGGTGGCTAAAGGCACCTTAGCACTCTGTAGTCAAATAAAAATCTCTTTGGATGTAGTGCTTGCTGGCTCAGGCTGAATAAACACCGATTCAGGTTCAGTATTCTCCCCATAATTTTCCTAAAGCTGGGTGGGGAGAAGCTGTAGGCGGGTGATGGCCCATTTATTTTGTCCCAACTATTCAGTAACCATCCAGAAACAGCCAAATGGTTACTGAAAAGTGCAACACCCGGCTTAAAGGAGATAGGGAGAACACTGTTAGACCTGCATTATATATTGTGTAACCAGTGGTACTCCTATGCTTTTTGTAAAATCCGCTTTTACCCAGTATTTAAAGTAAACAGCTGGTGATTGTAACACCCATAATTATTTTTTACTAACTCACCGATTCCCTTCCCTTAGAGTATTCTTGGGGGGGGGGGGGCACTATGGCATCCTTGCCTTGTCCCCACACTGTTTATACCCACTGTTTCCCAACTCCTAAGAGTCCATAACAGTGTCAAACAATAGAAATTAATAGTGGCACACTCAAAAAGATGTTTTTTGAGGTCAGAAAGTTGATGTTACCACAATTGTCAAACTACAGGTAAGTTTTCCACTCAAATATAATTGTGGAAAACTACAACCTAAATCATGTTATCCCCCCCATTTAGGTTTCATCTGAGCCTAAGCCTTACCCAAAACTAAATGAAAGGGCATTAGAAATCATCATTCATCATGGAACCTTAGCACAATTCTCAAAATGCAGAAGTGAACCTATTTTAGAGATTGCCTTCCTAACTCATGTATATAAGCAGGGCATTGCATTCCAATATCAAATCTGCTCCTTTACCACAATGAGAGAATAACCTAATGTACTGAGTAAATGATAGGTGAAATTATGATTTGTGAGGGTGAACCTGCTGACCAATACACAGAAGGAGCACCGGGGAAGACATAAAATATAGACAAACTTTAAAGCCAATAGATACTTGCACTGCTCTTCTGTAGATACCACTTCCTCACTTGCAAACCTCCAGTGCTCAGGGTGATGCACCAACAATCAAGAGAAAGTAGATGACAGAGTATAGGGATGCTTAGGCATTATCACATGTCAGAGTGCATTGCTTCTTGAGGAATTCAAGTCAAATGGTTGATTTTCCAAAGTACCGATTTGTATTTTGGCCAAAATATGTGAGCTCATCATCTGCACCAGCCATTCTCAACCAGGGTTCCTCCAGAAGTTGCTGGGAGTTCCTTGAACTTCGACTGACTGCCCTCCAATGGGATGGTGCCCTCCAAAGTTTTGTGCTACTTGTCAGTTAGTAGTATGATATCAATTATTAAACAACAGAAAAAAACAGTGGAGGCAAATTTGTTTACTTTTAATACAAAATGCTCAAAAACAATAAGTTATATATATATAGTTACTAATACAAACAGAATATATGGCTAAAAGCATGACCACATGACCTCAATGCATTTCATGGGACTAGCCCACTTCTTCGTGAGGGATTGGTTCTTCAATTAGAAAATACACATATATCCCATAATATAGAATATTCGCATCAAACAAAGAAGAATTTTATATAAACAATGCAATTTTTGCAGCACATTCAATAATTACCAGTTTTTCACAACTCCCCTCAGACAGAGAAATTTGTAGAACAGTGGAACAAAGCATCAGGGGATGCCGCAACAAACTGGGACTCCTATGAATATTCACAAGGCTGGTCGCTCCTATATTCTCTAGCTACATTCCCCAAAGAAAAAAAACTTTGTTTACCATCAACAAACCAACATGGTTACCACACTTACACCAAACATCCTATGTGTTTTAATCCAAAATTATTATTTATTACTTCACCAAAAGTATGATATCAAACTTGTTTCAGTTACCTATAAGGGAGACATTCTTTCCACTGACCATCAATGTAAGGTGTATTTTTTCTGTTGACCTCCTGTGGTTTTAGCAGGGATTCCCCAAGGCCTGTAAATATTTTAATTTTAGGTTCCTCAGGGGCAAAAAGGTTGAGAAAAAATGATCTGCACCATGGATCTGATTATATCTTTTTCCGGTGAGTTGTAAACTTACCTTTTACACTGCAAACAAAACCAATGCTGATTCGGGAAAGTACTTTCAGCCTCTGTGGGTTGATTTTTTTAGATGAACTGATGAAACTGCAAGGAACTAACTTCAGCCAATGCTTGAAGCTGTACCAAAGGAAGTGGTGGAATTGTTTCCATTTATTATGGTACCACAACTACAGTCTATAGCAGCTGTTAACCCAATTCAGGATCGAGACTTATTGCATAGTATAGCAAGAATACTGTCTGCACTGCTTTAATATAAAATGGCTTGCTAAAAATATAGCCTTTATTGCCTCTATAAGGTTTTTATATAGGTTAATTTACAGCTATGCAATATTAGGGCTTATAAATGTATATAATGGCTGTATAATGCATAGGGTACACATAGTTGCAACTTAAAACTTCAGGGTACAAGTGCAGTAAAATAATTCTTCTAAACTAATGTGCTGATGAAGTAAAGCCCCAAGGATACAGAATTCACCTTATGCACCAGTAGAACACACGATCTTGTTCCTTAAAACGTTTAATGACCTGATATTTTCTTTTCATCCTGGAGCACTGAGACAAAAGGAAGGAGCTGATTGGTTAGAAAAACAACTGATCACATTCTCTCTAAGACATTATATTTAAAAACTAATTAATCATGAATCCATAAGCATAATGGTAGCCATGCATGTGACAGTTTTAATTGGATGAAAAATCAATGAAAAATCTTTATACAAATCAGGGATGCCAAATGATGAAATATTAGAATAAGTAGTTATAAGAAGTTATATTATGATTTGTATTTATGCAACAATTTTGAGGTAGTTGGTGGTGGTCGTATTTTTTAATTTACTCTGGAAACAGTAGCAGATGTCACTGTTGTTATTGCCCTGTACTGGTATGTTTGCACTGATAACATTTGCTGAAAACAATTATCTGCAGACAAGGGTTATCAAACAAGCTGGAAAATCACTGACTGATATCATCTTTCAGTCTTAAGGTGCGTACACACTTCCAATTTTTATCGTTCCAATCGAACGACGAACGATCGATTGGGCAAAAAATCGTTCGTAAAAAAGTACCCAACGACGCCGACGAACGAGGAAAGTCGCTGGAAACGAACGACCGGACCGACGGATCGGATTGGGCGACGATCGTTGAACATCGTTCGTGTGTACGGTCGTTCGTTGATCGTCCATGGTCTGAGCATGCGTGATGAACGAACGTCCGTTCACTTTCCTGTCGTGCACATAGTTCCTCTATCGCTCAAACGATCGTATCTATTGTGTGTACAATATCTACGAACGATCGTGTCGTTATCTCTATGTGCAGGATCGGTGCTATACGATCGTTCATATATATCGTGCATGAACGTTCGTCGTTCGTTTTCCAACGATAATAATTGGAAGTGTGTATGTAGCTTTAAGCGGTTGTTTTTTGCCTTAAATGCTGTGACTGTTGTTTTTGGCAAATTTTTATGTAGATTTCTAATCCAATGTTGGCAGTTTATAGATGGTCCTTCTAAAATAACCTATTGAGTTCAATAAGTAATGAGATTTCTATGCATTCCTAATAAATCTTTCTCCCGATTACACCTCAATTTACTACCCAACTCATCTAATTGATGTATGCAATATTTTTATTGAAAGGCTCTTTCACTCATATAGTTCTATGGGCGTGATTGGTTGAAACAGGACAACGAAAACGTTTTTCCTTCAGACGAATCAATTACAAGGCCTCTTGGCTAAAAACAATTGTTTGTATGTCTTGTGTACTGAGCAGTTTTCCACAGTGGCATCATTTACTAATAAATGACTTATAGATTTTTTTTTTCATGGGTACCATTAAGTTTGTGGGCCAGAGGTATCTCTTCCCCCACTGGGATTTTGCCATCGAGAATAGGTTCTCATGATGCCTCATAGGATGATCACTTCTACTCCTCAATAAAGCCATGCAAATGAGTGTAGCCACCATTGAGGAAAGTACACTTTATGCTTCAGTCCCATTCACGCAGTATGCTTTTGTGAGCCAAGTTCTCTTTTCCCACCATATCCATGCATTGTGTTTGTTTGGAATCCGTATACGTCGCCAAGCCTTTGAAGTGCACCTGTCCTCAAGAATTACCATCTTAAAATATGCACAAAATTACCTATATATTTCTCTGGCTATGTTTGTGTTTCAGTTGGAGTATCTCTCATCACGTAATTGCCTTTGTTTGTTGGTAATATTTCCTTGAAGTGAATAAGGCTTCTGTGCAATCCTAAACAAGACACAGTTACCGCTATCCATACTACCAGTTGTAATAAAATACTTCTTTCTAACCACCAATTTGAAAATTTCTTGTTCAGAAAAGCTAACGCACACAAAAATCGGCTTTGTGTTAAGTTGTATGCTTTACATTTTCTAATCGCATGTAGATTAAAAATTGCAATTATCAACTGATTCATTTTAAGTTTTAATTGAAAAATGGAAATATAAAACATTGACTGGAATAAGAATCCTTCTCTACACCATAAACCTTTAACAACATGCTTGAACATTTCCAGCCTGAAATATCTTGTTCTGTAGCTCACCCTAGTCGAACATGTTTCTAAAAAATTTCAGACAGTTTTCCTTAACTTTGATCGAATTTTGAAAACTTCTTTGAGATTGAGCAAACAAATTGACTGAAGAAGAACACATTTTTTTAACACTGGTTAACCCTTCTATTATTAAAACCCAAAATCTCCACTTTTAAAAAAATACAAATATAGCTTCCTCTTTGACAATACCAGCGCATCATTGAGAACCTCCTAGAGGTGGAAAAAAGAAACAGGAGGATCTTACCTAGCTTGAGACTGGTCTGAATAAATGCATACTTGTGTACTGTTTCTTTTACCAACCAGATTTAGGAGATTTGTTTGAGAAAAGACATATTTTAAAGACATATGACTGAGGTAGGGACATTAGATAGTGAGCCCCTTTGAGGGACAGCTAGTGACATGATTATGGACTTTGTAAAGGACTGCGTAATATGTTGGCGCTATGTTGGAAATTGCAACCAAAAACTATTTTATGATGTGATGTGACTTTTTTTGTTTTTTGTTTGCACGGCACCTTTTCTAACTGTGTTCTCCATTATTGGGCACCCCCTAACATATATCTACCCGCCTGAAAAGTAGTTTCAAAAATGTTGTAATTTGTAATTTTTACCTTAATCTTTCCATCTATACTCTATGCAGACTCTATGCTATAGTATCAATTTTTATTTGCTGAATTTTAAAAAGAGCGTTTTTATGTTTTTTGTGTTTTATATATATATATATATATATATATATATATATATATATCATAAATTGTCTAATAACAGTGGTAGATGTTCCCAAAACCGGAGACTAGATCTTCTTGTGTGCTGTGTGTTAATACAACAAGCATATTAATTACATAAAAAATTTGGGTAACAGGTATCAGGTACCACTTACCACAATACCAGTTTTCTTGTCTCATCTAATTGATGGAACTTAAGTGAATGCTTGTGTTAACTTTTTCACTTTTGCTCAGGTATTCTCATTTCTGTGTTTTGTAAATCACACATTGTTTGTATGTGTAAGTGATTATAACTATCTCATTGGAATATTAGGTATAATGTGTTGATTTCTGCATTCAAAGTATAGACTGTTACTGATTTGGATATTAAAATAAAGTTTAGTATCCCATAGCAAAAATGTCATGAGTTTAGAGCAGTTATTACTGTAAATGTGTTTATTATGCTTTGCTCTCTTTTTATCTAAAAGTCTAATTGCTTCAGGTCTGCTGACGTCTTACTTTTTAGCATACAATTCCTGCCTGGCTTAGGGATCCTTCCCAATAGTTTGTGTTGTCAATTTGCTGCATATTTACAGTATATGTTTTAGTCTAGACAGCCATCACCCAGTGTCTTCAAATGCTCTGAAAGCCTTTGAATTAGACACATGAATGTTATCAGTGGCAATGAGCCTTCGCCGCCTTGGAAAAAGACTTTTTCATAATACAAGTGGCAAGGTTTAAACAAAAGGGGCATGCATAATAAAAATGCAAATGGCCTTGCTTTCCGAAAATGATAACTTTAAAGGCTTTTGTTGGGCGATATCCCGAAGCCGCCTTACAAGGTAATCACCGTTGGCTCAGAGATTTAAAGGGAAAGGGCTCAATAGCACAAGACGCCTGCACAGCCCTCTGTGTGACAAGCATGCAAAGCCACGTTAATGTTCAGAATATGAATGACCTGCGGGTGGATGCAGCAGCACCAAGGAGAGAGCCAACTGTGCTGCTATCAGTGGGCCTGATGGACTCCATGCGGCTTCCAGGCTGAAAACTTCAGTGCTTTGACATGTGATGTGCTCCTTGTGACACTAGCTGCGCTGTCACAGAGAAACGTTACAAAGACAACAAGCCCCCTCTCAACAAGAGCACTTCACAACCCCCCAGCACTGCCCGCACCACAAAACTCCCAGCTTTACCCTAGTTACAGGCTATATTTTCCTTAATAAAAAAAAAAGCTCATAGGGAAAGTGTGGGTGTGCTAGGCCCAGCTGCCGTCCTGGACTCAGCCTCCATAATAAATTGACCTGAATGATGAGGCCATGCAAAACAGTATGATAGGCATTATCCCTGTCAATAAAAATCCCCCCATGTGTTTATAGTCTTTGAATGTAATGTACTCTAGGCTTTCAAGAACCCCTTTTTTTCCTCTCCCTCAGCCTTCGTCCTCTTTTCCTATTCATATTTTAAATATTCAGCAGTATGCAAGAAACAATATGACGAGCATCCTGGATAATTATTACAGCTCAGCAGCATGCTAGAAAGCCCTTTTGTTCTTTGCATTTTAAGATAAAAAGAGTCTGTAATATTGCAGATCATTTACCAATCAGAAGATGACCCGGAGAAAGAGCGGCTGCTGGAAGAAAACAAGGAGATGAGAGGGGAGATGGACGCTCTGCAGGACAAGGTCCTCCAGCTGGAACTAGTCCTAAAGGAGAAAGAGAAACGCATCCACTCATTAGGTATAATAGTGCTGAGATCTTGTTCTATTAAGCTCTTGTTATATTAACTCTGGCTGTAATTTTGTAATTTTTACAAGTGATACTAGCCCTGAACATTAGCTGATTATTGGACAGATGGGCGAGTTTCAGATTCACAACTTTGCATTGCAGTAACTCACAAACCATGGTTCAGTGCATTACAGTATCATTCCTTTTGAATAGTTTTATGCACATTGCCAAAACAACACTTATTTAGCGCACCACAATGTACAGAAGTGAACCATCTCAATAATATGATATACTTGAAAAAAATAAAAATATAAGGGACTACTGTACTACATTGCATGGTATGTGTACCATAAATTTGCATTACTATGCATGCAAAAACACACAAATATGTGAATTCAGAATAATGATTGTTCCTACATACTTGTTAATTTTTGCATATCAGCAGAACGTGTTTGTTAACCATCTATACTCATATTTTCATGATTTAAAATTCCATAAACTTAATATACAGTATGTATATAAACTAGTAAATATCATATCATACCTCTTTATGTGTTAGGTAGCAAAGGAGGTAGGGGTAATCAACAAATAGAAGGTAATCTTCTTTTTGCCAAGCCTCATATTATTAGCAATGCAAATAGAGGAAAACAAAGGGAGGCTTTTTGGGCAATTGCTAAAGCAGATAAAACAATAAAATTTTATTAATAAAGAGATACATACGTACATTCAAATTGGTAAGATATAACAGAACCTAATAGGCTCAATAAATTCTAGCATGAGACCAGTGTTTTCATGTCACATACTGTTATGTTTCAAAGTAGTGAGGATTAGTCTCATATCCTGACGTGTTTCACACATTTGGCTTCCTCAGGGTATATATTGACTGTCATTGATGTTGGTTGTTTGCCCAAAGGTGACATGAAGAGAAAGGTGAGGGGTTCTTATCGCCCCTGGTATCCTAATGCAGTCCTTTCAGGTCTTAGGGAACCCCTTTTATAATTACTTTATCCACAGCTCAATGCACAGTGTGGTGGTCAGTGGGAAGAATGTATCTAACATTACTGGGAAGATTGACACCCTTACAGATAGCCAAAAAGCATGTTTGTATCAGTTAAAATGACCTAAGAGTCACAAATTTCCCATTGCTCAAGTAACCCCTAGCAACCTCTGGAGTAACCCTGGCCTAAACTGTACATACAAACTGGCAGTAGATATGTGGAATTTTCAACCTATATATGTATTTCCACTTTAAATTTACATTTACATAAGATCTTTTATTATTACTTGTATTAATATAGTGCCAACATATTACACAGCGCTTTACAAAATCTATAGTTATGTTCCTCAAAGGGGCTCACAATTGAATGTCATATTGAATACCAAAGTCATATGTAATTTACAATGTCTAAGGCCAGTTTTGGGGGTAACCTAACTACATGTTTTTGGATGTACCCAGAGGAAACCCATGCAAACATGGAGAGACCATACAAATTCTATGCGGATAGTGTCCTGGCCAAGATTTAAACCTGGAACCCAGCACTGCAAAGGCCAGAGTGCTATCCAGTGAGCTACCATGCTATTATTTTTATTTTTAATAACAAATAGCTTTTTTATTTAATGTTGTCCCTAAAAAAGCAGTTGTGCAAACAAAAGTGCTCTCTGAATCTTTGGGAAGAGCTTTTTAAATTACTTTAATAATTAATTGTGGCAGTGCTTCCTCGTTGCCCTTCATCAGCAAGGTTTTCCATTTTAGGCTGTGAGAACAGTAAAATGAGACACATAAAGTGCCTTACATTGCATTGCTTTGAATGTAAAAATTAGTTAGCATTGCTTTATTTTACTGGTGAGAATCCTTGTGTGACCAGTAAACTTGCCGTAGAGAATGTTCCATGCATGGTGTAATCATTATTTTAGCTCAAGCAACCAACATGTCCAGGATTCCACAAAATCTAGATGCTTCTACTGTAATAAAGCTACCTTTAAAAAAACAATTAGGATTCATGTTACTGACTTTTGTTAGATGAGATCATTAATCTGTGAAATGGGACAAGAACCATATTCTACCCACATGTTTGTCGTATGACTTAATGGGGCTTCTTATCTTTTCATGCCAGAGCTATTCATCTGCAGAGAACCACCTGCTAAAGTCCTTCGTATTTGCTGTGACTAACAGCAAGGATGTCCAGTATTGGTATTGATGAAAAGCAGGAGGTCTTCTGAGCCACACTTGGCTCATGAACTTACTTCTTAATTCCTTGCAAGCAGCCGGCTGAACAGCAGGGAAAGGACCTCGAATGTCAAGGGCGGTTGTGAGGGTCAGAGTGATGCCAGGACACTCGGCCACTGAGAAATGACCGGGTCTTCTGTGCTGACCTCCGCAGCGAGCTTTCAATGCTCGGCCACAGGAATGAGATTTCACGCTCTGCTATTTTGTTCTTTTGTTCCAGATCAGGATGTGGGCGCCATGAAAGTGAGAATGGAAGAAGACCAAAAGACCATTGAGAAGGTGTGACTTTTGACATTAAATGATGGCTTTTTTACTTATGTTAATAGCCAGCCTGTAGCATTATCTCAATCTGTTACAAAACAGGCCAAAAAAAGAAGGGCCAACGAACAAAACCGTTTTGTATGTTCAGATTGATGGCTTATTTGAAGGAGATGAAAAGTTGACAAGCGGCCTATTAAAGCACTGTGCATTGAGAACTGGTTTATCACAGAGCTAACTACAGCGACATTATGTCATCAGCTAAACCAGGGAAACTGCTCTTTAAATGAAATTATTACATTATTAGCAATGGAATATCATTTAGCAGCCTAAACAATAAAACGGCCACCTAATCACATTTTATTCAGCAAATGGAAGCAGGAAGGGGCAATTAACTACAAAGTACAGAAGCTAAAAACATGCCTGGCGCTCAATTTTTAGGCTAGCTAGCTAGCTTGAAATGTTCTGATTTAAAACTTCTAAAGCAATTAGAATGTGTCAGCCATATATTTATTGGCAGCTATATGTTGAATCCAAACAGTATATTTTGTTTAACTATTCATTTATTTTACCTAAAGGTTACTCCACTGAAACTGATATTTTATTTTTAAAACTAAACTACACACAAAACTAAAGTACACACAAATGTTGACCACAATATTCATAAATCACTTTGTGTCTGAAATAAATGTCTTTTTTTAAAACTAAACACCAGCTTCGCCACTAGTCCTGCATGGTAGTACAGTCTCCTATCCTGATTATATTACTGCAGCCACATCAGGACACCTTATTCTCAGGCTGTAGGATATGTAGCATTATTTAGCTTTTTTCTTCCCTGACTGTCTGTCCCTGACCTCCAATATCCATTTATTGGTTTTCAGTTATTACAATCATAGGGAATCATCATCACATTTGGGCATTAGTTATGACAGCCTACGTGCAAATACAGTTTGCCTAGGAAAACTCATTCCTCCAGACTGACACTACACTCAGGAGCTAGCCCAGTCTTTGTATTAGGGCTTAGGCAAGGTGCTGTGATGTATTAAGGAAGCTATGTAAAGAACTCTGCAAGTCCCTCCTACCAGCCATGGTAATGTAGTAAAAACAGGTGTGGTAGTAAAAGTAGTAAAGTAGTAAAAGGTATGTAGTGAAAACAGAAAGGTTTTACTTCACATGTTGATAACAGGGAGGAAGGAACTGGAGAAGGCTATATTCAATCCAGCGATGGCTTCATGGCATTTTTTAAGGGGCATTCTCGGAGATGGCAACATTGGACTTTACCTGTAATATGTGTGTCCTTTGTAGTCCCTATTGTGAGTGCACAAGGACAGGGTAACAATGCAGGAACACCATTGGGGACAGAAAGTTGTCATACTATAACAGTATTACAAGATATTAAAGAAATAAAAAGTTACAGCTTTAAAAAGTTTGGAAACTAGCCTTTTGATATTAGCTTTACATTTTAAAGCTTATATGTAATTTTAGAGATTGGATTTTCTCGTAATTCACTTAGGCATGTAGACATTTTCAAGATGACCTGCTGAAGTTCAGATACTTCTTGGAGCAACATTCTACCATGTTGTTTCTTAGAAATATGTTTTAGGTTTACTTTAAGCATTTGCAGATTTTAGTCCACAATGTCCAATGGTGAGAAAACAGGAACAAATTATTACAGTTTGTAAATCTTTAGGTTTGCTGCTACCCCCTCCAATCCAAGACCCTGCCCCATGAGGGCCCAATAGTAAAAAACAGCCCTGATTGGAGACATTGGTGCATTCATCAGTCAGTTATTTTACAGTATTTCTTTATTGCTATTGTAAAATATAATAATGTTTTTTTTTCTTTTTATTTTACAGCTGTCTCTTTCTCAGGAGCAATTGAAAATTGAGCTGGAAAATGAAAAATCTGCTGCTATTGCTTTGGTAAGACATGTACATTTTGTGCTTTACTTGTCTATGTTTGTATGTTCTAAACCCTTTATATGTTTCTCTTTCTCTCTTTGCCTGGAATGATTAAGAGACTATTAGTTCAAGCATGCCTATATAATTTACAGGCTCATGAATGTACTATACTGTTCCTAATAATATGTGTCTAGTTAGTGATGTGATAGTGAGGAGGGTCTTCAATACAACTGTATCTAAAAAAAGATTGAATTCTAGATATCTTGCCTTAACAAAGATCTTAAAAGTGGAACTGCATTCATGGTTCCAAAGTCCTCATAGTTAGACCTTTTTTTAGGAAAACCCTCCCTAATTTTCCACTTCAACACCTAACATTCAGAATTTTGCACCCTATGGTCATTGTGCTCCACTTCCTGCTTCGATCACCGTCTTAGCGCATGCCATATAAGAATGTTTCTTGCTTTCTTTTTCGTAAAATTTTAGACCTTTTTCCACCTAAATGTAATGACATTCTTATGTGCCTCATTTGTTAGGCTTATCCTTCTGTATTTTGTACTAATGTCAGCTTATATTGCTTTCCTGATTCTGACTTTTCAGAAAATTAACAGTTCAAGGTGCATACATAATGTTAAGGGCTGTATTTTCTCAGCAGTTGCACAGGATGCTCTGCTGGTTTTTAATTGCAAAAATATTTGTCATATTTAGCATTAAGGTAAGATTGTTTTAGCTGAATACAGTTTAGAGAAAAAAGTTCTGCTTTAAGGTGAACTTGTTTATATATTACAAAGCTAAGTTCACACTTAAAACCTGTTTCACAGAGCTAACTTTCCCTTACATTCCATTTACTCCCTTCGATCTCCAAGCAAAGTGACATACCTAGTAATTTTAGGTATTGGAGAATGCCGCAAATGACCACTTACCCACCCAGCACTGTTACATGTGGAAGTGGGGATAGAATCATCAGCCCAAGAGCTTACACAGGGCTTTTTCACCTTGCAAATAAATAAAGCAGTGTAGTATTGAAGATATAGCAAGTATACTGTAACTAGCTGTGGGTGTCATTAAGGTAAGCCCTTTGCTTCATTCATTACCAAAATACAGGTTTGATTGATGGGCTCATGCAAGCATGCATTAGTGTTTGGGTGGCCCATTCAAGCCAACTTTGAAATGATTTAAAATTAAAGCACCAAGGCACCTTTATACAGCACCCACATTCCTGTATAATGTAATAGTCCGTCCAATCTTTTTCTGCCCCTGGAGACATAGAACAATCATCAGGGGCTGTAAAAAAGAGTCCAAGCACACTGTTTTGACTGCCATGTGTTTTAGTCTCTACATGAACAAGAGATCCTTGTTTTATGCAGTCAGCTTGTCCCAGTTAGAGCGGGTGAGCTCAGAGTAATAATTCATAACTTTTCACAAGGAGAAAGCAATGTGCCTATTGATATCACAGCTTCCCATCCTACTGCTCCATTATCTGGGCAGTCTGCATCTCGCTTTTCCTTACAGCATCAATAAAACTGCTTTTGTTACATGAGCAGCCTGCCTTGTTTATCATGGAATAAAACACAGCTTGGTCCCAACATTCATGCATGTTCGGCATAAGAATATGACACCGTTGTCAGCAAATCCCAACGTCTTTAGATATGTAAAGAGTTACTTCCCTGCCACTTGTCAAACTCTGTGCCAAGTCATAGCAACTATTTGATTCTGCTAGACTCTGCCTTGTGCATTGTCAGGTTTAGAAATTCATGAAAAACGACACTTCACCACTACAATAGGGCTTTTATATGAAACTGGTGAGGGCATACCAGCAAGCATAAATGGTTCTGTAACATCTTATTGAGCTCAATAATGAGAAGGCTGTTGGCATGTTGAATCCTTGCAGAAGCTTAAATTCTTTTGTTGGCAAAGAAATAAGCAATATGTTTTCAGAAACTGTGTTACAACTCGTTATAAATATGAAAATCTGCATTTTAAATTATAGTTATTTTATAATCATATTATATCATAATTTCTGAAGCAAATGCTTAGATTGTTTTGCTTTAATATTTCTCATTTATGCTGGTCCTAATTGCATCAGTATTTTGGTTATGAAAGCTAGGTACACTTTGGCCAAAGCATAAACTTTGGGCTGTTGTTATAAAACAGAGAATCTGACATTGCCTCAAACATTCCCAGGTGGGAATAAATTACTGCCATTGAAACACATAAACACAGAGAATTCCCACGAGGGAATATCTGGTTCCCTGTTTTAAAAAAGTAGCCCTTTGTAAAGTTTTTAATTTTCTCCCAATGGTATTTATGATCAATTTTAATTATTTTTTCTCATGGATTTCAAGTATTTGGTGTACCATCCAGTTTGATATTCAGTCAGTTTTACGATTGTTTTTACCAATATATCAAACTGAAGTATTGACTGTGACACAAAAAAATGATTCCATTCCATACAATAGTTTTTTTTAGCATATTTCAGAAATTGATTGTAATAAAATAGTGTTTTTAAGTTTTTGATTGTTTTAACAAAAAGTGAATCTTATGCTACATTCCTATATTAAGGGTCCTATTCTAGATAGTTTTCACCAGTACAAATTATTTATTCTTTTTTTTTTTAATTCTATTGAATTTTCTGTCTTGGTCACTGCTTACCTTAGGCCAGAAAGTAACAGAAATCACAAACAACAAAAGGACATATTTCCTTAGCATGGTCATATTCCTCAATAAGGGCTTTAATCCTTCATCAATTTATTTAAAACAAAATAAAACAGAGTGGCTTAAATATACCTTAAATATGGTTAGTGCCACAATCATTCAAATCGCATTTCCAATTAGTGGGGCCACTTTGCCAAAGGAATATAGGCTGTTCGCTTAGCAAAGTCAAATAATTTCATGCAGGGAAATATGACTTAGCTCAGCTAATGAGATGAAGCTCTTCTTACTTTAACCATCCAATCACGTGCAAGTAAAATTTACAGTTTCCTAGATTTCCTTGCACGTGATTGGGTATCCTATAAACGAACCTTGGTAAGGGAACAGTCTAAATTCCTTTGGTACATCAGACCCATGGTCTGATTAATTTAAAGGATATCATTTATTCAACTATTCATGAAACCAATATTTTCATTTACAGCTACAGCAGCAAAAGGAAGAAATGGAAAATGTTCTGAAATCGAAGCTAAAGGAAAAAGAAAAAGAGGTACATTAATAAAAAGTGCAAATATATATAACAATGCGCATATATAAAATTATATATATTTATACACACATACATATATATTTATATACCACGTCACCAGGTCAAAATATTGCTTCTTCAGTCCATAAAGACATGTTTTGATGACTTCAGTCATCAAAGGCCATTCAGAAGTCTGAGCTTAACCCTAATGAACACCTTTGGTTGAATTACATTTGAATTATTGTGAGCCAAGTCTTCTTGTCTATCATCTGTGTCTGACCTCCCACATGCTCCCTTGGCCTAATTGGCACAAATTCCTATAGACACACTCCAAAATCTTGTGAAAAGCTTTCTAATAAGATTAGAGACTATTATAGCAACAAAGGGGAAGTCAACTTCCTATTAGTGGCCATAGCTTTGGAGCTTAATGATCCATAAGTTCATATAGATATAATTGTGAGGTGTCCACAAACTTTTGGCCATATATATTTACATATTGCATATAAAAGAATGATTCCTCTAGTTTGTTAGAACTTGTACTTTATTGTAGAGCTGTTTACTCTTTGTATCAATCACACTTATTTCCAGAACTCCTGACACTTGGTGAGAACCAGACACATGGTGCGATAAGACAAACGTGTAACTGTTTCCCTAACAAATAATAGACTTATAACCGGGTAAATATGTTACTAGAACAGATATTTTTGAAAAACACTTCATGCTCATTATGATAATTTGTTTCATCCAAGCAGTCATCTCATGACTAATTCACAGTTCCAAAGATATATTTCGGATTTAAAGTGTGTCGGAAATCCTGGAATACTACCTTTTAACTTATTTCTATTGTGGGAGGATTTGGGGGGGGGCATAAAATGATGTACATTTTTTATTAAAAACTGAGATGGCAAAATATATAATTTCTTACAGCTTAAGTGGAACTCCAGCGTTATTGTTTTGGATAAACCTGAGACTTTTACTCAAATGTAGGCAATATGCATATTACATAAGAGACATTTTCAGGGGAACATAAAACAACCCAGGAAAACTGAGGGGGGAAAACTTAGCCCAAAGTTGAAATGGAACCAGGAGTTGCAAGTGTGGGCAACATTTCATAGCCAGGGAACAATACAGCTACTAAGAGACTCAGAGAGTCAACTGTGGAGTGAAAGGGTCTAGAAGTGCACATACAGTACTTGCAACAAGCTTTTAAAAACTGTCTTTGGTACTTTTTAAGGTTTAATTGTCCTTGCTCCTTCTTAATTTCTGCATGTTATTACAGGCTAATGAGGCTGACTATCATAGTAATGGACCAATTAAAATGTGTGTCACAGTATGAATTCAAGTTCCAGCACTACCCAGAATTGTTAGAGCCTTTCAGAAGTAGCAAGTATTTAATCCCTAAAAGCAGCGCATTAAAGCAGAAGTAAACTGGGAAAAAAAACTCACTCACCTTTACTTTGCAGATCCATCGATCTCTCCTGGATTGGGGCCCACATCGTCCTGGTGTCTTCCTTCGCTCCGCCTTCTTCTTTGCCTGTCTTCATACATCACGTGACCTCGCACTGCGCAGGCGCGAGATTGGGTGACGTAGATGGTGAAAAAAAGAGTGCTAATCTCACAGCGCATCTGTTAGATCAACATTTTTTGTGTATCTCTTTGAAGAAAAAGCAGCCTCTGCGCTCTTATTCTGTCTTGATTGCTGTGGCAATCAAGACAGGAAAGGTAGGGGCTTTGCCCCTTTTTTTCTTTTTTTTTTTAAAAGGGTTTTAAACCCCTCCCCAAAAGAGAAGATGATTTTTACGTTATATAAAATGGTTGTTTACCCTTTTATATAAGGTAAAAATTTTGTTTAGGTTCGCTTACTGCTGCTGATGGGTGCTCCATCTCTATTTCCTCTACACCCCACAAGTCTTCTCACACATTATCTTACTTCCCCATAATATTTTACTTCATTGCGTAAATGCATACCTTCATTCCCCCTGACCTTTGATGTCATAGGTCCTTATTTTTGTCTGTTGTAAATGGACCTTACCTAAAATGCAAAAGAACATAGAAAGTGAAGATTTGCTACACTATAGGGGGGAAAATTTAGAAATGTATTTGTGTCTAAACCTCACTTTTTGTCTGGAAATTCACCTGAAAACAGCACTTGTATGTAGGGATGCCTAGGCACTCCTGTACCTACAGTTTCATAGCGCCGTATCTGTTATTTAATATCTAAAGCACTTCTGCCTCTGACTGATAGTCTCAGGGTATTTGGAGAATTTAGGAATCAAAACCTGTCTTTTACCAAGGTCACCACGTCTTTGCAAAAACAGTGCAAAAGAAGGCATTAAATCAAGAATAAAGAGTGATTACTTTAGGGAGACCACAGGAAATCCTGGTGATTAGTCCTTTACCTTATGACTGTCTTTTTTTTCTAGCATAGCTCACAGTGCCCCTTAAAGCACTGAATCATAATTAACATGTGTATATCAGTAATATGAGCCCAGGCTGGCATGATGACATTTTCAGGAAAAGGGGGTATGAATTACAGACTGGAACCTCCTAATGATGTTATATTATGCTGGCTGCCATTCAACCAATTTTTTTTAATTCAATTTTTTATTTATAGAAAAGGTAACAAATAATTATTTTTATACAGTATTTATATAGCACCAACATATTACTCAGCGCTGTACAGAGTCCAAAGTCATGTCACTAGCTGTCCCTCAAAGGGGCTACCCTACCCTAGTCATATGTCTTTAATACAGTCTAAGGCCAATTTTGCACAAAGCCAATTAACCTAACTGCATGTTTTTGAAATGTGGATTTTGGAAACCAGAGTACCTGGGGGAAACCCACGCAAACATAGGGAGAACCTGCAAACTCTATGCAGATAGTGCTGCAAAGACCAGGATGATAACCTCTCAGCCACTGTGCTGCCCAATATAAAATTATGAATGGAAAAAAAGGGGGGTTACAAATATCCAAAAGTAAGCAAGGTAACCAAGTGTTAACATAGACTAAATGTATGTGTCAGATACTTCATGACTTAGAAAAACATTCCCAATTAATAAAAAAGTGATAGGAAAACAAGGGATGGGAAGGAACGAGGAGGGAAACGAGGGCTAAAAAGTTACATAGGACAGTAAATGGCACCTTTTGCCAGGTTTCTAGTTTTAATACAGGGTAGACGGTGTCCATATTCTGGAGAACTTTGGCATTGTTTCTAGTAGAACCACATAGAAAATAATTACTCTTTGGTATTGTGGACTGAAGATTTAGGATCTTCCATGTGCATAATATCATTATTCTATCTGATCCAGAGACCTAGAGTTAGGGGGGGTTTACTTCTCCAGAGAAGGGGTATGCAGGCTCTAGCAGCATTTTCCAGGTGTCTTACCACTGAGCGTTTATAGATTTTCAATGAAAAACTACTGTGATGTAAAAGAAAAAAGGCTGAGTCATTTGGAACTTGGTACTCCATGCACTGTTGTTATGTCCCTAACCTTAACTCAGAACTGCTTAAGGATCTGGCATGACACAAAAATATGTCTTAAACTCCCCTGTCCTGTACCACATCTCTAGCAAGTATCTGCAACTATCCAAAATTTATGTTCAGGTTGGAGTTTTTTATGAGTCTTTTTATAATTATTTTCACCTAAGAGTCACCCAACTTTTACCCAGGATTCACCCAACTTTCCAACTAAATTCAGTTTAAAAAGTATGTCTTAGATGTTATCTGTGTTAAATCCAGTAATTCCCTAGCACAAGGACTGGTACATTTGCTACATGAACATGCAGAATAGAAATGGACCAGGCCAATCCCTGTTAAAACACTAAGGCTGGGTCTACACGGACATTTTTAAAAACACATGTATACGTACCTACTGCATTTATATGCGTTTTTTGCACTTTTATTAGCATTTTAAAGCTTACCTTTAAAATGCTGGAAAACGTCTATACCGGGGTTTCCCTCGTTTTTACCGCATTTTCCTGTGTTTTTAACATACATTTCAAGTGCTTTTAAACCCTCTAAATCAATGAAATCAATGGAAGCGTTTACCCGCGTTTTCCAGCTTTAACCCTGCATTTTAATTTTTTAAATGTTGCAAGCAACTTTATAGATAATGCTCATAAACATGCCTCAAGGAAACAACCTGGTATAGATTAGGCCATTAGAATGCATGGGAATTTCAAACATGGGCTTTTAAAGCCTCGGGTTAAACGCTGGGGAAAATGTCCGTGCAGACTAAGCCTAAAGGTGCGTACACACTTCCAATTTTTATCGTTCCAATCGAACGACGAACGATCGATTGGGCAAAAAATCGTTCGTAAAAAAGTAACCAACGACGCCGACGAACGAGGAAAATTGTTGGAAACGAACGACCGGACCGGCGGATCGGATTGGGCGACGATCGTTGAACATCGTTCGTGTGTACGGTCGTTCGTTGATCGTCCATGTTCAGAGCATGCGTGATGAACGAACGTCCGTTCACTTTCCTGTCGTGCACATAGTTCCTCTATCGCTTAAACGATCGTATCTATTGTGTGTACAATATCTACGAACGATCGTGTCGTTACCTCTATGTGCAGGATCGGTGCTATACGATCGTTCGTGTATATCGTGCAGGAACGTTCGTCGTTCGTTTTCGGACGATAATAATTGGAAGTGTGTACGTAGCTTAAGGGACATCAAGATCAGATCACAATACATTGACAGTTTTTTACACCATGAGCTCTGCGGGGAAGAAAAGTGTTAGTGGGTGGAGGTAGGAGGGCAAAATTGTATCCCTTCAAAAGCCCCTTATCAGAAGGACACTAGAATTACATGTTTGCACCTGGTAGTCCTATTTACTAAACAGTGATAATATTTGTTTTTCAAATGATAGACTTGAGGTTATAAATCCACTGGCTTTTAAAATACTGTTGATGCATAAAAGCCAATAGGATTTAAACAGTCATTGCGTAGAACATTAAATGCAAGCTTTATACTCTGCAAATGCAACATTTACTAAACATATAGTTTAAGAGCCAGTTGGAAACCTGTATTATGTACCAAAAGAATCGCTCCAGTAGTCAACTGAATTTTCAAAGCTACAATAAACTAGTTAAGTGGCAGTGCATTTACAAAATACTAAAATAATGTAAACCCAGAACAAAAATGCAATATATTGCTTGCCAGTCCTTGGATGTAATATCCCCTTTTTTGTGTTATTTATTTTTCACATGATGAGTCTGCCAATAACACACTCCTATCCTATGGTAACCATGCTGTTCTGGGTGATCCAACATACCTAATGGGTTTCTTAAAAATCATTTGCTATTAGTTGGCAAATGTTGTCAGTCCATTCTAGGTTTGCTGTTCTCCTATGATAGTCTATCTTTGCCAGTCTTGGAGAACATTATTAAATCAGACCCATTGAGGCTGATTTATTAAAGCTCTTCAAGGCTGGACAGGATACACTTTCATCAATAAAGCTAGGTGATCAACCAAACCTGGAATGGATTTCTTCAAAGTTATTTGCTATTTGCTAGCAAATTTTTTGAATCATGGACCAGATCCATTCTAGGTTTGCAGGATCACCCAGCTTCACTGATGAAAGCGTATCCTCTCCAGCCTTGGAGAGCTTGAATACATTAGGCCCATTATGTTTTGGGGGGTTTGAAGAAATCTTAAGGACAAAAATATATTTTGCCGAATATTTGTAAATGTTTGTCAAAGCTATACATCTACACATCTGCTGCACGTCTCTCTTATGTACAGGTGATTTGATAATAATACAACATAATACTATTTAATATTACAATATTTTTAATGTCATGCAATTTTACATTCTTGCATTTGACTACATTTATGTCAGTGCATGGCTAGTTCCACTAGATGTTGGGACACCTTGTATTATACCTGTACGCCTTGACTCCCTTTCCCATTCTCCTAGGGAAACATCCTTTGCCTAGCAGCAACTGCAGGAGTACAGCTAATGAGAATCTACGATGTGTATGTGAGGATAAGCCATTCACTGTTTAATAGATGAACAGTTTGCATTCAGCTGGCTCTTGAAATTAAATTGGTATTTTTTTTTAGCTGCTATGAATGTAACTTGGGTCACAATAATAGTGGTATCCTCATTGTCTTCCCATACCTGGGTCCATTTCCCACAGAAAGTACTTGTAGGTTCAGTTCCCACAGAGAATACTGGTGGATATAGTTCCCACAAAACACACTGGCAGGTCAAGTTCCAGCACGAAACACAGGTAAGTCTAGTTCCAGCAAAACTTACTGGCAGGTTCAGACCCAACAGAAAACATTGCAGCATTGGTGTTCCTACAAAATTTACTAAAGGGTCCAATTCTCAGAATACCTACTAGTGTGTCCAGATCTCACAATCCTAACAAATGATCAGTGATTATTTTCACAAAACACACTAGTAGGTGAAGTTCTAACACTGGTGGGTCTAATGCTGACACACATCCAGCTTCCAGAAACCACTGGCTGGACCAGTTCCCTTTAAACACAATGGCAGGTCCAATTCTCTCTACAGATATTCATGGGTTCAATTTTAACAGAACACACCAGTGCAGTGTTCCTCAGCTCTAGGATTCCTCCAACGGTTGTTAGGGGTTCCTTGAGAAATGAGAAATTTGTGCCTCTCAGGTCAGTTTAAATGACATCAATAATCTGTTTGGCTATTTATAAGGGTGACATTCTTTCCACTGACCAGCGATGCAAGGCTTTCTTCCTATCAACCACCAAACTCATATACTGTGAGCTGTGGATATAGTAAATATACAAGGGTTTGCCCAAAGACCTGAAAGTTAATTCAAGGGTTTCCTCATGTTAAAAAGGCTGAGAAAGGTTGTCCAATTGTGGGTCCAATTCTAGATGAGTACACAGTTTGATTAGCATCGGCATCACCTTTTATTTAGTTGTATTATAAAGAAGTAAATATGTAGATGTATTGATCTTGTCTTTTTTTCTGTAGTCCTGTACAATGGTTCAGTGGAAAAATTCTCAGCATGGCTTATTTAAAATTTGACCTGATGCTTGTAAGGGTCTATTAATTTTATGTATAGTTAGATAGTGATGTGGTTTGCAAAATAAATAGACTTCACTAATGCCATGCTTAACCCAACACAAGACAGTGTCAGAATACCGGCTAAAATCTAAATAATTATTTCCATGTTCCATATAAAAGAGTTCACAGATTCCATTGAATGATACAACAAGAAAAATATTTAGTGTTGGTTAATTTCACTTAGATTCTGCAACTGTAACTGTAATCATTCCTTTCTAAAGAATATTATAATTTTTTGATCATTTGACCAATTTGTTGTGAATAGATTCTGAACTTATGTATCATTGTATGTATGAACAAGGGGACAAATGTGCCAAAAATGTCCTTGATTCCTTTCAATGGCTGCTGGCCTAATATAAATTTGGCTGCGGAGCTTTGAGAAAGTCAGTGGCCAATTTTGTGAGCATCGTTCCAGGAGAATGCTGTGGGCGTAAAACAGATTGTAAGAGGTCATGTGGACAATTGAAGGAGAAAAGAGGGTCAATCAGCTGTAAACAAGCCATTGACAGAGCTCAGGATAAGTGGAAATGGTGAGTGGAGGTGGAAGTTTATAAGAGACAAGAGGTCATGTAAAGGTTTTCTTTTTGTAAGGTGCAGTCAGAGTGGGTACAAGGAAAATGGCATGTTTGTTAGCAGAAGGGGGCATTCTTTTTTATATAGGGTGACTGTGGGCGTATAAATGCTGGACTTTAAAGTGAGACCGGTTCACAGGCTAATGAGCTTGATAAAATGTGGGAACACATTCCAAACATTCACCCATTAGAGATGATAATTGATAAAAATAGTATCTTGCACTCACTCCAAGTTTTATGATTTAAACAGACGCCGGAGCAGAAAGTGGCCAGCTGCATTATTCCATTCTTACATTGGGCCTGATTTATTAAAGCTTTTCAAGGCTGGAGAGTATACACTTTCATCAGTGAAGCTGAGTGATCCAGCAAACTTGGAATGGATCTGGTCAAGAATTGAAAACATTTGCTAACAAATAGCAAATTACTTTTAAGAAATACAGTCCAGGTTTGCTGGATCATTCAGCTTCACCGATGAAAGTGTATCCTCTCCAGCCTTATTATTATTATTATTATTATTATTATTATTAATAATAATAAACAGGATTTATATAGCACCAACATATTACGCAGCTGTACATGAAATAGGGGTTGCAAATGAGAGACTAATACAGACAGTGATACAGGAGGAGAGGACCCTGCCCCGAAAAGCTTACAATCTAGTAGCCCCAATGGGTCTGATTTAATAATGTTCTCCAAGACTGGCAAAGACAGACTATCCTGGGAGAACCTGGGTAAACCAGCAAACCTAGAATTGAATGACAATTTCCAATTACTAAAAAAAAACATTTTTAAGAAGCATTTTTGTTCTGGGTTTATTTTAATTAGTATTCAGTAAATGCACTGCCATACAACGTGTTTGTTGTACTTGTGAAACTTTAGTTGACTACTGGAACATTTCTTTCAGTACATATTATTTGCTAGCAAATGTTTTGAATCCTGGATTAGATCTATTCCAGGTTTGCTGGATCACCCAGCTTCACAGACCAAAGTGTATCCTCTCCAGTCTTGGAGACTTTTAATAAATCAGGCCCATTAGACCTACTTACCTTACCAGCAGTGCTGCCCCCTGCAAATTCACTACTCCAGACAGTGAAGGCCAGTCATTTTCTGGGTTGATTGAAGGTCAACCACTTCCTGAGAACCTAGGCTGTTCTGCCTTCTGGGGGAACGACAATATTTTGGTATATTCAAGGTATAACCCTGCCGTAAACCACGCTGATGCTATATTGTCAGAAGTGTGCTATTCAATATAGAAGCTTGCCCAACTCTATCACTAGAGTAAGGTAAAGAGAAACACAGGGTCTGCCCGACCAGAGGACCTCTGGATTTTTTGTATGTACAGGGAAAGATTTTGAAATAGTTTCAGTTTTTATCTCTTTTTTATCCTTTTTGCTTCTTAAGCTGCGTACACACTTCCAATTTTTATCGTTGGAAAAGAACGACGAACGACCGATTGGCCAAAATTCGTTCGTAAAAAAAGTAACCAACGACCCCGACGAACAAGGATAGTCGTTGGAAATGAACGACCGGACCGGCGGATCGGATTGGACGACGATCGTTGACCATCTATCGTGTGTACGGTCGTTCAGTGATCGCCCATGGTCTGAGCATGCGCGATGAACGAACGTTCGCTCACTTCCTGTGGTGCACGTCACTTCCTGTATCGTTCAAACGATCGCATCTATCGTGTGTACAATATCTTTGAACGATCGTGTCGTTATCTGTATGTACAGGATCGGTGCCATACGATCGTTCGCAGATATCGTGCAGGATCCTTCGTCGTTCGTTTACCAACGATAAAAATTGGAAGTGTGTACGCAGCTTTAGTGTATCTGATCACTCTCAGTCATCACTAAGAGCAATGAGTCTTTTGCTAACACACCACTAGTGCATTTATACTCACTTTCCTCATTCTTCCCCCACTTCTTTGTTGTTTCTTCAGGACTGGGCATCAAACACTGTGAACTCTGATTTGATGAAGTTAGAGCTTACACAATGGTAATGTAGGCACCACCTTCCTATCATTCCAGTGTTTAGCAGAGTTATTGACCAATCAGGATTAAAGCATAACTAAATGTAAAAAAAAAGGATGGTGACCAGGCAAATCCTTTATTGCAGAAGTAACAGGCAGTGTCTCTTCTGCTGTACTATAAACATGCCTGCCTAATCAAAAATTTTTATTTACATTCACCTGTCCCAGACACCACCATCTTCTTCTAAGTGTCATATTTTCGGCCATCTTGATATGTACATAGAAAAGAAGATTGTGAACAGGCAGATAAGCATGTTTACTGCAGAAGGAACATTACCTGCAATAAAAATCCCACCTGCTCTGTACTTTAGGCAATGCATCATGGGGTTACCCCAATCACTTGCTCCTTTACATCTGGAAAATCTAAAATTTGTCAAAGCTTTATGGATTTGAGGGGGAGCAAGGAAAAGGTTCAGTAAAATTAGGGAGGGGTCTAACAAAAGACTGTAATTTTTCACTGAATGGGCTATAACAGCTTAGCTAAGATTTAGTTTTTTGTTTTTTTAAAAACAACACTTTTTTTCTTTTTTGCTGTTCCTGCTTAGTGCCTAATTGTTTCCATATGCTGATCATTTGCTGAGCTAATACATCAGGGTGTAAAGCAACTGTCCCTGCAATTTATGTAAACCTCCTCCAGTCAAACAAGCATGTTTTCACTTGATACAACAAACACCCAATTTCACAATGCATTCCCTGATTGCTGATAGGGTGCTGAGAAAGCAAGATGTCCTTGGGCCTGAATAAATAACCAGATTGATAGTGCTAATGTATGTTTTTTTGCTAATTTTGTTAAGCCTTTTTTGTATATATTTGTTTTATTGCAATGACAGCTTAACAGTAAAAATACTGTTAGGCATTTTGGTATCCTTAGTCAGGAGTGGTTTACACCTTCTGGAGCCCACACTTCACACATCGGTAACAATATTGGGTGAGCGTGTTCTGCCTGTGCTGAGCGATGTAACACATGGGGTAATTTTATGAATCTGCTGAAATGATTTAAAAGATACTTTAGTAGTTTGGTTGCAAGCAATATTCTCAGGCAGGGAATGGGTATATTTGGGAAGAGTTGAAAATCTTGGTGAAACAGATATATTCAAACTAAACATGAATACCTTTTCAGACATCACCAATAGGATTTGGAAAACTAAGGTTTATAATGCCTATTAACAACCAAATCCAATATACACTTTAACATTTCTGCAACTTTCATTAAACGAATATCTAGTGATTCTGCAATGGAGTCCAAGCACTTCCAGTGCCTGGTGTCAGCCATCTTCCAGTTTTGTTTCTGTATTGTTATCCTATGCTTTCCTGGTGGCATAGGCTATCATTGCTGCATTCAAAAAGATGTTCCAGAATCATGCTGAACATATATGTATATAAACAGGAACCTTCTGAAAGAGACATTTAGCAGCAATGGTGCAGAAATCAGTACAAAAACTGATAAAATATTGGTGAGAAATATATTATGGGAAAAAAAACTTGATTACTGTTTATTCTACCTAATCTAACTACCAATTCTATGTCACTTATGTTTCTTCACAGTTTTCACACAAGCAGTCAGGATTCTGCCAGGAATGGGCTTAAGTTAATGAAAGTGGGGGGTTTAATTTTGGGACCAACCTGATATAATCCTTAGCATATAAAAATTACTTTAACAATCAAATCTTTACATTTTACTTTTTTAAAAAAAACATTATATAGCACTACAAAACAGGAGTCTGCAATCAGCTAATATGGCTGCCCCTATGTACATATAAAAACAAATGTTCCCAAAATAACACATTACAACAACATGAATTTCTTTTTATTGAACTAGTAGAAAACACTAAATATTTCACTGATTTGTTTTTTCAAGAACACTTTAAAATGTTCTTTTCTTTAATTTTGTTTTAATGATAAGAATAGGTTTTGCTGTGTTTGCTGTCAGTTGAGTTTTGAGCAATCAGTCTCTGGGCCAAAAAACGGAAGGTACAGCAGGGAGCTACTTAGAGGGATGTTCACATAGTTCCTTGTAGGACAACCAGTGGGGTTAAACTGTTGTGCTGTCCAGTGAAATGTTCCTGTACCACTTTCTAAGTGTCCTTTCAGATATACTAAAGATTCATCCTAACTTTGTTAGGGGTGGCTTTATACTATGTGAAGAACCTTAAATGGAAGATATAGGATGAAATTCATAAAATATAGTAAACACTAAAAATGGAATTGAATTACAGACTTGATTATTGTGGAATAGTGTTGGTGCGTAAGCTGGTATTGTGCATAGGACTGCCATGGCTGTCATAGTACATAGTTGGAGTTCCTTTTTAAACATAGATCAGGGTATTCTAATATCATTTAGGGCCAGGGGAAGCAATAGTCGTTCACACATTCACAGGTGCTAAGTTGTCCCTTAATCTCCCACTAATATATTCATCCTAATCCTCTTGTTTTGGATTTGTTGTGTTTGTAAATCATTTGGATTGTATACTCTTGATGGTATTATTCTTCCATTCTCATCTCCAGGCATGCCATGCTGGCTTTGAAACCTTAGTCATTGCCTGATTTCAACCTGCTTGTCAATACAATTTATTGTGGCTAAATTGGGGACAGGATCAAACACCCTTTAAAAGAATGAAGCAGCCATTGACACCTCCTGTTTTCCACAGACTACCAGCCTAATGAATATGGTAATACCAGCTAGCAGTGCTGAGACCCAACCACTTCACTGTGGCTGGGAATTAGGACAAGTGTGGGCAGCCGCACTTCAATAAAACCCAAGTGCCTTATATTTTATTTTCATAGGCTCTAAGTGGTGCTATTGTGAACTCCCACTCTCATTATTATTTCTTTTCCTTTTGATTGTTTTATCGTTGCTTTCTCTTTTCCCGAGATTGTGTCTTTCACACAAAACAGGTGTGGGGTGTTTACTTTGGTCAGCAAGAAACATTTGTAGATGCTTGAGTGATGAGTATTAATGTACAGTAATTGTGCAATGATTGTATCTGTGTGACAGATAAGACTGAACAAATATAGGGTGGTTATCATTGCTTGGAAATGCATAATGTAGTAACTGGTATAATGTAAGCAAAATAATGGCCACATTTGAGGGACTGAAACATCTATGAAAGGTATCTCATGTGGGCCATTCTGTAAAACTTGTCCTACGCCATTATTTATCATTGGTTTTATAGTATATGGAAAGTTGAATTTCCTTTTTTAGTTATGAATCGTGCAGGGAAAGACTGAAAACCCTATTTATATTTTCCTGATCCAGTGACAACCTAAACAATTTGGATTTCCCGTCAATTTTTGTCCCACTGATAAAGTCACCAGGATAAATTGAGGAGGGGATTCTACCCAATGAGAGTACACTGCTCACTACTTTATACAAAACAACAACAATGCATATACCTGTGTAAATACTTATATATAAATATTGTGTATGTGTGCAACAGTAGAAATGAAAAGAATAGCACATTCAGCCAAATTATTGTTAGCCTGGGAGGTGAACAGTTGGACATAGTAAGTTCCCAGGACATAGTACAGGATTCTCCAAGCCAGGAAATGCGTTACACCTATTTTTAACTTCTAACAAATGCAAGTTTTGATTGCATGCAAATATAGGCAACATGGGGAAGTCACATGCTGTGTCTAGGTGCCTCTGTGTTGTGGTCCTTCTCCAATCCATTAAAGTACAAACGCTGACACATATATGGCCATATATACATTAGAAACAGGGTAATTTCCACATCATTTGCTTTGTGAGAGTATGGGTCTCATATGTCATTTTCTCAATAGAAAGAAGGAAGTTGCTTTCACATAAGCCTACTTTCAGTGCCTTTATTGATGTGGCATGTGGTATTACATATATCACAACTGAGACCTCTGTCTTTATATTACATTAAAAAGTCAGATAATTATCCCAGATGTTTTGAAACATAGGGGGATTCAAGGGCCTGCCCCCTCCCATGCTTCACTATTTGTCATTAAGTCTCCTTTTTATAAGGAATTAGTGGTGAAATTATGGTGGGGGCAAAAAAGATTTGTGGGTTTTGGAATTCTCAGAGCCTTCTAGCAGCTACCTTCTTGGGAGCATCATAATTAATTGTGATGAAAGGATAAAATGTGGAAAGGAATTGGAATATATATATATATATATATATATTTATATATAATTCCTGATTAAAATCACCAAAGCTCTTTAACACATATGACAGTGCATAGGCTTCCTATATTCTTTTACCCTCACAGGAGCGTATTTCAGGACTTTATCATCAAAGGGCATAGTCTAGACACAGGAAATGCAACCCGGCAATAACCTGAACCTCCACTAATACGGCTCCCACCCTGCAACTGCACAGTTCTTGCAGAATAGATGACAAGGTAGGCATAGTAAGCATCTGGCCATTGTACAGCTTTTTAACAACTGACTTTTCTCACTTTCTTTTAAAAATATAGTGACCTATGATGAGGTTCCTTTTACCAAGGATTCTAAATTCCAATCTTTTCTTGTATATATGCTTTAACCAATGGCATATTTTCTCATTTTTATAAATGTGACTTGTGTATGTGTGTACTTTTATTTCATAACCTGCTACATTCTAATTGTTCTTACTACTCCTATCTTGACCACCAATCTTACTCCTCTCTTTGTTTAAACACAGCACTCCAAAAGGATTTGTTTAACAATATTCCTGTTCCTGGTCTGATACATTAAATAAATATAATCATAAAGAAGCCACCACATTGACCATTAAAACATCCTCACATACTATTAACGCACATTTTGTTCACTGTTTGCATTGTGGCACCAATTGGTTTTCATATATAAACACATAAAAAGCCCTGGACACCTGCAGCTAATTCAGAGCCACCGTAAAGATTGATATTTATTTTTACCAAGCTTATTTGCTCAGTGCTCCAAAGCATGATGTGTGAGCAATAATAGCATTTTTGTGTTACGGTGATGAGCGGTTGTGTTGACTCAATGGCAATTGAAGTAGCAGTGCTTCATTGTAGATTAATAAGGTCCATTATACAGGAAAGGGACGGCATTAAAACAATCCTGTTTGTTCATACAAATATCAGACCTCAGCCAGACAAGAAATGGTTGATATTAAACACTTGTATAATTTGTATATTTTCCTGTCTGTAAATGGGTCCCTTTTAATGGAAAGCCATGTTGCCGTAAAGTGTTTGACTAGTTGTACTAAAATTAGATCACCTTATTGTAAGTGTTCTTATCAACATGCAGGAAAAAATGGAACTCCAGACAAACAGTTTTATCACAACACATTTAAAGACCTGCTAAACAAGACTTTCTTAACCTTTTTAACATGGGGATCCCTTGAATTAAATTTCAGGTCTTATAGAATAAATTTCAGGTCTTATAGAACCCCTGCTTTAGTTATTTCATCCACATTTCACAGTATTTTAGTGTGGTGGACAGTAGGAAGAAAGCCTGTTACAAAACTGGCCAGTTGGACGAATGTTATCCTTATAGATATCCAAAAGAATCATTGAGGATAAACTGACTGGAGAAGAACAGATTTCTCATTTCCTAAGGAACCTCAAGCAACCTCTGGAGGACAATTGTCTAGAACCACTGTGCTAAACTGTCAAAGACGGCTGAACTGATTGGCTGAACCAAATGGAAGCGCAGAGCCCCCCGGGATACCTACGCCATATATCCCAGGAGCTTCAGGCTGCTTCTACTGAGCATACCCGATCACGAATAAAAAATCCAGGTCAGGATAAAGGTGGTATTTTTTTTTTTTTATGTGATGACAGTTCCACTTTAAAAGTCTGCGAGGGACCTCATCTCACCTGTGAATCACCTGACTGACTGGTTAGAATTACAGATTACTGATCCTTTGGTAGGTACAGTAAATGTTTCCTGGGTATGTATTTTAACTAAATATTTAGCTTTTTAGTTATGACAGTTTTTAAATTATTATATGCTGAAGTATATGTTGAAGAACCAATGGCTCATAAAGAGAACAATGTGTTCTCAGCACCCTAAAGAGTCCAAATTTAAGACCTCTACTACTTTCCTGGCTGGTCACAATTAGGGATGGACTTTCTTTCCACAGCTGCCCTTATACTGTCCTGTGCTTTTTGCAGGAAATTCCTATTAAACAGTACAGTTATATTTATTTGACTGTAAGTGGATGTGTAGCTGTTCCTTCTCTGTATATACTGTACTGCATCGCTTTTGTGCCTCTAGTGATTTTTAATAATAGTATTTTAATGTTTTTAGTACTATTTTATTAGAAGCTCTCAGGCAACCAGAAACTACATTTATCCAGAATCTACCAAACATCATAGGTGCTACATGATGGGGAGTTTATATTATTCTATTGTATACTAGACAAGCCTCCAGATTGGTAATCCTTGGGTTTAGGAGCACTCATTTCAGCTATAATCTAATGTGTGGCATTATTTAATAGAGGAGTGCAGGGTGCAGTGGTGTGGTATAAAGTGTAGTATTTCATATTAATAAGTAAAAGCCGGCATTCCAAACTGTAAAAAATGGGTTCCGAGTGGTTGATACAAGTTTAGTGTATTTATAACATTGATCTTTATTCTAAAAGTAGAAAAAAATGATGTGGTTATATGTGAATGGATTACACTCTTTTACAATTATATCCCTTTTTGGGTCAGCCATAAAGGAAATTGCCTGTTCCTGGTAATAGCCCCAAAAGATCCCTTTATCATGCAACATTCATGTACAATGTTTAACCCACCCTCCTCTTTGGAAGTATCAGCAACATTTTCGCTATGCTTAACTGACACAGAACAGCAGCAGTACGTGTCAAATTTTCCAACCCAGTGAATCACCTTAGAGAACAGCAGGGCTCTCTGAGCACTTTGTTATCATTATTAGTGCCCTCTGCAAGGTGACATTACTGGACTCTTGCTAAAAAAATATTTATTACACATTTCCTCCATCTACTCTATGTCTGACCAACTTTATAATAGAGAAAAGTTGATAAAATGTTGTTCTTCCAGGCAAAAAGAGCAATCAGGCCCCATCAGGGGCTTCCCTGCTCTTAGGCTGGGTACACACATGCAATAATTGTCATTGGATAGGATTCTTTCACGATCCTTTCCAACGACAAATATACATTCTACTCTATGGAAAGGGGAGGGGGGGGAATGACAGAGGGGCACCCTGCTGCGCTCTCCTCCCTTCACTTTTATTACGCTTGTTCATGGATTGGCCTGAACGATGAGTGCTATACACACACCAGATTCTCATCTGAAATCAGCCCTGAGGCGATTATCGAATGAGAATCATCTGACGTGTGTACGTAGCCTTACACCAATCACCCATCAGTAGGCTTAATCCGGAAGGGAAATTTTTTTGCCAGTGTCCCTAAAACTGCATTCACAAGTACGACTAACGATCGTTCATCCGATAATCGTTAACAAAAAACGTGCACAACCACGCCGATGAACGAGGATTGTCGCTGGAAACGAACGACCTCGGCGGATCTGATTGGGTGACGATTGTTCGCAATCTATTGTGTGTACAGTCAAATGATCGCATCTAGCGTGTGTACATTATTGATGGATTATATTTGAACGATCATATCGATACAGCATGTACAGAATTGTGCACAATACGATCATTCAAAATAATCGTGCATAATCGTTAGTTGTTCATTTTCTAACAACAATTATTGCAAGTGTGTACCTAGCTTAGGAGATACTTGATATCAGTTTGTTGATTTATCTCTCTTTATCTTTATATGTTTATGTTGACAAACAACGTCAATGAGGCATTTGCACATCCGCGACTTTTTGCGAAATGTTGAGCTAGGTCCAATCCTTAACAACAGGGAAAGTGTTCTTAAATTTCCTGTCACCTTATTGCTGGCAGATGGGCCGAGAAGAAGTCAAAAGGAGTACAAATAAAGTCAAAGACAATAGCCATGTGTGTGTGAAAGAAGCTACAAGGAGGATGACAAAGAGATCACTTTTCTATTGTGTATGTTAACTTATGTGAGTTGGATTGCGGCTGTCCACGTTTTTGTTGTCACATGAAATGTATACATTGAATAATAGGATGTCTGTTGTGATGTAGTAAAGGATAAAGCTTCATCTTAACCACACAGTGCAATTTTGTGGTATAATACAGCTTTAGAATGACCCTTCTATCTAGATAGTTCCTTGTTATGGGCATGGGTTACTGAGGATCATGTCATTCCACAAAAGTTTTTATTATTATTGATAAGACAGAAAGAAAATGTTTTATTCATGCAAAATCCACAAACTCGTCTTGTGGTTTTACAGCTGCTTTTCTAAATGAAGCTTCATTTAAAACATTTATTGGTTTGTTCATTTTTAACAGGGAAATCTTAGAACTTGTGAAGTGTTCATAATGCTGTACCCCATGTGGGAGCAATCTTCTCTCCTTTGTAGTAATTTTCCAAATTTAAGCACAGCGGTAAAACATCATTGGATAACATATCCTTTCCCCACACACTACAACAAGGTTTCATTTTTTTGCCTTTATTAGAAATATTCTCTATATACAGTATTGTCCAACAGTCTAAGGCACATTGCAGAATGCTTTAAAAAATGCCATGAATATAATATATTTTTTCTAATAATATTATTTAAAAAAACATCCCATAAATGTATTTAACTGAAAAATAGTATTTAATGTGACAGCCTTTGCTTTAAATATACATGTCATTTTCTTTATGCAGAGCAATTTGACAGTTTCTGCTAGTACATTTGTTGTTGTATTTTCCCACTCCCCTAAAAATTCTAATGTACAAACCATGATGTGGTCTGGATACTATCCACAATTCACTGATGTTATGTTTGGTAACAGTTTCTGCCAGTAGCCCACCCTTACATCCAATTTATACCTGACAATTTACACTTCTTTGCCACTCTGTTGTAGTCCTTGTGCCTTTGCTCTATAAGAATCCGGCTTCTAGGAATAAGGAACATGCATCCTCCCCCATGTGACAGTGCACAAGCTTGAGTAGTCAATAAGCAATGATGCCATCCACCTTAATAAGCTCCATCTGACACTGTGTAGTGTGGATTAGTAAAATCCATGCTGGGGATGTAAAGTATTCGGCAAACACCCTTAATGTACAAACTGACAGTAACTGTTTGTCACAGCATCAATTCTTTTAGGTAAACATGCATGCACATAGGTACTCACTTGGTAGGTTTTCCCTCATCCTTTTGGGGAACTTACCATACCCCCTCTGAGAGGCTGTTTCAAAGTAATCCCCGGCAGGCTTAATGATTGAGATAAAGGCTTTGTGGGGGCCATACCATCTGTTGCTAGATTCCCTGTTCCTCTTTTTTGCTGCAAATAATTTTTAAGATTTTGGCTTTGTCAGGGTAATTTCAATGCAGCAGAATGAACAAGGGACTGATCAAATGCCTTCAAAAATAATAAATATTGCATTCGGGATAAAAGTCTGTCTATATTCAGTAAATGGGGCAATACTTTTGATAAAATTATTTTCTATATTCCAGCCTTAAAATTTGCAAGGAACATCTAATCTAACCAGTGTTTTACTGCTGTTAGCAGACATTCATCCACTGACTCTTCTCCAGCCCATTTTAGCAACTTCCTTTGCAATTCTAACTTATTGGCCCAAAGTTGCCCCTTGTTTTTCACTCTTTCATTTTTTCATTTTTTTATTTTTTAAATGTAAGGGTTATTCGTTTAGCTTTGTTTCAGCCTGTTGAAGCCAGTTGAATAGCTTTCAGTTGACTTTCTTCTGGTAATACTTCTCTGGACTGTAGATGGATGTACCAGGATCCCAGATGTTTCTTTGTACTGTAGGTGAACTTATTAGGATCCCAGAGGTTTCTATGGACTGTAGACAAATGTACCAGGATCCCAGAGGTTTCTCTGGACTGTAAATTAATGTACCAGGATCCCAGAGGTTTCTCTGGACTGTAAATTAATGTACCAGGATCCCAGAGGTTTCTCTGGACTGTAAATTAATGTACCAGGATCCCAGAGGTTTCTCTGCACTGTAAATTAATGTACCAGGATCCCGGATGTTTCTTTGGTCTGTGAATGAATGTACCAAGATCCCAGAGGTTTTCTTGGACTATAGTTGGATGTGCCAGAATCCCAGAGGTTTCATAGACTCTAATTCAGGGGTGTCAAACTCAAATCACAAAAGGGTCCGAAATTTAAAAGTCTTGTGCCAAACTTTTTATTAAGATACATAGTTGTAGTAGAAGTATAGATCTTTTCCTCACCCTGAGACACCGTATCACATACCATTACCTATGTTCTGAAAATAATAACATGCTTGTCTTCGTGAAGTATGAACATATATTTGCTTTCCCATCTTTCAATAAATTGTCTCCCTTCTGCATCGACTTTTTTTCTTGTTGGACATTTTGGGAGTGATTGCTTTTTTTGTTCTTAGCAGCTTTTTGTGAGGTAGGTGTACTTGACTTATCTTGGCTTGCCCTAACCTGTCTATGTCAGAGGAATAGAGCCACTGACTGTGCTGAAGTGGAGGCCCCTGTCTCTGAGTCTGGAGACATTGCTAATGTAGCATCCCACTGAGATTCTATACCTGAAGCAGCAGCATAGTACTGGCAGTAGGATTGGGACTCTGGCATAGTCGTGCTTAGTGCTGGGTCTCAGCAGGAGTGTGAAGAAGCAGCTGAAGTCCTTCTGCCTGCAGCGAGGTCAGGCACTTGTGTGGACAACCCTGCTACTACCTAGCTTTCTTTAGCTTTCTGGGATGGGGCCTTCTGCCTGAAGTGTGGTCAGGCACTTGTGTAGACCGCCCTGCTTCACTCTTAGCTTTTGTGGGACTGGGTGCTCCTGCCTGCAAATGTCAGGCGCTTGGATGTGGCACAGTCACCGCAGGCCACAGACAACGGCCAAATGGGCTGGATTCGGCCCATGGGCCTTGTGTTTGACACCTGTGCACTAGTTTATTGTACCAGGATCTCAGAGTTATCTCTGGACTTTAGATGGATGCATCGGGATCCCAGAGGTTTTTGCCCGTCCTGAACTATAAATGCTGTGGGACTTATTCTGATAACATTTTTTACAGAACTAATCTTTACTCTTTTGTATTTTTGCCTTTCCAAGGAGCTTGACTTTTTTTTTGACAACACCTGAAATTTCTGCTTTGGAGAAATGTTGATGATGCAAGATATACACCTCGTGATTCACTTGCAATGTTGAACTATATGCCACATCTACTGCAACCTCAACTTTTTAGAATGATTGTCCCAAGCTTAATTTTATTCTCATATTTTATACTTATTCATACTTGTTGTTATTTTGGATCACTTTTTACAAAATCAGTGTTTGGAACTATACACACTTTTTTATTGCTACACAAACTTAGAAGATTTAAAATAATCCTCTTGGAAAAAAATTGCCTAAGACATTTCAGCAGTACTATATTGTATGTATGTGTATTCATGACAGAGTGGCTGTGATTATTATTTTTTTCTTTCTCTCATTTAAACTTTATGTGGTAAAGAATGGAAGGAGATGTTATTCACTCGTTTGATCGTTCCACTGTGTGTATAATATAATCTATTGCTATTGAGCTCTGTAAACAACAGGCTTTATCAGCCACACATGCTATAATTGCGGGGCAAACGTGAAAATGAACCCAGGGCTCCACCTGTTGGCTGGATAATAAGACTGACTTACAGATTACAGACCATTTGGTAGTTGAATCATTTCATAAACTGTACCTGTATTTTACCTATCAATTCAGATGTTTTCCCAAAGTTTACCTTGGCTGAAGAGTAAAAATTCAACCTTGCCTAAAGTTTGAGAACATATTATTTTTTTTAGTCCTAAAGTCTAAAATTATTTTATACATAGTTAACGTCCCACTACATATATATGCCAGAACTTTGTGCACTTCCTTAACACCCCTTCCTCTCATACATACATAAAACATGAAACTTTATGAAATCATTGTCATTGCTGCAGAAAATGGGCAGATATTAAATGGCCTCCTGCCCTCCTTACAGCAGGAATTCCTACTTTAAACCTTATTTGAGATTTAGGTCAGTGTGTAAGAAGAATAAATAACAGGAAGTTAATGTAAAGAACAGCTGTAGCACAATTTAAAATTTAAATCAGCTGAAACACCAGGATGAGGATCCTTATTAAAAAAAAAATGATTCAGGTATTTTTAGCTGAGTCCATTGAGATTTGAAAATCATTGTCAGAGAATCAAAAATAGAGATCCTTTTCCCTTTGTAAAGGTCATGAATTAGGCATAATGAATCTATATCCGATGTGGAGCTTTTGTACTTAGTTAGTGTTCCTTTAATAACAATACTCTGACTATAAAGACACTTTATTATTATTATTTTAATTAGTTGAAAATGCTTGTTACCCTAAGGCCTGGGACAAGGACCAATATAAATATGTATGGTATCCTGCTGCAGAGTTCACAGCACAAGTCAGCTGTAGCTGATGCAGTTAAACCTAATGATGTTAATTGTGAAGCATTTGAACGTGTGAAGGTGATGGCTCTATAGACAGGGGATGGTGTCGTCCTGAATGTGGACATGTCAGCAGTTGATGAGGGAAGTGACAGTTTGGAGGAATACGGCTTAATGTGATCCGCTGCATAAAAGCAAAGCGTGGGCAGTGTGCTTAAAGCCAAGCTAGACCCCCCTCTGTTCTATTCCTTACATGTCATATTTCTTTTTAGCAATACATGCATAGCCACCGCGTGTAATAGCTGGAAGAGGACCATCAAACTGTATCTATTATTCTTCAACATTCTTTATGACATTCAAACTCCAGAGTAGCCTAATGGCAGAATTCTATGATTTGTGAATGACTTAGGTCTGATTTTAAAATTATCATAATTAATAGAAAGGAAACAGAAAAACTTCTTAAGTACCACCAGTGCTTTTTTTTTAATCATCTTGTTGGAGTCTAAAGCAAATCTATTTGTATTAGCTTATAGCTATCACATTCACATTGTCTGTCTAACTGTCATCATTAGCACCTTAGAACTTTAAAATTACAGTTAAGATAATTACCCATCAATCACATTTTATAGATAATTACCCATCTATGTAAACTGTACTGGAAGTTACTAGCTATAGCTTTTATTTTGTTAAACATTTTGTTAAACGATTCTTTCTGTGCCCTTCTGAAACTAGCTTTATTATTCACAGGGCCTGAATCTTAGGACATTTGAACTAAGCTTTGGCAAATGAAATTCTCTTATCCCTCCCCACATTTGTTAAATTGTTGCAGAATTCATGGAAGTTAGGTCCCTAATATCAAAGTTAAAGTCATTTCAGGGAGGCATGTAGATAAAGTATTTCTATCTAATAAAAGTAAGATTAGGCACCATGTAAACATAAAGTTCACTTATTTAAATGACTGACAGGTATATTTTATAGATAATTACCCATCTATGTAAACTGCTGGCAGATACTAGCTATAGCTTTTATTTTGTTAAACATTAAAACAATATTCCTGTTGAATCCACTTATTCTTTAAAACGTAAAAATTTTATTTAGGTTTAAAAATAGTTTATTTTTTATTACCTTTTCATTGTCATTTATATGCAATGTAACTATATATGACAATACCCCTAAGGAAGGGTTGTTCACCATGCTAGTTATTGGTTGAGTTATTGGGCCTGATTTATTACAGCTCTCCTGGGCTGGAGAGGTGATACTTTCATCAGTGAAGCTGGGTGATTCAGCAAACCTGGAATGGATCTGGTCCAGGATTGAAAACATTTGTCAAGAAATAGAGAAATTACTTTTAATAAATCAATTCCAGGTGTGCTGGATCACCCAGCTTCACTGATGAAAGTGTCAACTCTCCAGCCCTGGAGAGCTTTAATAAATCAGGCCAATTCTGTCTTCTGAGCAGATTCATTTCAGGTTTGCTGGATCACCCAGGTTCCCCCTTTGATAACCTATCCTCTCCAGTCTTGGAGAGCTTTCATAAATCAGGCCCACTATGTCTTTCCTAAACCCCACCATCTTCCCACTTCTCAGTTAAGTGACTCAGTCCTCGCCTCATCTTTTTCCCTCCTGCTCTAGTAGTCTCTAAGACAAACATTAAGTTTCATCCTGCAGGGAGTTTGTTCACCTCGTGCATCAGTAGACTGAGAGTATTTGTCACTGGAATAAGTCAATTGAGTGTACTCTTCACAACACAAAGTATCCACCACTCTGCTACAACAGAAATACTCAACTTTCATTTTAAAAATTGCTGTAGGAATGTAAAATAGTTTTAGAAGTACTTGTGTAATTGTTTTCTATTGTTTTTAATCTTACAAATTTGATTTATTTTACCATGTTGTTTTAACTGTTGATGTAAATTAAAGAAAAATTTATGAAATTTTATAGCAAACCCGCATACAACAAGAACAAGAAGTAAAGTTGCGTGGAGAGCTTCAGAGACAAAAAGAGCAACTGATGTTAGAAACAGAGAAGATGAATAAATTGAAGGAAGAAGCTGAGCAGCTGAGGAGAATAAATGAGAAAGCTAGGACAACAAAACTGGACATAGAGGTAAGTGAAGACAAGACTTTTTATTTACTACTTTAACACCCCTCTGCATAGGTGGTTTAGTATACTCACCTCTGCTGATCATGTCTTCTACCACCTTTCTGTTCCAGCTCTGCACCCTTTATCAGTCTTCAGCATTTAATACGTTCAGTAGCAGTTCTTTCCTGAGACCCTACAGAACACAGTAGTGACATTGGTGAAAGAAACTATGGTGTATGACAGGAGACACTGGCATGAGGCACATAAATTGTTAAAAGCTGAGGACTCTAATGGAGGCTGCAGTGCTGGAAGTGCAGTGCATTCAGTTTGATTTTATTAGGGACCTAACAGTGTCAAGCTTATGCACCACAAGAAAACGGAGGGCCCTAATAAGTAACTTTAGCTAAATAATGCATGCTTGGCCAGACTTGTTAGTAGGAAAGATAATATAATAAATACAGGACTAGGAAGACAATAGGTAGGCATATGTTATTGCATTCAACAGGGGCAGTAATAAGTGCAGAAATGTTTAACATATTGTTGTCATGTTTCCTGAAAATGTGTTGCCTGTGGTATTCATCCAAATTCAACATTTATTGCAGAATGTAAATGCAGATAAGGAAAATCTTCAAGCCCAGATTAAAAAACTCTTATCCGTAAGAGAAGAAGATCTGAAGACTATAGAGAGGTACAAACCTATGTACCCCTTAAAGAAAGTATTCTGATTCCTTTACATTTATGATTTGCCACTAACTATATATTTTAGATTACAGAGGGAGCTTGATCGGCTCAATAAAACATGGGAAAAGAAGTTTGAAATTCTCAAACAAAGGTATGAGATTTGGTCCTTCTGCGGTCCCCTCTTATTTTTTACCTAATTTTAAAGTAAAAGTGTTAACTCCCTATCTAGAACTTACCTGGAAGTATAAATTATATTTTCCTTGCTGTCCTTTATCTTTATAATGTTGTTTGTAGTACAAATTTGTAGTTTCCTCCTAAACAGGTTATAACTTTGTCAGACAGTGTAGCTTGCACCTTAGAGGAAAATTGCCAAAACATTAAAAAATGAATTTATGTAGAGATTAGACAAGCCACCTAGAAACTGTACTATTCTTGTCAGTCTGAGCAGATTGATAAACTTGACTGAGCAGTGGGTCTTTACCTGTTATAAAGCATCCAGTATGTTCTCTAACTACATCAAAAAAGCATTTTCTTGCAATAGAAGGGATATTACAATGACTTCCCTGGCAGCCTGTGCTTTCTGCCTGTGCTTAGTTCCATCACTGCAACCTCCATCAGTCTTTATTATATTCAACACATTATTATTATTATTTTTATATTATTATTATTATTATTATTATTAATATTATTATTACCATTATTAATAAACTTTATTTTTAAAGCATCAACAAAATATACAGCTCTAACCATTTAATAAGTGTTTCAAATGACAGAAAGCTACAAACAATGACACAGGAGGAGGAGAGAATTTAGCCCAAAAGAGTTTACAAGCTAAGAGAAGTATTGGATGCCTCAACGACACACTGTGGTTTCTTCCTGGGACCTTTAAAAAATCTTTAGTAACAGAAGTATTGATGTAACAATAATTAATTTCTGGAATTAAACCTGGAAGTCATTTGCTATTTGTTAGCAAATGTTTTTTGATTTTGGACCGGATCCATTCCAGGTTTTCTGGATCACCCAGCTCCACTGATGAAAGTGTATCCTCTCCAGTCTTGAAGAGCTTTATTAAACCAAGCCTATAAATGGAAGCTGCAGCACAGGAATATAGAAGAGGTTTGAAATATGGAAAGTGCTAGAGGTGAGAAATATGGAAAGTGCTAGAGGTGAGTATAACTAGCATTTTGATTTGTTTAGAGAGCTAGTTAAGTCTCTAGTTTTAACCTCTGCCTTTTAACTAAGTTTTAACAGTCTGCCATTTTTAGCTTTTTATAATAAAGCAAATCCTAACAGCATACACCACACGATTCTTTCTGTGCCGTTCTGAAACTAGCTGTATTATTCACAGGGCCTGAAACTTCAGACATTTGAACTAAGCCTTGGCAAATGAAATTCTCTTATCCTTCCCACATTTGTTAGTATGGGAAATGGCTGCCAGTGGGGTTTGAATTCATGGAAGTTAGGTCCCTCATATCAAAGTCATTTCAGGGAGGCATGTAGATAAAGTCTTTCTATCTAATAAAAGTAAGAGAAGGCACCATGTAAACATAAAGTTCATTTAAATGACTGACAGGTTCATTTTACCTTCCAAGCAAAAAATACAGTATACATGTTTAAAGCTATTATGGCTACCTACATGTGCATATATGATTAAAAATATTTATTAAAAGGCTTTTTTAAACATATGAGGAACTGGAAATTAGATGTCTACATTTTTTCTTTTTCCCAAGCACAGTGTAGTTTACCAGAACGCTTTAAAGTTCAAAAATCTGTTGCCAGTGATCTGGGGTGGTACTCCCTTATTAAAATGCAGGCCAGGTTGGTTTACTGTATGGGTCGATTTATTAAAGCTCTCCAAGGCTGAAGAGGATACACTTCAAACAATAAACCTGAGTGATCCAGCAAACCTGGAATAGATTTCTTAACCCCCCTGGCACTATTCCCGAATGTGGCCTAGGGGCCTTGGCTGGATCGATGTGATGCGTGAAGCATCAGTACGCTGGGAGGGAAATCACAGTTTTAAAGTCATAAAAATAAATCCAAATAATAAATAATAAATCCAAAAGTGTATCTATTATTGTACCCTTGTTTAGACAAATTTTAAAAATGTTTTAATTTTTAATAAAATTAATAAATTGAATTTATTGTTATTATAATATTTCATTATTTTTTTATAAATATTATTTATAAATATTTATTCTATTAAAATTTATGATTTGTGTTTCAAACTTTATCATACCCAGGGGTTATTCCTAAGAATTACAGGCCTACAATATTGAACACAGATAGAAAAGGGCAGACTAATTTATACAATCACAAACTCTTTTATTTTACTGCACCATTACTGTTCCTCCCACAAGAGTCGAAGCATTTGATTCTTCTGGAGTTATACTGATGGTAATGCTAGCCAACCAAAAGCCAATAATTCTGCTGGTTTCTGATATCATAGATGAGCAGAATAATTTTACCTTACATAAAAATAAAAAAGTAAATTAAAAGATCAATCCAGCTGGCTTTGCCACAGAACATAGGCAGATTTCAAGGAGGGTTGCAGGAACACACTTTGTTTTTTAAGGAGGGTTGGTGGTAAGCAAATTCAAAGCAGAAAACATGTCTGGATCAGATCTAACTAAATATCATTTTAACTTGTTTTTTTATTGCACCAACATATTTTGCATCACAACATCTGTGTATGTTTTTGTGCCAGCAAGATAACTAAATAAAGGAAAATAGTGTACAATATGTACAAATGTAGTTCATTTTGCTTGCTCTATTTTCCATCCTACACTTCAGGGCAGAAGAGCCAGTGCAGCATTGGGAAGCAAAACTTGTAAGAAAAAAAGATGGTTAAATATCAAATCATGCTTTTCCAGGGTGCTCCACAAACAATTAGATCCTACATACCCCCATCTAGAGGGGCCTGCTCTACAACACAAGTGGCATTGTTATAAAGCTTACAACCACTTGTTTGCCTTAGGGATGAATAGGCTAAATGTAAGGCCTCATTTTTATTATTGTTTAATATCTCACCCAGACCTTTTTCAGATTAGAAATGACTGACTCATTATTACACTTGGGCCTAATGCGACTGCTTATTAACCACAATTGCATCCTTATGGTATGGCCTCAGCTAGTAGGAGAGAGGAAAGATAAGTAGAGACAGGTTTATGATTTGTGGCTGCTGTGTGATAAGGGAGAGAGTGTACTTGTCCTTTATCTGCTTCTCATTTCATAGGCTGCGATTTGCCTGTTTGCGTTTGAGTCATATTTTCCCTTTCACTATCTTTGACTTTAATAAACATTGTTTGGTTGTGTCAACTCAAGGATGCCGCTTCTGGAATACCGGTTTTTACTCCTTTTTTTAGGTTCTGTTTTTTTCGCTGCTTTAAATAATCTATCTCTACATATCTCAACCTGTAAATGTAACAATAAACATTACAAAAATTAAGTTATGAAAAACGGCTACTAATTTAATTAAGCAATTTTAGGTTTTACTATTTATTTGACATTATCATTCATTATTTTAGACCACTTATGGCCAAAGGTTGGTGGTCAACCAATGTTATAATGTATAACTCTACATTAAAGTCTAAGGTCACCTCTGTCCACCATGGCGTCTGGTAGTGCCAGAAACAAAAAAGTTGGGCAGTCTAGGTAATATGGATTTACTTTTAGAGTTGGCACATCTTTGGAGTGCAGTTAAGGGTTTGTTTATCTCAACACGTTTTAGGGTATTGGGGAATATGCAACTCTTCTCTTTCACCCACAATGCAGCCAAATGCCACTTTAGTCGCGTAAAAGATTGAACCTGTCCAATTTGGATCATACACAGGGTTTTAATTTTCTTTGCTGCAGTGGGGAAGATGGAGAAGGTTAATTCAAGCAGCTGGGTGGACAGGTTGTAGGCTAATAAAACCTGTAACCTTGTATGCATAAAGTGCAGGTTTACATAAAAATGTATCTGTAATGTTAGTGTTATTGCGCCAAAAATGGCCTAAAAAGGAAAAAGGGGGGGTAATACTCTTTTCTTATATTTTTTGATCTACCCTGTAAAGGTACAGGCAGGACTTTGCTTCTTTATGTCAGAGCTGCCCCTCTGATGACTAGACATCTGACACCTAGTGGGGATCGGATGGGGCAAATTCCAAGAAGACACAGGAGAGGTGGAGGAAGCACAAATTCACAAGTTGAAGCAGATGTAGGGAGATACATTCAGTTCAGTTCCAGCATCATCAAAGTGGCATCACCAAATCTCCTGAGACTAGGAGGTTCAGTTCTCCCATCAGTCAGAAACATCAGAGCTTTAGATCTTACACTGCAGTTATAAAGGCTGTAGGAACCCTTACATATCAAGTAAAATTTGCAACACATTGATTAGGCAAAATTCGCATTTTTACCATAGCAAATCTTCATTGTTTGAGTTTAGGTCCACTTTAAAATAAATATGTCACAATTCAAATTGAGCATATCATGAAATGGTGGGTAAGAAGAGGTTGTCTATAGTAAAATTGCGTACCAAAGGAGTTGCTCTTGAATATCAAAGCAAATCTCAAATTCCTGTAAATGTTGAGATTGGCCCTGCCCCTTTCTGCTTCCAAAACCTGTTCACTGATCTTTTGATGTTATGAGCAACCTCGCCAACCAATTCAGAAGCCCTATGGGTAGAAAGCTATTCTTTTATTGGAAACCACGTGGTATTAATATGACTTCAGCTGCCTGAAATTGGATATATTAATTATTTTAATCTTCTGTTTTCTGAGTAACCACTTCTAATACATTTTCATTTTATTTATCTATTTTAAACATCCTAATTTACTTATTTTTAAGTTGCCCAGATTTATTTATGAAAATGTTATTTGGAGATCATTTTGTGTTTGAGATATTACAATTTGACGGTAAATTGTTACCTAAGCAGTGCATACAAATTTCTGTGTTTGTTTATCATTAAGCTTTCATGCCATTAAGGATGAGATGTTTCTAAGGCAAACCCTCCATCGCCAGGCAATAAACCTGCATAAAGTGTCTGTCAGTTATATGGTATGTACTGCATTTATCTATTCCATTTTTTAAGAGCTCTGCCCAATAGGGGGTTTTTTAGTTTACCTAAAACATATGCTGCCCGGTCTTGCTTTACATGTGTGGGGAAAGCCATTAATTTTGGAATTTGGTGAAGGAGTTTACTTGGTTTTGGTTTTATTTGGAGATGTTTATTTATTGGGAGGGGGGTGATATATTATTCTGAGTTTTATATTGGTTATGGGGAATCTCTTGCAGCGGTAGGTACAAGCTCTTTTCAGTGCTAGCTTAAGTATGGTGAGTTACAAGGACCATAGTTAAAATCAAATAATTTAGATTTTATCTATTTTTAAATTGCATAAATTTAAACATCCAATGTACTTTGGGGATTTATTAGGAAGTTTAACCAACTAATTGTAGACAGAAATACAAGTAGGGCAGTTTTTCAAACTGGAATTAAAGAGTCTGTCAAGCCAAAAGTGATATTAGATCTCTTAAGAACACCAGAGTTGGGATCTCCTCAGTATATTTCCAGCATCTTTGACACACTGAATGTTCCCTGGTATTTACATACTACTACTAGTACCATAATACATAGTTTCATGCTATAAATATGGTAATTTTTCAAGATGAACCAAAACTGTAAATATCAGAGGACTAACCCTTTAACTTAAAGCTCATCATTACATTTTACTATGTATTATAAACTTATGAAAGTAGAATGATCTCTCACTGTGACTTTCTGTGTGATGTTAACTTTAGTGTATTGATCCATAGTACATAATATGTTTTCACCTTGTATACAGACAGATGGTTCATTGGGATCACTGCCTCCTGATCTACCTGTACGGAATAACTTCAACCCCCTTAGCATGCCCCTGGTAGGTACATATGATCAATATTGCTTGACTAATATTTATTAGAGTGAAACATAACCTAACTACCATTTATAGCCCCAGATAGGAACTAAGCCACGCTCTTCTATGCATATGAATTCTGAAGATCACCTGGGCTCTCCTGAACAAGACTTATACATAGAGAATGGTAAGTTTAGCACTTAATATATGTTGTGAAATGACAATGTGCTTTTTATGCAGTCTGAAGGCTATGACAAAGTTAACCCTACTGTTTGGCCTTTTGCCATATTTTTTTATGTAGTATTAGCATATTTGAGTAATCTTTGATTATTCTGTAATGGATTATTTCTCATAACATAAATTACCATAAAATGCATATTTGTCATGTAATTACAGTCAGGTGTTACAGTTTACATGTCAATGATAGGAATTTAATTCAATTATGCAGGTGAAACCTGTCTTATATAAACCTCATATATTTAGCCTGTAGTGTTCTTTTTGCTATTATTTATGTGTGGTTTTATTATTTTATTATTAAATTGAAGAGATTTAAAAATAATATTGGAATAGAATTTTAGTTAATATTGGATTAATATTAGAAGTATAATATATTAGATATATTAGAATCTCTCAAACAAAAAACAAAACTAAAATATCACTTTTGGTTGTAATATTACTTAACTATAAATTGACGCGTTAGATAGTTTTCCTGGAATGCACTAAATTATGTAACTATACCTTAGTCAATATATTGGCATAATACATTAACATTGCAATAATAAATATCGTGTATCCCTGTAAAAGAACAACTGTGCACTAGAGCAGAATAATTTATGAATTCTCTTTGCTTCACTGAGCAATTAGCCCCCACAATAACATTCTGTAATACAGATGATTCGGATTTGTTGTTAGCAGCATCATCAGGGATTTTTGAGAGCGCCATTGTCAGGGATCTAGAGATTATGCAAATAGAGTTATGTATGAGAATATGTGCTTTTGTATTATAGTAACCTTACTGCAAGGATTCCCTCTTGCTACTGTTAATCACCGGATATAGCTTTCATAATTATATAATAATGTGCCTTGCAGCTCTCTTCTATATATAAATGTTTATTGTAAATCTACACCTATACAGTCTGGATACTGTAACTATTATATATTTTATTGATGCATTCACCAATAACACAGGGGGATTATGACAACAGCCATTCAAGGACAGGAAAATTCAGCTGATACAAACACACTGACAACTGTGGCAGTTATCACCAGAGGCATATATTAAATGTTGCAAATACTTCACAGAATGCAAAACAACTTTATTTCCAATTTTCTACTGGGAAACATTTTTCTTGCTCTTTCAAATGTAGATTAACCTTTCCAGTTTAAAGAAATTCTATGGCGGGGCTCTGAAACAACTGCAGGTCATTACTACAGACAGTTCCAGGTGTTGTCACGTGCATTTGGCTTAATGTCTAGCATGATCTAAAGGTGCGTACACACTTCCAATTTTTATCGTTCCAATCGAACGACGAACGATCGATTGGGCAAAAAATCGTTCGTAAAAAAGTAACCAACGACGCCGACGAACGAGGAAAGTCGCTGGAAACGAACGACCGGACCGACGGATCGGATTGGACGACGATCGTTGAACATCGTTCGTGTGTACGGTCGTTCGTTGATCGTCCATGTTCAGAGCATGCGTGATGAACGAACGTCCGTTCACTTTCCTGTCGTGCACATAGTTCCTCTATCGCTCAAACGATCGTATCTATTGTGTGTACAATATCTACGAACGATTGTGTCGTTAACTCTATGTGCAGGATCGGTGCTATACGATCGTTCGTATATATCGTGCATGAACGTTCGTCGTTCGTTTTCCAACGATAATAATTGGAAGTGTGTATGTAGCTTTAGTCCCCTGTTGCCCACATAGTGTAACATGTGGCCCAAGAGTCAATAAAAAGGTGAAGAAAGCTGGCTACAATGAGACCATATCTGATGTGGTTGATGATTGCTGTTATAGAGTGACCCAGGTTGTCACTAGAAGAAATTAGGGAGAAAATCACAATTATCACAAATAATTTACTAAAAAAAAGGATTGCCACCTGCTTTTACAGAGATTTATCAGCTAGATGAAATAGCTGTTTGCACATTATAATGCAAGTGCACTCTATTATTGTCATATGTCTCATATAATGCACTCTATTATTGTCTTGAAAATGTTGTTGCCTGACCATCACAATCATTGCTGAGATCGGTCCAGGTTCGGACTCTGTATAACCACCATTGGGATATCTATAGACAGGCAAATAATTCCATGAAGCTGTCATGCAGCCAATCTACTCAACACCCTGACCCACTGCAGTCCTTAATTGACAGATCATAATTTCAGACCTTCAGATACTCCTGCTTATAGTGAAATTTAACAGCCACCCTAAAAATCTCTTTTTGAAAATTTTGAAAATTTAAAAAAATCTGATATCTGCAAGAGATGATCAAATATAAAAGTTTGCTTGCATTTTGGGCAGCTGCTGTTTCCTAAGTTTGTCCCAGCCTCACACATATTATCAGAGGGAATGTGCTAAGAAAAGGGAAAACAATGTAATCTGTTAGGATAATATGCGTGACTTCTGTGCATCAGATACCTATGTTTGAGCTTTCTTTTGTTGACAAGCAGGTAAAGGATTGCTGTGACTTTGGAGCTTTATCTTAAGCATTTATGTCTTCCCTGCTCATTAAGACAAGTCTTAATGATCCCTGTGTCAACAGTGCCAAATTACAGGACTGTGAGAAAGGTCCTCTTGAATACATAGACTTAAGTTTAACTAGATAACTGGTTCTGCAGTACAATACTTGTCTTGAAGAAGGCATTTCTGTTGCTAGCCATAAATGTTAAAGGAGTCTATATGCAAGCTATTATCAGCTACAAAAATGTTCATATCTTTTAAAACACAGGGAAATCAGACTGCCTGACACTTCTCCATCACAAGCAGCCCAATCTTCTCCAGCTTTGTATATCCACAGTGGGGGGAAATCCAATATATTTAGGTGCTACTGCCATACTTTGTGAAGAGCAGTAGATATGACTACTGCAACCTTCATTGGATGTCATCTTTATTACAATTCTTTGATATCAGAAGGGATAACTTACACACTCAAATGCTAATGGCTATGTTTTGACCAATCATTGGGACAGAGAGTCTATAGTTTAAAGTAAATAACCTCTATCTGTATAAAATATTTCAATTTGTGGACACGCTATTATAGTCTATCCTGATGCCTGATAATAGATGAGCTCCCCTCAAAAGGTATATTTGATAGACGCATACAATATATGACCTGGTTGAAAAATGCATTTGCACTGTGTTTATATGCGGTCCTTCTATGTCACCTGCTTTAGTATAGGAGTTCAGCTGCACCACATATCAGTATCTGGTGGATGGCCAGGTCAAGAAAAAGAAGGAATGTTAAGGTGGCCATAGTTTTGACAACTTTAAAATGTTCTTTGCTGATAACTGACCATAGATAAACAGCCCTCCAAAATTTGAAGCTTTCCGTTACACGATCAAAACACTCCCAGGTATCTCTGGCTACCTGCATCACTATCAACATAATCTTTCAGCTTTGCAAAGCATAACAAGAAATAAAATATACATAAAAATGATCTCCAAGTGAACTTTAACTCAGGTACTGGTAGGCATGACTGCAAGGCTCTTGACAATTATATTGTTGCATTGTTGGCCCTGAAGTTGTCTGTATAAGCACTTAAGATGGAGCTTCCATGTGAGTCTTCTGTTTACACTGGGGAAACAGAAGGACAACTGTCTAGGTAGAGTGATCCATTGATCTATAAATACTGCTTGACATGACTTTCAAGTGCTTCCTATGAGTAAAAGTGTTGGGTAGTAGAAGGTTTTACCTAGAAATCCTCTGGCTGTCATTCCTGTGTGAAAGCTGTCTGCACAACCCTCTTTGTCAGTCATGTTTAATCCTTGGTGCCTGCTGCAATCTCACCATTGATTCTGTTCCTATCTAAACTAGAGCAACTCTAATATCCAACTCTCTGTTTCAATGTATCTGGACATGCAAAACTGCAATTTTCACCGATGGTTATCTATCCAGCTTAACCTCCAAAGTAACATCTTATACATACCCCTGAGGAAGCCAAAAGGGGAAACGCGTCAGGTTACAAAACATTCCACAGTAAACCTAAGCTAGATGATTGCTGTATAGTTCAGCAGTCCATACCCGATGACGTTAATAATGGGGTTTGGATCTAACACTTTAATTTAATATTTTGTGACTCACTATTAAAAAATAATATATGCAATATTTTTAGCCTACAAAGCCCTTATTTCTTCTTTTTATTTATTTAATTTTACCTGGAGAACCAGAGAAGGAACAGTAAGGAATAGGACAAGTTTTCTATCCTTCCTCATCAGTCCACTGTGATTGGGAAGCACGGTGGCTCAGTGGCATTCTGGTCTTTGCAGTGCTTGGTCCCAGGTTCAAATCTCATCCAGAACATCTGCATGGAGTTGGCAGGTTCTCCTGTGTTTGTGTGGGTTTCCCCAGGGTACTCTGGTTTCCTCCCACATTCCAGAAACATGCAGTTAGGTTAATTGGCTATGACTATGGTAGGGACATTGTGAACTCCTTTGAGGGACAGCTAGTGACATGACTATGGGCTTTGTGCAGCACTGCATAATATGCCAGAGCTTTATAAATACTGTGTAATAATAATTCAGTGTTGCAAATAAATCAAGAACAGAGTGAAAAAAAATTTTAGATGCTGTTACATGTGTTTGCTATACATATGGTGAAGATATTCTTTGCATTCAGTTCAATGGACTTCTTTATTTAAATATGTACAAGCAAAACTGAACAAAAACATTGTGGAGCTCTTTCAGCTGCTAAAAAATTTGTAGTTTTAAAGCTATAACTGAAAATGAACGATTAACAACCAATCAACGATTATTCACGATAATTTGAACAATCGTATAGTGCACGATTCTGTACATGCTGAAACGGTACGATCGTTCAAATATAATCCACCAATAATGTACACACGCTAGATACGATCGTTTGAACGATGCAGGAAGTGACGTGCGGGAGAAAGTGTATCACAGAACAATCCATGATAACTGAACGACCGTACACACCATAGATAGCGAACATGGTGGCTCAGGGGTTAGCACTCCGGCCTTTGCAGCGTTAGGTCCCAGCTTTGATTCCCAGCCAGGACATTATCTGCATGGAGTTTGCAGGTTCTACTTGTGTCTGCGTGGGTTTCCTCCCACATCCCAAAAACATGCAGTGAACATGCAGTGAATGGCTTCTCCCTAAAAAAAAATTGACCTTAGACTACATTAATGACATATGATTATGGTAGGGACGTTATATTGTGAGCTCCTTTGAGGGACAGTTAGTGACTTGACTATGGACTTTGTATATAAATACTGTATTAGAATAATTGTCGCCCAATCAGATCTGCCGGGACAGTCGTTTGTTTCCAGCGACATTCCTCATTCAACGGTGTCATTATGCACTTTTTTTGTTAACAATTATCTGACGAACGGTCGATAGTCGTTTGTTTCCAGCAGAGGAATATCACTTCTTGCTTGGTCCTTCTCTATAGCATGCTGGTAGTAAACATACTTTTCTATTTGGACTGTGGCTTCTTTCTAAACAAAAATGGTATTACTTTTCACAGCTTTTGATTTGCTGAACCTAAAATGTGTTAAGTTGGTTTAAATAGCAAAATTCATTTAGGATTTATTCATTACGTGAGGCTGCCTGACTTGTCCTTAAACTGTCTACAGAAGCTAAATGATAATTGCTTGAAATAATCATTAATGATCCTTTACAGTGACAGAAGAAGTGGAGGGCTGTACAGAACATTGCTGTTTTTTAATGTAGGTGGGTGAGAGGCTTCCTGCTGCATCCTCTCTATTCCTGTTGGTTGTTTAGACATACAATAGAATGGATCACTGAACAACTTTAGGGGAAATCTGCACAAAAAATTAGCATCTGTACTTTCTACACTTCTTTGTGGTAGACAAACTGGAATCATATTCTAATAAATGAATATACCTCTTAGTATGGATGCTGTATTTTTATACATTTTATATCGTTTCATGTCCACTTGCAGGAGAAACCAGAAAAGAAAACACAAGCTCTATATTCTTCAGAAGTCTAATCCAGCTTTCCAGCTGTGCTTCAGTAATAACCCAAAGTGTGACCAAAGACATTAGTGTAGTTAAAGTATAATTAAATATATCTGTGGCCTAACACTCACCCCTCTCCTAAATTAAATATTTCCTTTCATATAAACGATGAGTTAATCAGACTAATCTGACACTTGACATGAGTTTGCCTACATATCTTCGCTCAATAAACCATGGAACCCCTTGACTTAAAATTTCTTTGTCTGCTGTATTAAAATCCACAAGGGCCTCTTTGTTGACATGTACTTTAAGGGTTTTGTCCACCCCTTTCCCTGTCCCTTATTCATAGGGGACGCAGACACAGTCAAGCCTACATTGTTGTCCATGTAATAATACTAGTGACTCTTTAAATGGGTTTTTTTTTATTCACACTTTACCATTAAAAGGCAGAAAAGGCCTTTTGGCCGTGGCCATACAAGCATAATAAATTGTATATGTTTGCAATGCTGAATACACTTGGTCCATATGCTGCACTGCATAGTTACATGAATAAGCATTTACCAAATCAGCCCCAGCACATTAAACAGAAAAACAATCTTTATTCATGGTAACTTATCAGTTTCAATTAATCAACCCTAACAATGGAATTTCTGATGTGCTTAAGCGACTTGAAAGCAATAGGTCATCTCCAGGGCAGGCTTGTTGGGTCTTTGTGTCTTGAGATTCAAACAAAGACACTTGCAGCAATATAATGAGCACAATTTCTCAAGATTCCAATTATTAATAATCTCTTGACTTTTATTGTGATCAGTGCATTTTAGATTTGTTTAATTTCACTTTTTTTTAGGGTTTGTTGAAGTCTGTTTGAACGTTAGACTTGAAATGACTACTGGAAGCCAGTTCTTTGAATAGGGAGTTAGATATAAGCTTGACCATCCTTTCATTGCCAGTGTGCTGCTATGTGAATGAGCATTGTGAAGGCCATTCCAGTGGTATTGAAAAGAGCTAACCATTGGCTTGATTTGGTTACACGCTTTAGCAAAGAGCTCCCTCCTACGGTCCCTGACCTGTTTAGAAGAGGCCAGCTAAGTGTCATGTCGCCCCTCCCAAAGGGGAGTATCTGCATTCATTTCATCCATATAAAAAATGACTGGGGACGGGAAGATTAGTGCTTTTCAATTGCAATTTATAGTAGTTTACAAAAATTCACATTGTTAGCACAGAAAACATGGGAGTGTTTCATCCCAAATTGCATTACCTGTGAAATGTCATTAGACTTCTTGAGCATCACTCAGTTCACTTTAATAACTTTTCTATATTATAAACACAGCCTTTGAATGAGATGTGTTCTGCAATTATATCATGAAATATAAAATAAATAATTTTGTTTGTTCCTGGTGCAGAGGTTTCAACACACAATTCATATAATTCACATTAAAATAAAGTGAATTACATTAAATTTGCTACACAACATTTGTTATGATCATTTGCATTTAAAAAAAATAAAATACTAATTTCATGTTCTTTTATATCCTTTGTTGCATCTGTTCTTCTGCAGCTTTTTTCTTTCATCTGTTTGTCTTTATGTATGAACGTTAGAACTTAAGGGATTGCGTGGCATTTCATAAGATGAGTTTTCTGGTGGTTACATTAGTGGGCAGTGGCTTTGTAATGTAAGCTAAAACAAACACTTTTGGTCCCCATCAGACGTCAATGTGCAGTGTTTTTTGAATGCATTAAGGCAGCCCCTTTCCTTTTAGAATAAGCTGACCTTGCACAGCAATGGAAGTACAAGCAGCATTACACCTTACCACATTACCTTGATCTAATGACTGTGGCAATTTTGTTAGGATTTGTTGCCGCAGTTTCTTGGCTGTCCTTTCACAGCAGTTCCCAATAGTCTTTTTTAGGACCCCTAAGCATTTTCAGCCTCAAGAGGGTCCCAATGAGATCTATATGAATTCAACACTCAGGCATTGACAGGATGTTTTACTTCCTTGGATTAATACTGCTGTGACCTTGTAGCATGCATAAAACGTGTCTACAAACATTGACAATATGTGCAAATTGAAAAAATAAATAACATGAATAGTGCTCACATACTGCAATAATACTGTTGTTTGGTGCTTCTTTATTTACTTGTCATATGAATATATGTATTACCTTATTGTGTATATAAACATTTTTCTTTCTCCTTTTTTTTCTTCCCCATCTATTGGACAATTCCTGTTGGTCACAACAAGAGACATGTCTAGACGCTAGCTTATTGTCCCTTAGTGCTAAGTCAATAAAGCAAGCTCAGAGAGAATTCATCAAAGGTTTTTACGCCTGCTTAGTGACCATTTGAATCAGTTGCTCCAGTTCTTTAGGATCTGTGTGAAGTAGTGGCCAGTTCTGAAGCCTTGACCTAACTTAAAATACCACATTGACCTATATAGATGAAAAACCTAAAGAAGAGTGATCTGGTAAAAGAGTCATTTTTAAGATTGTCCAGAGAACCTGTGGTCGTTCAGACATTCATTTGTGTGACAGGGTATTTCCCAATGTCTCTCTAAAATTCCCATGCAACTTCTTGAGAGTTTAAAGAGACCCTGTAAGGTTTTTAAAGGAGCAGTTTGAATAGCAGGGGCCTGTCTTGCAGTCCATGTGTCCTATCTCCTCTTTGTTGAATATCTGCAACCTACATCAACATCTTCAGCATTCATCATTCATTTCCAAAAGTGTCAGGTGCCTTTCTTGACTCCTTCTTTCAACTTCTACATCACTAGTGAGTCTGTCCCGATGGCACTGTAGGAAAGAATCATGGTGTGCGGCAGGACACACAGGTATCTAAAACCGCCTGTGGCAAATGGCGAAGACATTGGGGAGGCTTCAACGCTGGAAAAAAAATGTAGGACGCACTGGCTGCCAGAGAGGTAAGTACATTTCCTCTTTCCTCAAGACTAATGTTTCTATACCTTTTTAGCATGGGCAAACCCCTTGAATTACATTTTAGGTGGTAAGGGAACCCCTGCTATAATTACTATAGCCACAGCTCACAGTACATTAGTGTGGTGATCAGAAGAATGCCCCCTACATTGCTGGCCATTGGGAAGAATGTCAGCCTTACAGGGTACCAATCTATGTCTTAAAGTGTACCAGTTTTTTGGATACCATTGCTCAAGGAAACCCTTGCAAACTCTGTGGGAACCCTGGGTAAGAAACAATGCACCAGATAAAGGCTTTTCATTATGAATATAAGATTCATCACCCTGAGACATAGATCAGTTACTAATGATAAGGGCAATGTAAGCTGTTGCCATTCTCTGGTAACAGTATGGTTCTTGTTGTTGGTGTTGGGAACTGTACACAGTGCACTACTCCACAAGGAGGTATGAAGTGCCACCAACAATGAGGACACTGACAGAAGGCAGTGTCAAACAAGCAGCAGTGAAAACATTTCATTATAGACGGTAGCATTTCATGAACAGTTATATTATCTCTGTTTGCATTTGTCCAATTCAGGTAACCCTGGGCCATGGCCCATGTTGACTGTGAAGAATTTCAGCCCCAGCAATAAGACTAATATGCTGACCCACTGGCTTCAGAGTTTAGGTCTTGCAGATCAATACTAAACAAGTAGGTCAAGCAAATCCCAAAGGAGATGTCAGTGATGTCATCCTCCATTCTTCTCTCACAATGTTTTCATAAATCCCCAATATATAAAGTTCTGCTCATAGGCTTACAATCATTAGGCAAAACATAGCAGTAAGAAAAATATTGAAATGGCCCCTTTTCAAAAGTTTGCATGCAGTATGCATCAATGATTGCATGCAAACTTTTGTGATAGCTTTGGAATGAGGCCCTTGACTTTCGCAGGTGGTACAACTCCATATTATTCTTGGATAAAAGCCTCCAGATCATTTAAATTGTTGGGTTGTTCTACATGAACTGTGTGGGGATAATTCCTTGTTATTTGACCCAGTAAAAATTGTAGTGAGAATTAAGGGGAAATCCAAATTTGTCCATTTTCTAGAGCTGCCCAGACTCTGTGGAATGGTCTTCCTTGTCCTATTTGGTTTGCTTCTACTTTATGCACATTTAAAAGAGCACTCAAAACCCATCTTTTCAAACTTGGCTACCCCTATTCTGTCTCTTAAAACCTTCACTACTTACCTACTAATCCATATCCCCCCTCCTATTGTGTGACACTTCACCAAACTCTTAGATTGTAAGCTTTTCTGGGCAGAGTCCCCTCCTCTTTCTGTGTCTGTCTGTTCCAACCCCAATTTAATGTACAGCACTGTGTAATTTGTTGGCGCTATATAAATACTGTTTATGAATAATAATAATAATAAATATTAAAAATAGAGAAATAAATACATATTACCAGCTCATGTCAGTTTATTGTGGCTGCACATAGCCACATAAACTCATTGCCTGTTCTAGTCAGCCATTTTACAATTAGAAGATTTCTAATGTTTATAAACTTGTTTCCAGCATTAAAAAAATCAAATAAAATAAATAAAATCTGTGTACTACATCACTTAGAACTTTTGTCTGTGAGATAGTTTGCACTTGCTCTTGTGATAGTATGTTCTGCATGGACAACCAATCACAATTTGCTGTTGTTTATAATTTTCTTTTGCTGTTAAGAGATTGAAAGCCAAGACCTGCTTAGTTATCTGTATAGAAGTGAGCCCTCACATGCAGTCATTGAGAACTTTTGACTGTTTCACATGCAAATACTTCTTGCGCTAACAAGACACCAGTGACAATCATAGCAGTGTTATTACAGATTACTTTCAGTTAGGAGACCATCATTTATTCAGTTTTTATTTCTGCCCAGTGTAAAAATCGTTAATCCTTTTAGCCGGTACTAAGGCATGCAGAGAGAGCATGTCCACTTAAAGCCGGCACAACAAGAGATTTTACTAATCAGATAAAGCGCCAGAGCCCAGCACAGCGAGATTGACAGTTGGATTATTCAGTGGCAGCAACTTGTAACTGTTGTCTGTTATTTCAGAATTGCAGGTGGTGTCAGACACTGATGAGGACATGGAAGGAGTTCTGCCTCTGCCGCCTCCACCTTCTGACATGATCAAAGACAACGAGGTTGAAAAAACTTTTAGGCCTGTCGGAAAAAATCTAACACATTGAAGTTTGTTTTCTTTGCCTAAAAATGTAATTCTTTGTTTTCGCTTTATTAAACATTGAAGAATTGTGTATATCAAGTAACTATGCTCCTTTAATTTGTTTATGGAACATTGCAAAAAATTTGAAATAAGTTCTTAAAGTGACTCTGTCACATAAAATAAGTTACAGGTATGTATATCTGTAAGGAACACAGTGAATGCCTCTCCTGTGGGACTGAACGCTGCTATGGTAAGGAACCATCACCAAGTTCCATTAGAAAATTATGTTTTCAGAAGTCTCAATTTCCTGTGTCCCCACTGTGCAAGACAAGTATTGATGAGAGGGTCGATGGTGGGAGCCATAGGGCACAGTGGGGATATTCACCTTGGTAAGCTCCAACTCCAGAGATAAATTAGGGCAGAACGGGACCCTAGGTAAGGTCCCATCAACTGAGATTGCAAAGGACTGCAATAGGCATAGGAAAGCTGCATTTTTACTGTACTGTGAAGTGACAGTCAGTGGATTAGCTTAGACTGGCTTCGTTCAACAGCACCTGACACAAGAACTCACTTTAAATGGTCTTCTGCATCTGGAAGTTGGCCACTAGTAAATATAACAACCTTGGTGAATTGGCATAGGAAAAATGACAGTGTTTTTACCCAATTTAACACTGCCTCATAACCTCTCATACTACTTAGATTAAGAAGTGTGTAGAACCCACAAATGTTGGTCCTGAAAATGTACCTGATAGAGCAAAAGTATCACAGACAATGCATAACACTATTGTTGTTGTTGTTGTTGTTGCAAATACACTAAAGCTGCGTACACACGTCAGATTTTTATCGCCCGATAATCGTCATCGGCCAGATATCGGGCGAAAATCTGCCGTGTGTACAGTCGGTGTCGTCCATCGTCCGGACGACCGACCTGCCGGATCCACGGACGATGGACGACAACCGATCCTAATGAAAGGGAAGGGGGAGAGCACGCAGCAGGGTGCCGCTCCGTCGCTCTCCCCCTCCTCTCTCCATAGAGCATTAAAGGTGCTGTATGTACAGCACCGTTCATGCATTGTGCAGTCCTTTGTCGTTGGAAAGGATCGTGAAAGATCCTTTCCAACGACAAAAATTGAACGTGTGTATGCAGCTTAATACAGCTACAATCACTTTTATTTACTTACTTATTGACACATTCTGTATAGTGTAATAGAAGAAAATGTATGTGCTTTTTCATTTTCTTTGCCTGGTAAAATTAGTTGCTCATTTAGAGATCCAAATTCAACTGATTAGAGAAGCTCAGCCAAGGCTCAGTACCTCAAGTAAGATTTGTGAGAAGACAAGTTAAAGGATACCCAAACTTCTCCTCATTAAACATTTGTTTAATAGTTTGTACCAAGAATTTTCATGGCTTTCAGAAATATGTCACTGCTGCTTATGAAGGTTGTGTTCAATGATTCACTATTACTATTCACTAATGTATAATAGACAAGGTAGCATTCTCTTGTAGGAATACATGCAACCCTTCAAGGAGCGCAGCCTCAGTAGTTCTCCCTAAAGTCCTAAAGCTGTACCCTAGCCATGCAATGAAACTCCTTGAAATGGTGTCTGGTTTAGTCTACCTATATTGATTTTCATGTACTTTCATGACTTTCTCCATACCAAAATCCTGAAAACTGTTAGGATCTCATGATATGGACCATTCTAAGTGTAATTTAGGACTCAGAGACCCAGATACTAGCACACTTGGTGCTAACATATTATCTTATTTTTGAATTGCTACATTTCCTTCAAATACTCGTTTGTCAGATTTTCCCTGCTTGCATATGGCTTTTAAAATAAATGCAGAACAGTCTTGGGTGTTCATATAGTGATATATATATATATCTATAACTATATCACTATAATATATAGATATAACAGTCTGGACTCACGGCAAGTGGGTTGACTGACTGTCATCCAACCCAGAAGAAGAATGCTGTGGACACATTATTTGTTTATTTGTATTGTTGTATTTTTATTAAATACTAGAATTCTGCTTCAATAAAAAAGCTTACTGATTGAAATTTCTGCTACACGTTAGTTTGGGTATTTCCTATATTGTAGTGGGTAGTAAGCAGTCCTTCTGTTCTATGTAACTTGCATCGAGCCATTGTTGAATGCCTAGAAAGAAGAGCCTTGCAGATCTCCACTCTCTTTCCCAATCTCCATAGCAGTGTTGCCCTAGAAACCTGTTAAATTCCCCTAAACAAACTGCTATATATCAACACCTTGTTCTCGTAGTCTCTGGTTTAATTACAGTTACACAGTTTGGCACTTCTTTCAAATTTCTTTCCAAAGAGAGGAATTTTCCCCCTTTAGTAATGAATTGGCTTAATTAGTAAGTAGATTAATGGCAGTTGCTGGTGAGGCGGATTCCAGCAGAGTTATACCAGAGAGGGTTAATAGGAGTCAGTTCTGGAATCTTTCCCAGAACTGGCGTCAAGCCATAGCCAATAATGGCCTAAACCTACAACTGGTCTATATAGTGGATTCCTTATCACCTGCATTAACTTAGGTGTGGACAGTAGCAATGATGTGCGCCATGACCTTCTCCCATATATTTTAGTCCCATTTTGCAACCTAATGCAAAAGTTTTATTCTAGTTGAAAAACTTTTTAAACCAAAGGCATCACTTAGTATGCACAGACACAATGCAATGTCTATAGCCATTGTGCCTTATGGCAATCTATAGGATAAGACGAAGTGCCTGAATTCTCCACTTGTGTTCCATTTTCAAGTAATTTTCCAGTTATAAAATGCCCTCATTCCCAGCTGCAATGGGCTTGCAAGTATAAAAGTCCCTGCTGTGAACTGCCTATAATGGACAAAAAAAAAAAAGAGGATTGGCTGGACAGCAAAGTAATTAATGCTAAAGAGAGATGTGAGGTTGGTTTTTATAGTTTGGCTTTTGAAAATATCAAGAAGGAAGCTGGTGAAAAATGACGCATGTTTTAGCATTTGAGAAAGCCAGCAGCAAGGAAAAGCTCGCTCCTTTCTAACTTCAAGCCCAGGAACAAAAGGAGGGTCGGGGGGGACTAGGACGATGGCAATCAGTTCTATGTCTGAGCACATTAAGTGCATGATGGAAACATATTGTATTGAGATAGTTTGGACTCTAGGCATGAAAGAGAAAGGGTGCTTTGATCAGCTCCCTGGGGTCCAGAGTGAGCACACATTCACTTGCATGGTCTCATTCAGCTCCAGTGAGATTCACACTTGAAAGAAATTTGCATATCTGTAATTTATCACATTTGTCTTCATCATTTTTTGCTGTGTAAATAAAAGTTTACAAAAAAAAGAAACCTAGGATACGGGGCGAGTCTGTCTTTGTGGAGAGTTCTGATGAATTTATCAATGGAGTAAATGCTTCTCAAAGTTACTTTTTTCATTTAAAGAGGCTTATTGTTACTCTTTCTTTTTTTTGGTAAATCTGAGTATTATTAACCCAGTTGATTTATGATAAGTATATTATAAGTATAAGTATATTATAAATACATATTAAGAGATAATGCTGCACAAAAATGGTTAAATGTGCTCAGAGTGGCTTGCTTATTTCAGCTAAATAACCGACATGCCTATGAAGTTCTACTTAAAAAATGTTAAGAAAAAATCCAAAAGGGCAATTGTCCCAAAGGAAAAAGTTCCTACTTACTTAATTTTTCTCACTCACAGAGTTTTTAGGTCCTTTAGTGTTATAGGAAGAGGTTTAAATAAGCATCAAAGGAGCTTTTCAAAGTGTTTGTGTGCTATATGTACAAAGGTTTGTTGACACCTGACCATCACACCAATATGAGCTTGTTGGACATCCTATGTAACAACCATTGGTATTATTATGGGGCCACATTCCCACATTTTGCACTCTTCGATGAGGGCTTGGTAAAAGATTTTAGAGTTTGGCAATTGAAGTTTGTTCATTTAGCCAAAAAAAAGCATTTGTACTGCAAGTACTGATGTTGGAGGAGAAGACCTGACTTGCAATCTACATTCCAAATAAATCCAAAAGTTGTTCAATGGAGTTAATGTCAGAGCTATTAAAGTTCTTCCACACCAAACTTATCAACCCATATGTTGATAACTTTGTGTTCGGTATTGGAGTGATGCCTGAATTGAAAAAGAATTTTGAAAGCACACAATTGTCTAAACTTGTTGTAGTTGTAGTTTAATAATGTAGTTAATAGATTTTAGTCATGTCCACAATCTTTTGGCCATTTAGGGGGAATGTGATATTCTGGTGTCTCTCAAGGTTTGGCTATACAATCATATGAGAAACATGTGAGAAAAGTATAACCCTTTCAATTTTCATGTTTTATACATCAGGAGAATAAAAATCATCTTCATCATCCACTCTTACAATGATGGCCAGTGATGAGAAGACCCCACCATTGGAGCACATTTGAAGAAGGGCCCCATGCATTTGTATTAGTTTGGGATATTGTAGAGAGCCATTAGAGCCTTGTTAAAGTTTTTATATTCGTCTACCCCCTGGGGAAATTCACCTCCCATTACTGGTTCTGGTGACAATTATCACTAATTAAGAGAGTAAATAAAAATTCTAAATTTTTCAGTTGTCACCCAAGAAATGCACCTGTACACCTGTTCTAGTGATGACTGTCCAAGAGGGAAATCCCTCCACTCATTTCCAGGATGTAAAAGGAAATTTGCCAAATGAAGGACACAAGTCATACATAGCAGAAAAGTGTATTCACACAGCAGTAAGAATGTCTACCTTTCCTTGACATTCCTCTGTCCTTAAAATGGTACTTTTATGTAAATATTAGCAATAGGCAACAATTCCCCTCCCTAGCCTTGATGTTAGCCAGGGTCCTGAAAGCAGCTGGGGACAGGCATGCAATTAGCCGGCTATTAAAATTTATCTAAAACTAAAACTTTTGTTTATTATAATTTTAGAAAGTGTGTGCAGTTGGGAAGGGGGGGGGGGGTGTTAAAATATATCTGTGTCAGATTTCATTTAGCATTCATATGTAGGAGAAATCCCCTCCTTTACAGTTGTCACAGGAACAATTGTCTTCATTGGACTACTTTCACTCAATTCTTGTAACTCAAATTTTTGGATTTATCCTAACTTTCATTCTTGGTGATGAGGACAATAAAAGAGTGAGGGGACATTCAAGACAACAATAAAAACCGGACTGTAGGTCTAAAGCTACGTACACACTTCCAATTATTATCGTCGGAAAACGAACGACGAACGTTCCTGCATGATATACACGAACGATCGTATAGCACCGATCCTGCACATAGAGGTAACGACACGATCGTTCGTAGATATTGTACACACAATAGATACGATCGTTTAAGCGATAGAGGAACTATGTGCACGACAGGAAAGTGAACGGACGTTCGTTCATCACGCATGCTCTGACCATGGACGATCAACGAACGACCGTACACACGAACGATGTTCAACGATCGTCATCCGATCCGCCGGTCCGGTCGTTCGTTTCCAGCGACTTTCCTCGTTCGTCGGCGTCGTTGGTTACTTTTTTACGAACGATTTTTTGCCCAATCGATCGTTCGTCGTTCGATTGGAACGATAAAAATTGGAAGTGTGTACGCACCTTAACCTATCACATGCTATCAAAATGAAAACAAAGGTTTGCCTTTAGGTATACTTTTAACTAAGAAAAAAAAAGAAGATGGCGAGCCCATGATGGAATGGGAACAGATGAGTATAGATCTGTAGTCTAAATGTAATAGGTAAAAAATCCAGGTGGTTTTTTTTAGACAGGCCAGGCAATGTCACTCCTTCCATAAAATAACCATACCTGCCTGATTGACTCACCTGTTCTTTCTGCATAACAAGCACTACCATCTTCACTCGGTCCTCTTCCAGGTTCTAGATCTTTGGCCATTTTGATTGGCCAGAATGGAATGATTTAATTCCTATGGATGTTCATATATTCCCACCAGCCATTAGTACACTGGGATACCTGGCATCATACACTAAGCTGTGCAAATCTTTGTACTTTAGAAAAATGTGCAGTCCTAATCATGTCTAGAACAATCTCAAATAATTTTTAATACATTGGATGATAGGACCCAAAGGACACCAGTTTTAAGAATATATTGTGAACACTGAGAATCCCCTTCTACTCTCATTTAGAGTATAAACAGCACTCAGGAGGTTTACAGAAGTGAATGGAGCCTTTATCAATCAGGCTAGATCTATCAACATGTAATAGATTACTGATATTTGAAGGCTGATTTACTGAAGGGATATAGGCTATTCACATTCCAAGAATAATTATCATTGTGTAAGAAATAAATCTTTAAGTTTGGTGAATGTGGTGAAAAGTCAGTTTGCACCAAAAAATACCCAATCACATGCGAAAAAAAGGAAAAAAACAAAAAATTATTAAGTTCACAGATCTTCATCTCATTTACATATACTCTTGGTAAAGGATAATTCACTTTGCCTTGTGAACAGGCTACATTTTGTTTTTAGATCAATCCCGTCTTTGAAAATCTACTACCAGTAACACTTTTGCTTTGTTTCATTACATTTAAAATAATGGAGGGTATCAGCAGCACAGGTTTGCATTCAAGCAAATCTAAACCTAAGAAAATGTAACATATTGCATTTTGTCGTTCCTTAGATATGATGGCTTTCCCTTTCTCAGTCTTTTTATTTTCACCTGGCGATTCACCAGTAATGCCCTAGTATGACCATGCTCAATCACTGTGCTGTATCTATGGAAGAATGACATTTCTATTATAAGGCATGGCTACAAAGGCCTTCCCTGTCTGTAGTGTTTTCAGCAATGTAACTGGTAGGAATGCAGAGGAGGCAGTACAAGAGTTATCATTTGAAAAGTTTTTTAACAAGATCATCGTTTTTGAACGTTAGCAAAACACTTTCTATGGTAAATTTAGCAGACCAAATAGAGGATATAAGAGAATGTCATTGTTAGGGTTTAAGTACACTTTAACTTTGGATACATTGGGAGTATTACAGCCACCGCTGCAGAGAAGTGACTGTGAAGCATGGCCACTGTAATATTTCTTGGGGGGCACTGCAAGGCTGGGAACAATACTTCTCATATTAAACGCAATATTTCTTCACTTTAGAGAGGAACAAAAGTCATAGCAAGACGTCTTTGTGCCTAATTCAGTCCACAGCACATCCCTCATTCCCCTGCAGAAAGGTCAGTGTTGTTATGTTTGGTCCACCAAGGGGGGGTTTTCACAGAAAACCTTCAGCCAGCTGTCCCTGTCACACTGTCACCATTGGGGGCACAAGGCTCTCAATGCCTGTTAACTTGCTCTTTACACCTGCAAATAATACCAGTTTCTAAAAAGTCCCCCCCCCCCCCGTTTGGTTAGATCCTCCGTACGGAAAAGATCTTTCAAGTATAGTAGACCTTTATTTTTCCACAATCGAAAAGCTGCATGCTCTTGCGCTTGTGGAAACATAGGGTTCCCACAAATGGGCAAATATGGAGATAGACGGGCTGGTAACGTAAAACGTTGTCTAACCACCTTCCATGTGACCACAGTATCTCTGATTAATATATTGTGACGCAAAGGAGCTGGAATCCCTGAAAATTTACAGTGTAACAAGGCACAAGGGTCCCATGGGTACGACATAGCAGTCTCAAGGTACACATTGGAATAGCAGAATGTCCCCTTAAGCCAGTCTACCACATGCCGTAACAGACAAGCCAAATTATAAAGTCTAACATTAGGAAAACTTACACCCCCTGCCGTTTTAGGTAAATACAATTTGGACAAAGAGATCCTTGGGCGCCTACTGGACCAGAGAAATTTTGCGAAGGCCTTATTCAACATATTGACATCCGCGTGGGTCAGCAACAAAGGTAAAGTCTGCATAGGTAAAGTAATTTGGAGAAAGACATCATTTTCACTAGGTGACATCGGCCGAGGAATGACAAAGGCAATTTTTCCCACATTTTCAACTCTTTTTGTATTTTGGCTAACAGAGGCGGGTAATTTAATGTATATAGTGAGGACGGCAGACGACCAATGCGTAGTCCAAGATATACTATAGAGTGTGCCGCCACTTTAAATGGCACATGTGCCCTCCATCTTTCTGCCATCTCCGAAGATCTGGCCAGAGACAGTATATCACTTTTGTCAAAAAATTTTTTAAGCCCAGAAAAACTTTCATAAATGTCAAATATCTGTAACGTTTGCCATTTTAGCAGAACTGGAATCAAAGGACAAGGAGAAATAAAAACGAGGATGATGGATTTGGTGTTTTTTTAAAAAGTGAAATGGGCTTTAGATGGCTCCGGGAGTTATAAAAGTATCTTACAATTATCCTGGACTTGTAAGAAAACCAAAAAGTAAAAGTAAAATACACAAAAACTAAAGCTAAGTACATTAATAATGATCACATACACAACATAACACAGAATACTAAATGAAAACAAACTACACTATCCTAACTACACTCCCAAACTAAAATATAGTTACTTAAAATAAGCCATAGATTTTTTATTTATTTTATTTTATTTAAAGCAGAACTAAATGTAACTATAAAAACATTGTGACGAGGTGGATCCTTTATTGGAAAATGGACAGGCAATATCCCTTCTACAATAAAATATACTTAGCTACCTGTTTGCAATTTTTTAAACACACTTACCTGTCTTTGTTTCATTGTGAATGCTGCCATCTTTTCTTCTTCTCTTCCTAGTTTCCTGATCCTCAGCCAACCCCTGCACAGCTCATCGTCGATTCAGGCAGGTAAGTATGTTTTAATGATTTTTATATAAAAGATTACTGGGAGGCCTTAGTGGATGGAGGTGTATGATAAAGGTATCAAAAAGCTGGAGTTCTGCTGTAATGAGCAAAATTGTGCATTACTGCTTTGATGAATTTTGTCACTGACAAAGGGTAACAAATATGCACTTAATTTAGTGAATACGGTGAAGCTATGCTTGTTTTGGATAATCAATAGTTTATTAGAATTTGCAGAAATTTTCTTGCGTGAAAAGATAATTGACATAAACATAGTCTTGTCTTATTCAATATGTTAAATAAATATTCTTTACTTCTTTGCTTTATTTTGCGGTGTACTTTGAACATCTAAATAAAACTGATTATCTTTTTTTTGCCAAAAAAACTATAAGACTTGTATATTGTGCCATATTGAAAGAAGTTTTTTTCAGAGGTTCAAAATTTGAGAAAGGTGATGATTGGCAACAGCTCACATAATAGGAAGACTGCCATAAAGTATGACACATGAGAACATTTATAGAGAAACATATTCTTCAAGTGCATTACATAAAGGAGAGCAGAACATGACTGCCTCAGTGCTGACGCACTTCGCCTGGTTGGGCTTCTTCAGAGCAGTGTGAATATTCTGCTGGTGTTCAGTAGAGCAATACCCCTAGGCTTGCAGCATAGGCTTTCGAGCAAGATTTAGCTCCAAAAAGCAAAACTTAATACCAGCATGCAATGCCAAGCTGCAATATCTAAAGCTAGTAAAGTACTTTCTTGTATTAAAAGAGGAATACACTGCAGAGATGGACACATAATCCTTCCCCTGTACAAAGCATTGGTCAGACCACATCTGGAATATGCAGTCCAGTTTTGGGCACCAGTTCACAGAAAGGATATTGTAGAATTGGAGAGAGTGCAGAGAATGGCAACTAAATTAATAAAAGGAATGGAGGAGCTCAGCTATGAGGAGAGATTAGCTGAACTGAATCTATTCTCCCTTGAGAAGAAACGTATAAGGGGGGATATGATCACCCTGTATAAATATATAAAAGGTCCATATAGAGAACTCTCTTCCCCATTATTCACTGTGAGATCATTACAAAGAACAAGAGGACACTCTTTGCGTCTGGAGGAAAAGACGTTTAGGCTCAGGATAAGGAAAGGATTCTCCACTGTAAGGTCTGTGAAAATGTGGAATCAGAAAAAGCTGAAATGAAAAAGAAAAGCTGGATGTTTTTCCAGAAGCACAGAATATAACTGGGGATTAAGGCTTTAAAGTAAAAATAACAGTGACTGTTGATCCAGGGAACATCCGATTGCCTCATGGAATCAGGAAGGAATTTTTTCCCCTGTTGGAGCAAATTGTACCAGGGTTTTTATTTGCCTTCCTCTGGACCAACTATGTCTTATAGGGTTTTATATCTGGAATATGTTTATTTCCCTAGTGGTTGAACTTGATGAACTTATGTCTTTTTTCAACCTAACCTACTATGTAACTATGTAACACGGATAGCTGTAAAATACTTGTTGTCGGAGCAAATGAACCAAAATCTGTAGCCCATGTCACGATCCACCCCTAAAAACCACCAACCAATAGGAATACTTACTGCAGGGATTTCAGTTTACCTTGATAACTGTTCTCAACCTGCATTTGGCCGTTCAGATCTACCAAATGGAATCTACAACACAATGCAGCATGTTTCAATGCACAGCAACATCACATGATAGCCAATACATTTCTCTAAGGATCACAAGTAAGACTAATCAACCTGATCATCAGATTACCAAATCAACCTGATCTGTAGATTTACCAACAATGTAGTAGGAGAGCCTGTCCTAACAACTCCTTCATTCATATCCAATTGGGCAGATCCTCCCAATTGGTTGCTGCCAATGTTATGCCTTGTTTACACTATGTGCAAAGTCCAGCAGTATTCTGCACGTCACATATGTGCAATACATGAAATCACATCATCATTGTTCAGATTCATTTAGCCAATATGACAAAAGCCTCGAACAAGGTAGGGTTTTGTCACAGTCTGAATAACAGCATATACGGAGCAGGACAAGGTCACCGGATATGGAGCAGCTCAGTGCTGGAATGATTTGTTGTGGGCTGACGTGCTATACACATCACCGGTCCCTGCAAAGGTACGTATTAGTTGTCAAAAGAACAATAAAGATTTTATTTCATTTGTGTGTCATTGTGCTCACTTAATCCTTTCTAGAAATAGATATTTTACACCCCTGTACTCATTCTGCAGGGTGAGGAAGTGGAAATTTGGGGGGCTTCTAATGGATTGGTGCTTTTAATTTCCCAATAAACTCCTAACCCCTAGGCCACCCACAACACAGGGATTACGCTGTGGGGATGAGGCTCTCCCCTCGAACTGTAGCCCTTGCCACTGTTTGGGCAGGTGGGGGTCTGGTTTTTGTCAAAAGGGAAGGAGGTTTCATGTTCTTTGGCCCCTTCCTTCTTTGTCAACCCAAATTCCAGAGGACCTTTTTAGGGATAGTGTAGGGGGCACACATGCTTGCCGCCCCATTCGCTATTCAAAAAAGGTCCCAAGCCTATTAGAGGGCTTTTTCTTTTTTTTTCTTTTTAAAGCTTTATGCATTAAAAACGCCCATAAACACCTTCACAAGCATTTGCAAACACCTGCACACCTGTCTATGGAGTCTATAGTCTAAAAGAGTGAAAATACCTCCAGAATGAATCCAAACTAATCTACTTTAGGAAGGTTCAATGGGGGAATTTGGAGGGCTAAACAAAAAAAAGGAAACTGAAGGAATGGGGAAAAGTGAATCTTATAAAAAATAAAATAAATAAAAAAAATCAAATTGATGAGCAAAAAAAAATGAAAAAATATATAACCCCCAAGAATGTCTGATCATACTGCTAATGGTAATGTTTTATAGGGGTAGGAGGTAAAGCAACCAGAAAATACCAGGTTATTTTAGGTGGAAACAATATTTTTCTCACCTAATGCAGCCCAAAATTCCTGGAAAGTTCAATGACTATTTTATGTCTCTAAGGACTTTTTTAAAATGATAAAAGTAATCTGCATTGAATGCAGTGAAATTTAGGTGGCTCCATATGTTAGTGTTTTTTTCCTATTTTTAACAATTTGTTCTTCAAACTCTGTAGACTTTGCACTTGGAAAAAGAAATGCTTTTTGCCCTAGCACATACCCTACAGCACATTCCCAGGTGGTCTGCCATGCGAGTACTTTACAGATACAACCTTGCTTACCTTTCAAGATTCTACATAAATACAAGGTAGTATAGCTGTGACTTTCCAACCTACAGACATGTTTTATGTGGAAGAAAACTCACACAGATACATACAGACGCCATGCAGAGAATGACTTGGCCAGGAACACTTGGAACCCAAGCACTGCAAGGGGAGAATATTCACCATTTACCAACTATAGTGTTCAATCTTTTTCTGTATTGAACCCAATCACCTCCTCTTCTAAAAGTGTGGGAATCAAAGAATGCCTGAGCAATGACTTTTTAAAAGTCGGAATTTACTTTCAGATATGGGGCACAGTAAGGAGAAATTATGTTTTTTAGAAAAGTATGGGTAGCCATCTGATGGTGCGTGCCTTTCCACAACCTAGTTTTCTTACATATCTGGGAACACAGTTTTGCCCTCAAAAAGTTACTGTGAGGTAGGAAGAAGGGGGCCCTTATTTTGGCTAAAACATAACATATAAACCAGTTATTATAACCTTCATTTTATTCCATGACAACATTCATCTGAGGCTCAGATTGTACTATATGTACTGGATCTCATTCCAGACCAACCCAACCTGGAAACATCCAGATAAAGTAGACTATGGACACAGTATAGTGTATCTGGAGTCTTTTTTTAAGTATGGAATGATTACCAACTTCATTCTCTATATTTCATTTATGCTGTCTTTTACATCTTGCCCTAAAGTAAAGTATGATGTGAATAAAATATCACATTTGTCACTGGAATGGCTGTTTACATTTAAACATTTTTTTTTCTCTTTTCTGCTGAAAACTTTAAAATTCTGAATTGCACAACACTTTGTTAATAACACTCACCAGTACAAATAGGGGCTAGTACTTACAATCCCCCCACATACACATCCACACCAATGGCAATGCATTGATCTCACACTACCCCACCCTGATGTCTAATAGGAGGGTTATTTAACCCCATTCAGCTGGTCCTGTACCATTTTCCAGATAATTCTGAGAAAATATTTCTATAGTGTTCTCTGCACAATAATACTGCTTCCAATTTACTGCTGGGGAGCTACCATGCTGCATACGGCTGCCACAGTGCCCAACGGGTTGTGGACCCAGGAAGTGGCACATAGACAGAGCTAATAAAACATATACAGCCCACTGGTCACATGGTAAGTCCTTGAATTACACTCATTAGACAGTCATTTTGGTAACACCCCTTCGATTGGCATCACCCAGTTTCACCCATTGTCTCTAGGAAAAATCTAGCATGTGTACAGCAGTCCCATGACATTGTTGCTGATTGATAAATGAAACAACTGCTGTACTTCTGTAGGGGAGAGCACAGTCAGGTGCCTCTTGTTCATCTTCGTCTCTCCATAGAACCAAACAGTGCTCTGTGTACAGCACTTGTTCCTTCTCCAATCACTGGAATCAGGCAAGATCATTCAAGCAACAAAAATCTGGCATCCCTTGTTTTCATAGATAAGAGAGTAACTAGCTCCCATCCATGCAGGGGTTCTCTAACATCTCATGAAAAGTGTGTTTGAATATTCTCTGATAAATGTACGTGGCTTGATTATCACAATACAGTACAGACCTATAGGCACTGATGGGGAGTTTAGATCTGGGCAGATCCATGACAACTCTGCACCAGTACAGATCTATGGACCCCAGGGCTACGTTTTGACCCCTACCATATAGAACAACATTCTTCAGTTTTGGAGAGTCTCTTTACATCTGTGTTCTCCTCCTCACACTAAACATTTGGGACTTTTCATGTCAGATACTTCCTTTCACATTCCCACGAACTTTACAAAAATGAGAGCTTCCCTTTACATTAGACCTCTTTACAACATCGTTCCATCTTCATATCTGAGTCCTCCCATTACATCAAAGTCATACATTCACATCAGGGGTCCCCCAGACCTCTGTTAGAGAAGACCCTCAGCAGCTCGCCAAGGGTAACTTCACTGGCCTCTCGTCATTGAAAAAAGAACCAGAAGTCTTCTATCTTCCTCTGCCTGGTTCTGACAGATGGATTCATATAATGCAGAACCAGTAGGAGGAAACCAAGTAGTGGAATCAGGGGCTATGTCTTGTTTGAGACCTCTGCATATATATAAATATATATAAATGAGCTTCTCCATAGGGAATATTATGATTTAAAAAAAAATTAAAAATAGTTAACTCTATATATACTATATGTACTTTGTTGTCAATATAAAATAATACATGATAAAAGGTGAGACATGAGCAAATAATATCTTATATACAAATCTTTGTTTTTAGGTGAAGAAACAAATATTACCTTCTATGGATTCCTGATGCCTCTAACAGGCATTAAATCATGTGGAATTTAATCAGAAGCTGTATGTGTCTTTAACATTTCAGTATGCCATGGCTGTTAGTGGTGGGCCGGGCACATACACAACCTGCTGACTGCCAATCATAGGGATGTCACAGACAGGTTATTCTGAGATTTTAAAGGATCAGATCATTTACTTTTAGCAGCCACCCAGCCTAAAGTGGGATCTCAACTCAGTCAGTATAATTGTTCAGATCATGTAGGACTGGTCATTATAAATTACATAGAACAGTATGGTAGGAATTTTTCTCTTTTACTGTTTTTCATCCATTCCACAGCAGGATATTATGTTCGAACTGTCACTGGTCAGCTACTTCTGTTCCAAGACCCAGCTTAGTATTCAGGAGCATAACTAGGTAGGATATAATCTCCAAATTCACCCAATAACCTATTAAACTAGACAAATGGAGGGTAAGCAAGAAATATAAGAAATAATAAATTACATTTATTTTTATTGGTTTCTGACATTATGTGTACTGGTAAATTCCTGATGGATAGCCAAATGTTTGATTTTAAATACAGTTTGCTTTACAAAATGTAGCAATAAATGATTAATTGAGAAAGCTAAACAGAAAGGAAAAAAATTATGCAAAAAGTTTCATGCAAAGGAAGCTTGTCATGAGAGCAACACATTGGATCTGATTTATTAAAGTTCTCAAGACTGTAGAACAGGGGTTCCCACACTTTTTTGGTTTGCAAGCTACTTTTAAAATGACCAAGTCAAAATGATCTACCAACAATAAAAACTTGGACTTAACTCCTGTGTGCGGTAGAGTTTATTTTGAAATGCAGGGCTCTGGGATCTACTCGCGTTGCCTTTACGATCTACCGGTAGATCGCGATCGACCTGTTGGGCACCCCTGCTGTAGAGGATACACTTTCATCAGGGAAGCTGGGTGCTCCAGCAAACCTGAAATGGATTTCTTCAAAGTAACTTGCTGTTTGCTACCAAATGTTTTGAATCCTGGACCAGATTCATTCCAGGTTTGCTGGATCACCCAGCTTCACTGATGAAAGTGTATCCTCTCTAGCCTTGGAGAGCTTTAATAAATCAGGCCTATTGGGTGCTTAGCCCGGCTTCAGTGATTAGATCAGACTTTCTTATACTTTTTATCATTGAGGAACCTATAAAATAACGTGCGGTCTTAATGAACCCCGACAATATTAAAAGTATCCACAGCTCATAGTATAGTATTGTGATGGTCAGTGTGAAGATGCCTCTTACATTGTTAGTTAGAGAGGAGAATGGCCATCCTTACATAAAGTGGTAATTGACCTGGAAGGCGCAGGTTGCTAATTGCTCAAGGAGCTCCTAGTACCCTTTGGAGGAACCCTGGATAAGAAACACTGGGCTAAAGTGTTATTCCAGACCAGCCTATTTTAACTTTTTTTTACCCCTGAGGAACTCTTAGATTAGATTTCAGAAGTTGAGATACCGCTGCTACAAACAATGGGAAAATGTTATATGCATTGGATCCCAGTGGGAAGAATGCCATCTTTACAGACAGCTATAAAGGTCCATGGTTTCTTGCAACTGGCTGCGGAGTGGTGGTAATTATGCAGGCGCTATGGTATGGGAGGACATCAGCTACAGCCCAAGGAACCCTTAGTTACCTGTTGCCAACTAGTCTTGCCATTGGTTCTCTTTGACATCATAATGCACCTTACCAATGTACCCAATGGGATGTGTCCCAACCAGTGATATGAATAACCCAAAAAGAATTTAACCATTTGGCTTGGTTCCTCCACAAATTGGGTCAATTAGCTAGAGATGATTGTTTTTTTTTTTTTTTATGAAGGGGGCTTTACTTGGCTAGGAATTTTATGGAAAATTTAATAGCTTTATAGCTTTTATAGTTTTTTCCTATAACAGATTTACTTTAAAATAGTTATTCCTATAAAAAACTGTACCCAAATTTGTGTAATCCTTCATATTTTACATTAAAAATTCAAATAAAAGTGAGATAAATTCTGGAAGAAGTATACCATAAATATATATTAGATATAATTTATATTAGACAATGTTCACTCAAATAGGTGATATATTGAAAATATAGAAATATAATGTGGAGTTGCCGACCCCTTCAATTTACTCTTGGCTGTTTGTGATTTACACTGAAAACGTGTGGCCTGTAATCTAATGATTTGATTGGCTGGACAAAATGGACAAAACCTCAACTTTCATTTTTTCAGAGTTTTTTCACATAAAGTAGTTCTGCAGTTAAAACAACGTGTTTTTAATTGGTGAAAATGGACTCCTATCTAGACAAAGTCCACCTGTGCTAAACAGCAAGTCTTTAAGTGGAGTGATACAGAATAATGAAACATAAATCGCTGTGCATAGATTTATGTTTTATTATTCTGTATCACTCCACCTAAAGACTTGCTGTTTAGCACAGGTGGACTTTGTCTAGTTAGGAGTCCATTTTCACCAATTAAAAAAACCTTTGTTTTGAATGTTGCCTCCAAAAAACCGCTCTTTGTTCCTTCTTTCCATATACATAGATTTCAACTCTAGGCTTGGCAACCAAATGTAAACCTTACCTTCCCGGATATGATATTATTTATGTCTGATAGTACTGCAGTTAACCTGAAATCCAAGTGTTTGATGGGTTAGGGTGGCCATAGTTGAGCTGATATGTAGGTGGGTACAGTAAGTATATCACTGCTTCAATCACTTGTAATTTGACCTGGCGCTTCTGATTGTCATTCACTATAAAATATTTTAAAAATTCCTTTTTTAATAATAAGGGCCTCCGACCACCACAAGTGCTCGATAATGCCACCTAGATGTCCCTAAAGTGCCCAATATATACAAGTGATGCTTATGATTGGGATTATCATTTAAGGTCAGCACACTTGCTATGCTCCAGGCATCCCTGTGGTTCTTCACACTTCTTTGATAAAAACAAAAATGTGCTTTGAAATGTGCATTAAAATATCAGCAAAGTTGCAGAAATTAACCCTTTAAATCACAGTAACAACACAGTTCATCTAAGTGGGTGCTGCTTACCAAGCCCATTAAATGCACATTATAATTTTTTTTTCGCCTAAATACACCTATAAAATGGGCATTTCATATTATTAGAAGTGCTATTGTCCTCAGATTACAGATTACCACAACCTATTTTACATTTAGCAATTGGAACCAATATATGATGAATTTAAAAAAATGAATATGGTTTAATATATACATGCTATTCATGAACATAAAACAAAGGTGCTAATTCCATAAAGTGAACCAAGAGTCCATGTTGTAATGCAAAAGCTTGTAAGAAACAGGTAAGGATGTATGGCAGTGTGCAGAGGGTTAATTGAGAATTTCCAGTGGTATTCAGAAAAGCAGCGCAAAAAGCCATGAGGGTCCCAATGTGCAACAACCCATATCAACTGAGTAGATATTAATACATTACATTACACCTATTAGACAAAAGTTGCCATTGGTTACAGCTGTTTGCACTGCCTTATAGCTATCTGCACGTATTAAATAAAGAAGCCATATGAAGCTAAGTGGGTTTATTAGAGCTATCCTAATAGGAAAGAGAAAGTCAACATGTTTCTAGGAACCGATTTTGGTGCACGTATTCTTTACATAAGCAGTGAGAGCCAGGATGCTTTATCAATATGAATATAAATGTAATATAATAGTTTTCCTCAAGCCTTTGTAATAGAATTATGCCTGGTGATGGATAAAATGTAGCCACCCTGTACACAAAAGTGTATTTTTTATTTGGAAACAAGATATCAGCAGGTTTGATCAGTGATCAATGCGTGCTAATATTTTTTCATACATTTTGCATGCCACATAATAAAAGTATAATTTTAAGTGTATGTGAAGGGGTCAATAGCTTCATAAAGTTTTGGAGACCTAAGGATACAAGAGAAGTATACAACAACAGTTAACCCTTAAAGTTCCAGCATTACCTGCCTCTTCCCAAGGGCTCTCCAGTCTCTGCAGCTACAAGTGCCTGTAGCCTATCCATGCGTAATCAGCACACTTTGCACAGGACACTTGTCTCGGGACACTGCAAGCACCAGTTCGCAGTTAAACTTTCAATAGCCGGGTCAGATTTTCCTGAAGGGTCACAACCACCCCCTGGGCCCCCTGTCAGAGCCATGAAATATCCAAATGAGCCCCTTTTTTGGCTGCCAAACAAGTGCCTAGCGCGTGCGCGCACTCCTGTTCCCTCCTGTGCCAGAAGAAGGTGCGAAAAGTTGGCCAAACTCAACAAACTTTTTCACCGGGCATCTAGCAGGGCTGCAGCCTTTGGCAATGCAAATGAAAGCTGCTGGAGCACCGTATGCTCCATGAATAAAGCTGTATGGGCTTGAAAAGATAAAAAATGAAGTCTTTAAAGGCTAGAAAGGGGACTTTTGTGTGGTTTAAGAGAGAGTACTTGCGCATGAACGCAGCGCGCTTGTGCCATTGAGTTGGCTCTTTCTTTGGGAAGCCCCCACTAGCCACCACATAGTGTGTTTCATTACAGCATAAGCTTTTCATCAGCTGGCTTTGTTCTGGCTGAAAGTAATGCTGTGAATTAGAGAAATGACAATATTTTCTATCTGCTTGAAAGTCCAAGAGAAGGACCCTTGAGCTTGGCAAAAATCAAGAGAATCATTCAGCATGTCAACCCTGCACCTGTGGTCTTGACATTCAAAGTCTACCAACCTCTTTTTTCCTATTAAACTTAATTATTCAAAAACAACACAATGCTTGAAATGGAGCAGGTTGGAGTCGGTTTTTTTATGGGTAGTAAATGTTCTGGAGCTCTCCCCCTTGCTTGTCATTATGAGCTTGGCTGTTAAGTCTGCCCTCCCTTTTCTTCTCTGAGCTTGGAACAGCCTTGGACTTTTCAAAATCTCAATCGTAACATCTGCTTAATCGTACGGATCAAAATATGTAGACAGAAAACATATGTAATGGTTGATTTGTTAAATCCTGGTAATGAGTTATTAACAAGGTCAGACAATGGAGAGAGCCTTATGTTTGCTGTTGAGTCCCTCCAAGTAACGTCTGACATTGCTGCTCTTGATAAATGGAAGTACATTCTGAACGGCAGGTGATAGCAGAGGAAAATCAATGTGTGTCTATTTCCAAAACACCCAGACTTTTTTTTTTACTATGTGAAAAATTAAAAGGCACATAAAATTTAATTGGCTGATCAGGCTCTGAAGTTTAATTGCTGCAAAGCCAGACAAAAAAAAAAACATTTGGCTTTTTTTGGAGCTCTGTTTGTTTGCTTGCTACCCAGGCTCCCAGTCTAAGTGTATCATTGAAAATGTGTTTTATTATAACGCACGCTATGCTTTACAGTTCCCATATTGTGTCCAAGACAATGGTGGATGGTACATTAAAGAGGAGCAGCCCATGCCAACACTTCTTGGAGACATTGTAAGGGCCCCCTTTTCTGTTAGGCAGCTGCAGTCCAGGATCCAGAAAATAAAACAAAAAGGACAAGTTTGAAATACCAGGTGCATCCCAGAGCAGCAAAGACAGGGATTGATATGTTATAGCCCAGGACATGAACCTAGCTATAAAGATATCATTTTGATTGTGTAGGGATTGCACGCCATGTAAAAGGCACACAAGCGCCTGGGTAGGGTGATTCTGGCACCCCAGTCTGGCTCTGCCCCTACCAGGCTCAATCTTGTTCAGCCAGATCCGAACACCTGTTGGCCAGACATCACAAACCGCCGTGGGAATGGTTCACCCCCTCTGATTCCAGATATCCAGAGTAGAATTATTTAGAGCCCTCCCCAGCAGAAAAAGCCATTTGGATAGAAGAGATTTACCCTCCAAAGCTTGTTGTCCTTTCCCTCTCTCTCCTAGAGTGGATTCAACTGGTGTTTGTTCAAGTTGGCAGCTGGTAGTCGGTGCCACACAACGATACATTAATGAAAATAGGATGAGTTCATGGAATTAGCAGGTTTCACACCCTATATGATTAATCCTCCACTATTGGCAGATTAGAAGGCATGGGAAGCAGAATGGGGCAGCTTCTCACTGCACTGACAGCTCCGCGCCAAGGGCTCTGCCAAATCATGGACAGTGCATTGCCACTGCTGTTGTTGGTGACATAATATGAATGGGTCACCTTATGTTGGAGGGTGCGGCAGTTTTGTACATGATGCAAGTCCCTGCGCCCCTTAAGTGACCATAATTGGAGGTCATGGAGTTGTTCCAATTTATGTTCTTGCAGTAAACATTTATAGGGTGCTATTTAAATGCAATGTAAGGGTTAATCCTATGTATAGCTACAAACTAACAGCTACTAAAGGTGATTGCATGTGGCTTCTTAGTTTTTCTTAAATTCTTCATTTTTTTAACGTGGGTTATAAAGCTTGTGTATTACACTTGTTGCCAACAGCATCCAGTGAGATGCCATCTGTCATATTTCCAGTGTGTAAACCCCAACATTATTGGTTACTATAGGCAGCATCATGATTTAAGTGGAGTGGGGGTAGGGTTCCATAATGCAGCCAGATTGAATCAAACATTCATTGCCCATGGTATTATATCCAACTAATACCTAGCAGTTTATTATGATAACACTTGATATGGTGCTCCCATTGCAGACTGTTATATGGTTTATAGCTCAAGATGACCTATGCTAAAAGAAATAGCTGAATGTGCAATTAAAATGTTAGCGCATAATATCAGAATGTGCAATTAAAATGTTAGTGCATAATAGCAAAATGTGCAATTAAAATGTTAGTGCATTAAAATATTAATTGCATGATTTTTTTACATTGCAGTTTTTTCTTTTTTTACAAATATATTTCATTTTATGATTGCATAAATATATATTTTAATACAATTATTAATTGTATTACTATGGGAAGAGAAACAGCTTGATAAACTGTGTGCAATGTATTATTAGTGTACATTATCAGTAACATTTGTAATGTAATCACAATGATTGTACTTGGTGCCTCTGCAGAGTGTTAGGGTTTGTATTGTGGTGTGGCAGCAGAATGCCCTGTGACTGATCTTTTAATGCCCTACTAGAGGAATATTTTCTGTTGGCAGTGTGATTAGGGATAATTGAATAGCATAGTGTTGACACCCAAGCCAGCCTGGCTGTGCCCAGGAGAACATACCAACTGGCAAATGGCAAGCTATGACATATGCTCCTGAGATAGCTGGCTTGCTGGGGGCAGGCAGGGAAGATATAATACAATCTCATATTAATTCCCATCTTATTCTATATATAGGAAATATATAGCTTTCTAAAATGTGAATGTATATATGAGAATATAATCAGTCTAATATAAATGGCTTTATTACAGTATTCATTTTTATTCAGGCCTTTTTTATGTGTATATTTATTATTAATGTGCATTTTAGGGGCATTCATACATACCAATTTATATCAAAGTAATTGTGCCCAGTGCTTTCTGTCATCTATGCAATTATATGACTGGTCAGGTGTTTAATTGGAGCAATGATTTGGCTAGTTGGGTAAGAATTGGTCATGAATAGCTAATAACAAGTAATACTGAGTATCAGTTTATTATTCAATATGTAAAGCAGCCTGTCATTTTGCATGCATGCCTTAGGTGAGCTGTGAAGACAATTGTCCTTGAGGCATAGCAGGGCATTCAACCATAGCCTCGTGTCAGAGACATTGGGTGGCAAAAATATTCAACCAGGACAAAATGAATGCTTTGTCTGTCATTGATTTCATTTTGTTGTTCAGTGAGGATGTTTAATGCATTGTCTAATATAAAGGAAATCTACATTATCTTTATATGAAATGCAGCAAGTAATATGTGCACACTGTATAATATTTTTATGTTGCAGCTGTACTTAGACTTTAGGGAGGGGGATCTGTAGCACTCCAGCTGCTGATGAACTACAAATAACAGCATGCATGGCACCCCTAATTTTGTACTTTTACAATAGCTATTACAATATAACATGAAATGTGAGTCTGCTGATATATACTGGAGATTGCAGAACCATTGTGAGTCCCAGAGTCTGTCTGTGCTGGGATGGGCACTATTCAGGCCAGCTGGGGAAAGGGAGGTTCAGCCAGCTGATTTATACACAGGGAAACACCTCCGTGTAGAGTGATGAACTCCAACAAAGTAACATTTGACTTTGTAATGAGTGTAATGAGATTTCATGCCTGATGGAAGCAGTTGTACAGAAGCGGCTTACTGTGTTTAATGAGAGCCTAATGTATGGAGAAATCGAATTAGAGTTTAGCTCAACTCCAAAAAGTCACAGTTGAACTTGGTATTATTAGCTGGGGAAGTGGAGGGGTCTTTGGAGGCTAAACTAAGGCTGGGACAAGTGCTGAGCTTTGGCTAGGTCCAGTATTGTGCTGTTTCTGGTGTTCTGCTATAGCTAGGTCCAGTGCTGTTTTGGGGCTAGGGCTGGTGCTATGCAATGCCTGGGTCTAATGACAGGGTCTGGTGCTGAAATGAGTTTGGGTTTAGTGCTGTGTTGTTACTGGGTTTGGTGCTGTCTTGTGGCTGGGTCTGGTTCTGCCCTGTGTCTGGGCCCGGTGGTGAAATGAGTTTGGGTTTGGTGCTGTGTTATTACTGGGTCTGGTGATGAAATGAGTTTGGGTTTAGTGCTGTATTATCACTGGGTCTGGTGCTGTCTTGTGGCTAGGGCTGGTTCTGCCCTGTGTCTGGGTCCGGTGCTTAAATGAGTTTGGGTTTGGTGTTGTGTTATTGCTGGGTCTGGTCCTGCCCTGTGTCTGGGTCAGGTGCTGAAATATGACTGATTGTGGTGCTGTCGTCTGTATGGGTCTGGTTCTGTGCTATAGTTGGGTTTTTTTCTATGCTGTGGCTGCATCTAGTGCTGCCCAGTGGCAGCTGGGAGCCTAGTTCTGAGTTATGGCTGGGTTTGGTGATGTCCTCTGGCTGGTCTGGTTCTGCCATATGGCTGGGTCTAGTTCTGACCTATGACTGACTGTGGTGCTGCCTTGTGCCTGGGTCTGGTGCTATGCTGTGGTTTGGGCTAGTGCTGTCCTGTTCCTGAAATGAATGAAATGTGGCTGGGAATGGTGCTTCTATGTGGATAAGTCTGGTGCTATCCTGTGACTGGTTGCAGTGCTTTGGGTGGCTCTGATGATGTTCTGTAGTTGGGTCTGGTGCTGAGCTATAGGTGGTTCTGATGCTGTCCTGTGGCTGGGTCTGGTACTGGTGCTGAGCTGTAGCTGAGTGCTGCCATGTGGTTGGGTCTAATGCTGTCCTGTGTCTGGCCCTGATTTATTAAAGCGCTTCAAGTCTGGAGAGAATACATTTTCATTGGTGAAGCTGGATGATCCAGCAAACCTGGAATTCATTTCCTAAAAGTCATTGACTATTTGTAAGCAAATGTTTGCAATTCAATTCCAGGTTTGCTGAATCACCAAACTTCACTGATGAAGGTGTATTCCCTCGAGCCTTGGAGAGCTTTAATAAATCCAGGGCTCTGAGTCTTTTGTGCTATGGCTGGGTTAGGTGTTTTCCTGTGGTTGGATTTAGGGATGTGCTGTGCTGTGGTTGGGTCTGGTGCTGAGCCTTGGCTGGTTCTGATGCTGTCTTGTGGTTGCATTCAGTGATGAGCTGTAGCTGGTCCTGGTTCTGCCCTGTGGTTGCGTCACGTGCTGTCCTGTGGCTGGGTCTGGTGCAGTTTATTAGGGCTATGTGTGGCTGGGTCTAGGACCCTAACCAAAATTCTGCACACACAATTATACCCACTGCAAACAATACTGAATACAATCCTACCAATCATACACAGTACCTGAGTGCAATACTAGCCATTTTACACTGCATATTGGTCACAATCTTACAAACAGCACCATGAGTAAAGTTCTAGCCACTGCACACAATAAGTTAAATCCCATTTTTCCTTACTGCACACATCATTCTAAACACGATTCCACCCCACGTAGCACCTTTATAATAATTCTATGCACTCAGCATACTGATCCTAATTCATTGGCATTACATTCTGGTCAGAACAGTTTACTATAGGGTCCAAACTCTTGGCTTCAAGTAACTGATTTGGCTGGCCTCACTGATAGGCATGTCCAACAGATATGGGGACACAGGTGAATGTTGGTTGTTCAGACCATTTTAGAGACAGTTTAAATGCTTATTTATATGGTGCAGATACAGTAGCGTTGTCTTCAGCCAACTGTTTGCTTTATCTTGGCTGTAGTACATCCAAAGAAATATGACTCTAAATCCATGGTTTATACGAACAGATGAATGCCAGGTAATAAACACATATAAGAAGATTTGAATGTGAGTTAATTTATACCATACAGCTTCCTGGAACAAGCTTATTATTATAACAATTTACCATAAAGGTACACATAGTTAGAAAAAAGAAAAAGGCACTTTGAAGATCAATTAGATTACAGAAACATTAATTCTGATTGGTGACCCTGGTATATGTAAATATATAAGTGCAGTCTTATATTAAAAAAAATCTGATGTTATATTTGACATTATTAGGGTATAATATACTTTATAATACACCATTAGGAAAGTATGGATGAGGTTCAAGTTCAATCCCACAATAGATTCAATTTAAACTTTAGTTTCTGTAAAATTATGCAGAAATTCAAGTTGGCAAAGGTTTCCCACTGTATACCGGCAGTGAAACATCAGCCTAGATCCTGTTAATAAGGTATACAGCATGAATGACTCAAATGAGGACTCCACCATGCACAGCCACCAGCTAATTGGAAGATGATTTGAGTGTATGTACTAAGCTTTAAGGGCCATTAAGGTCTTTATATTAGCCAAATGTTACTGCAGCTAATACGTTGCATTGCCACTTGCACACCCATTCATTTCAAATGGCACAATGCACTAAGGTCATGTACCTGTTTTGCAACACACAAAATGTATAGCAGTGCACAGTAGCTTGTTAAATTAGAAAAAAAGTGTCTTGTGCTTTTTCCTTTTTGCACATTGGGGTGCATCAACAGCCCAATAATTTGAAAAGGCTGCCTTCAAGGGGCGTGCATAGATCCAAAGGAGCATTTCGTTTTTTGGTCACCTGGCCAATAATCTCCCACAAAGACAATACAGAACATTATTACCCTTCAGGACTTTAAATTTACTCTGACCACATCCCAGAATATCGTAAATTAAAAATTGCGATGCTGTTTCCCGAAGGAAGCCAGATTTATTGGGTCTCTTAAGGTCAGATGTTATAACTATCAAAATATAAAACATATCACATTTTATTTACCAACATTTTAAAAGATAATACAAAGATTATACATGCTTCTCCTATGTAGCAAGTGTTGTTTTTATATTTTGTATTATCTTGAAAAGTCCCAATAAATCTGTATCTGCCATATGACCTTGTATGACCTTGAAAGTCCCAATAAATCTGGCTTCCATCGGGAAACCACATTGCAATTTTTAATGGACAATACAGATATTGAAGTCCCTCCTGCATCCTGGTGTGCACACTACTGTGTTACATTTAGACATTCATCTCAAAATGCATGCATTAACACAATGTGTGGGTTGCCACACATTTAACAATAATTAAACACTTTTAACTATGATCAGTACTATTAACAATGATTGGCAATTTGGCATTTGGTGGGCTGGGTTGCCAATCATTGTTAATAGTACCCCAAATGTAGTGCTTCCCATGATGTAGGGTTGCATAACTGTGTGTTTCTGTGTGGCTCACTTTAAATCATCCAGAATGCACTAGATTTGTGTGTGATGTACTGCTATTGGCAACCGATTGAAATAAATGGACTGCAGCACATTATAATGCAAACAGCAGTGAGTGTGCATTTAGTAAAATTCACTCCAATGCCATAGCATGAACCATCCTTTACCATAGCAGGCTTTAGTAAATATTGCATTATTAAATACAATTCACTTTCAACACACACCAGCATACCATATAAAAGGACTTTTATTCAAAAAAGAAAAATCTTAAAAAATAAATTATTTTCACCTTTCAATTATCAACAAGTATTTCTTCATTGTTTTCCATATATCAAATTAAATTAAATATAAATTATACATTCAATTTCCAGGTTTACCTAAACAAATTGCAATAAATATATAAATATTAACTTGATTGCCATTGGATTTGTACAGATATGATAAATTACATTGCACAAGGTCAGCTATGTACAAATATATACAGGCACAGAAATAAATATTTACAAAGTATTCTGTAAAGTGCAAGTCCACTTCAAACATCCAGACACAGTGTCAGGGGTGGCTGGTTTTCAATGTTATTCAGAGATGATTTGTTTAGTTTCCTGGGGTCTTCAGGAGTCCAGACTTTAGCTGTGCGGACAATGTTCTGGTCCCTGAGTTGTTTTTCATCAGTCCAGGATAAGGAATGGCCGGCCAGAGGAGGAAGACCATAATCTGGGTCACTTGGAGATGGAGATCCTAAAAGGGAAACACAAAAAGATATCGGATTAGTTCATGCTAATTGTTGCCAGTCATTAAACATTCTGGTTCAGTTTAGTAGCATAATGAGTTCTCCTAATGTCAAAGCAAATTTAAAGCCAAAACATTTTTTAATCCCACTCAGAAGATTTGTCTTCACTTCTCATGAAACAATAGAAAGTTATAGGCGATCTCTCCATAGTAGGATAACTCTTGTTGTCACTGGTACAAGTATCCTCCTTGGAAATTATCTCTTCTCTATTCTGGAGCAGTCTGGTAATTGGAATTGCACATTACCCCCATCTATCAGGCCACTTGCACAGGATGATCACATTCGGAATTATAGGAGCAAGTAATTTTGCTGATTCTGAGCATCTCTCAAGGTTTAATAATGTATTTCTGGTCTTCAAGGGGCTGCTAACATCTAGCTTTGGGTTGGAGGTGCTTGTCATTGCACAGGGAAATTTTCCATCCTATTGGATCAAGAGCAATCAATTATTTAATTACAACCGAGCAAATTGTTGCAGCTCATGGCATTGGAATAATCTGATAATTGGTAGGTTGATATCCCCCCAACCATTCACCATAATTAAATATCTATTTGTTCATCTCCACCTATTTTCAGGAGAACTAGAGAGCTATTGTGTGCCTCTGCTTTGCAGCAATTTCCAAACTGGATTACTGATCCCTAATTGCTGATATTAAAGACAGTAAATATTTGTAAACTGTTTATTTAAAAGAACAATATTACCAGTAAACTGTCACCTTGTTGCTCTTACCTAAGGAGGACAACTGTATATCATTGTATCAATAAATGTAGAAATGTATCAATATATTTAGAAATGTATCAATATATTTTCCACCTAATCTGTTGACTAAAAGTATTTATAGATATCTTGGATGTGTGCTCCTTTCTTTGTCAGGCAAACTGTGTAGAGAGGTTTATGGGGAAACCCTAATGGAAATCTGTACTGAAAGAAAATGTACATTTACTATGCTGAGCTCTGAAAATGTAAGGTCCCTGGCTGCTCCCAATTCAGTACTTAGATTAGTAGATTCAGTACTTATTGATTGGGTAGGGAAAGTCTAACTTTAAGATATGAATACTTGTGTAGCATTTTCAGAAAGTGATTAGCAATGACATCCCCTATATTCTCTAGTCATCTGAATTCTCTATATGACCACAGATGGACATAACCCACCTGTGGGAGCTGAAAACATTGGCCTATGATAAATCACAATGATCTTCACAATGGTAGAGAATGCTGCTCATTGTCAAAACTTTGGCAATAATACCATAGCAAGTTGATAAATTGGTACATTTGTATTTATCAAAGTTGTAATATTAATTTACTCCACATGTGACTACAAAATTTACTTTGCTTGTAGAGTATTTAGATAATGCAGCTCACATTCTAGAACAACTTACAGCCTGGTGAATCCAATTACTAATATTTCCTATAGGAGGCTTCTGTTGGTTCCACAGCTAATGTTACATTCAATTTTTGCATAACAAAACAGAATTCTATTACAACTAATCTGTTACTGCATTTTTTCTAACTGCTATGCAATATTATCATAATTTAAGAAAGATGGAATTTTTTATATGCAAAGTAAATCGATGTTATTAGGATAGTTCTCACAAATGTGACAATTGTACCCAGTTGTGGTGTATTTCTAGGTATTGATTTTCTACAATCTCTTTTGTTATTCCATTGAGATTTTTGTTTGAGATCATTGGATGATAAAGTCAGCTTCACCCTATCTATTGCTTTGCATAATGAGTATTCTCTATTTTAATAAATGAATCCCTTACATTGACTTTTTTGTTTCTTTTTAAGCTGGGGTGACACTTGCCTTAGGCAGCCAACAGTTTGACACAATTAGATTCATTGATTGGAAACATTATTTTAGCTACATTGACTGTACTAGTTGGTCAGTAAGCAGAAATAACACCAAATATTGGACTTGGATTTTTCCCAAATGTTGGTCAACTAATAATTATAACTTAACCTGTAGCGCCACAAAACCAGGACTATATATCGATTTAACAGTTACTGGGTATAACATATGTTCTTCTTATAAAGCAGTGTTTCTCAAATCCAGAGTTTGCTGGGGGTTACTTGACAAATTTGCAGCTCTCAGGTCAGTTTAGGTGACATCAATGATCTATTTAGCTTTCTATAAGGGAGACATTCTTCCCACTGACCACCACTCTAATGTACTTTGATATATATTAATTATAGAAAGGGTTCCCTGAATACCTGAAAGTTATTTTAAGTGATTGTCCTATGTTAAAACAGGTTATTCTCATTGGGTCTATGGCTCCACAGGGTGAATGACATTATGGTGATGGAAGACCTTACGGCCAGCTTACGGGGTACCCAGGATAAATGTAATGCTATATGGGGTAACTGGATTTATTATATGGAAACACTGGAGTTTAGGCACCACCTGGATCCGACTCTTTCCACTTAAGGACTATTGGTAATCTATGATTCTGATGGACAATCCCTTTGCCTCACCCCAAACTTTTTTTAAGTTACATTTGATGTTTTATGTTTCTTTTTCTTGCCGCTTCTCTTTTCGTTTAGCCTCAGATTTCCTTTAAACAATGTGAGATGTGCAATGTACTGTTTTTTTATGCCCTGAATATACTCCCTATTTTTTGTCATGTTAATGTTATTATGTCTGAAAATTTGGAAAAATTTACCGGTAGATCGCAAGCCAACGCGAGTCGATAAACTCAAAATAAACTCTACCACACACAGGATCTATAAAGTCCAAATACCTTCCACCATGACTGATGATCATTTGGAAGTCTGAGGCAACTAATGTCTGGTCTATGCAACTCTGATTACTTATGGGAGTAAGGTAATGGCCACAAATGTACAGAATTGCATTGTGCCATACATGTTCATGCAAGGTAAACAATATATAATTTAAATATAAAGTATACTCAGTATATATATAAATAAATATATGTTTAGCATTTATATTGTTGGTAGATCATTTTGACTTGGTCATTTTAAAAATGAGCTTGTAACCCAAAAAAAGTGAAGAGAATCAGATATCTCCCCCTTCTTGTTCTCAGGTTTATTCTAATGCTGGGACTGTCTTTGTCATCTACAAAGGTCTACCTGTATCTCCTGAACATCAGGTGTGATCTGCACTTTCTGCCCCCCACCCAGTGTCCCCAGGTGTGCACTCACTTGTTCCTCTATGGCAGATGATGACTTTCTTGGGTTGCAGGGAATTCTCAGTATTTGGGTTCCTCAGGGGAAGGTCTGATTGCACCAGCTCGCTGAGGAAGTTGATGTAGCCGATGGCCAGCCGTAAGGTGTCCACCTTGGAAAGTCTCTTCTCATAGGGCAGGGTGGGGATGTGGGACCGGAGACCTTCAAAGGCATCATTAATGGACTGCATCCTCCTGCGCTCCCGAACATTGGCGGCTTGCCTGAGCTGCTGCATCTCAGCATCTGACCTGATCCTCCTCCTTCTCTTTATAGCACAGCCGGAGCCTTTCATGCCCGGGGACAAGTCGCAGCCGACCGCCCCGCAGTCATAGGGATAACCCCCGGAGGATGAGTTAGAAGAGAAGGAGAAGTTTCCAGGGTCGCAGTAATCTTCTCCATGCAGGATGCGGCTGTCCTTGTAATATTCCTGGATCTGACCGGTCAAGAAGTCTACATCGTCCTCCAAGAAGTCCTCAGCGTCCAGGTGGTCCCGGGAGGACTGATCGGTGAAGAAGTCTTCATCGTCAAAGTATGGAGAAGGGAAGGACTCCAGGCCTGTGAACTGTTCCAGCACTGTGTCCATGGTCGGGGATCTCTGCAGTTCTGCTGTACGGGGACACGCGAGGATTCTTATAAGAACATCCAGAGACGCGTGCCTGGACCGTCAGCCCTCAGCCAATCAGCGAGCTCCTCGTTCCCTCCCATTCCCTACAAACACCTACATGTGCGCACGGCCACGCCCTCCTCGCTCTGCTGCAGGTAATGGGTCGCCCAGCTGCTGAGTGTCAGGGAGAGAGAGGGCGGCCAGCATGGGCTTGTAGGGGGACAATGG